>NW_017733376.1:0-3720 GCF_001890085.2 Hipposideros armiger | reverse complement strand
TTCCTTTCGCAGCCATACCGCTTAATTCTCTGAAATGTATTCCACCATTGGAGTCTTGGGCTGTCTAACATCCAAAAGTGATGCAGCCTGCCTCCATCTGGGACATTCTCTCCTTACACTTGCACTTAGTCCTTAGAGCTCTCAAAAAAAGTCCTTTCACCTAACCCTCCTCTGTGGGTTCCCCTGAGATGGCAGATTGCATGAGGACTTGATATTGATTGGCGTGGCCACTCCTCTGTCTGCTTTTCTGCCCAGCTGGCTGTGTTGGCTTTGTTATCCCAAAGTCTCCTAAGGAAACAAGGATAGCTGTTGTTACTCATGTGTCTAATATATGATCTTATTGTTAAAGGTCCCTGTGTGGCTCACAGCTCTGATATTTCCTGGCATCCTCTGAGGCAATTCTTAGTGTCAGATCACTAGAGACTGTTTTTTGTTTTTGTTTTTTTTTCTTGCTGTTACATATTGCAAAAAAGCAGACATTCTCTGAGGCAACCAGTAACTATCATGAGTGTTCCTGCCTCACAGAGTGTTGTACTTTGCTTCAGGAGCACATCCATTTTTTTCAGGACAGTGGTTGCTTTGTGTTTGCTGTTCTTTGATGTCATGGCTCTGATGTTGTCCTTGTCATCTTGCCAGTGTTTCTTGACTGACACCAAGATTGTTTTAAGTACCAGGTGGTTATATCTGAATGGCATATGCTCATTTTACTCATGCTGGTAGAAAAATTGTACATATAGATTCTTAAAACATTCAGATGATTTTTGTTTTCCCCATGAGATCTTTTTATCCTGGGGAGGCCCCAGGACAACCCTTATTTCAGAAATCTTCAGTGATATAATTCTGTCCTTGAATTGCCTAGCCAGAGTTAAAGCAAACAATTAAAATGCCTCCAACTAGGTACCAAATCTTAGCTCACTGTTCATCTGCTTTTCCTCTGTAGTTTACCAAAGATGAGAATTGGGGCTATCTCCATGGGAACACATGAATTCTGAGTGTCTTTGGTGTAATATTTCCTTTTCTTTAAGGGCGATTTTGCATAAATTTTTAGTTACAATTTACATTATTTTTTTGAGTCTACACTCAGTCGGCTACTGGGATTTAGATATATCTGAGGATGATTGAGAGAATCAGGACTATTAGGATGAGAACTAAGCAGCCTATTAAGAAGGAATGTACACTCTGACGTTAACAAAGAGAGCCGTGAGGGAGGCAGCATAAATTAATGACTGCGATTGTAGACTCTCAATCAAAAGCAAGTGAGTTTAAATNTTTTTAAAAGACAAATACAGAATGTAGTAGTTGATGAGAGACAGTTCTCCTTATTCTCTGACTTTTCTGTCTTCTGAGACTCATTATTTCAGCCTTTGTGTGTATTTTCAAGGATGTTTGTAGAGCAAATAGCTTTGGAAGACAGTGATTACGTGTCCTTCAGAAGCAGGAGGCCGATTTGTTTAAAAAAATAATAAACATAATGTCTACCACCAGGGAAAATATTGGCAGGTTTCTAGTAGCCCTACTTAAGGTAAGAGCTGCTCAGCTATGACACAGAACCACTTGTGAGCAACATCCACATAAGACATTTGAAAGTCAAGGGTAATTGATGCCAACATGAATCCCTTGTTTGCTACTGTGCCATGAATAACCAAGTCAATCTTCTCTAGCCAAGAACTCTCTGCTCTTTTCCAGAATCTATGAAATCATGGCAGGCTAGCACCTTAGTTTACAAATTAGGTAAAATTCCAGACCTTCCACAATTCTTGAAAATAGCATGTAACCAATAATGAATAGACTGGTAGGAAGCAAGATTCAAAGCTGAATTTCCTACAAAGTGTAAGATAAATGGTTTATATAATAAAGACAATTTGAAACGGAGCAATGCAAATATTACAAAACCAGTGGCACTTACGTTGGCTTCAAAAATATGGAAAAACTTTAAGGGTGATATATTTCTTCTAGTTCTCCAAAGAATCTACATTGAGTTATGATATAGTGAAATATGTGTAGGATATTTTCAAGAAAGTACTGTATTGGTTTAGTATGTATTGGCTTTGTATTATTGTATAACAAATTATCACACATTTGGTGGCTTAAAACTGATATATCTGCTATCTCACAGTTATCATGGGTCATGAGTAAGTCCAGGCATAGTTTATCTGGGTTCCTTGCTTAGGATATCATAGGCTGATTTAGGCTGTAAAATCTTTCAAGCTCATTGAGGTTGTTTTCAGAATTCAGTTCCTTGTGGTTGTCTGACTGAAGTCTCCACTTTCTTCCTGATCAGGGCCTGCTCTCTGAGTGTAGAAGCTTCCACAGTTCCTTACCACATGGACTCTTACTGGTGCTCTCACAACATCACACTTACTTCAAAGCCAGCCAGAGAATTTGTCTTCAGGAAGGGCTTACTTCCTCCACTTTTAAGGACTTTCACCAGATTAAGGCTGGCTGACACAGAGTAATCTTTCTTCAGATTAACACAAAATCAACTGATTTGGGATATTATTCACATCTTCAAAATCTCCTCAGCTTTGCCATATAGATAACCTAATTGCAGGAGAGACCATCCATATTCATAGGTCCTGCCTACACTCAGGGGAGGGGATTCTACAGAAAATGCACACCGGATGCAGAGTCTTGGAGGCCATCTTAGAATTCTGTCTCTCCAGATACATTTAAAAATAATAAAAAATATATTTCTTTAATAGAGTGAATATCACAAGATAAAATTAAAAAAAAATTCTTATTGAATGTTTAAGAACCGATGTAGCGTTGTGGAAGAGAAATCAAGCATGAAGAAAATAATGTATTCTAGTCTAGATTCTGCTATTATAAATTTTCTTTCTTTAACATATTTTGTCATTATAATATTGCTTAATTTATTATTTATCCACTTCTGAAAAGTATTTTAGGTGGCACATATACAATAGATCCAGCAAAGCAAAACACGAAGAAGAAAAAAAAGCAGTCGAAGAAAATATATGAAGACTTTTTATGATATCCATACCAGAAAATATAAAGCATGTAGTGATTTCTTGTTCAACCTAAATAGGTTTGTTGTTAGGCATGTAAGAAGTAGAAATCTGGAATGACTGGATTTAGGTTTTTAGCACTGCAGGACTGAACTNCTGGTTTTACATAAATATATCTAGATATAAAATACGCATTTTAAAGGAATTTGATTTGGTTAATATGTTATGGGATGAAAGTTTTTGAATGAAAATATATCTCTCAGTTAACTCAATCCCGGTTATGGATTTAAGGTTAGTTTTGTTCATGGTTATATTACTGGTTTAAATGACTATAAATCTACATTTTATTTCTTTTTTAACCCAGTTGAATATGGGTAGATATAATTTCTGAATTGGTTCAAATCTTAGCCCTTTCTTATGTTCTATAAAGTTTGTGGTGCAAGTCATCCTGTCTACTTTCTCACTGGATAAAATTAAGGAAGTGTAAAATTCACAAGTCACTGTGCAAAGACAATAAAATGAATTCCCCCCAAGTGATTGTTTTTTCAGCAGAAATGAATGTCTGACTTGTGAGAAGAAAGATAAAATATAAAATACTTTAAATGTATTTTAGTTTGTATTTTGTATGCATTAAAAAGAAATAGTCTTCTACTTATGTATTTGAAGTTAAGTTAGGAGAAAAGTTTTATGAGCCACCTATTATTCACCCCATCCCTTCCCAAAGGACTCTCTCTCTCTGTCTCTCTCTCTCTCT
>NW_017733375.1:33780-40232 GCF_001890085.2 Hipposideros armiger | reverse complement strand
TCCAAGAGATGAAAATCAACCAGAAGCAGTAAGTATTGGCAACTGCTTACAAGTACTCAGTGCTCAGTAGCCTTAAGGAATCCTGTCTAATCGATTTAATTAATGAAGTGAAGGAGGAAACAAACCACAAAACAAACAAACAAAGCATATATTCCATTTGGGGAATAACCAAAGAAAATAATTATTGTATTGAAAGACAATGCTTGCTTATAAAATAATCTATCATAATTCAGATGTATGACAGTTTTACTAATGTGTTATTGCAATTTAAGTTTTGACTTAAAGTGATTTAACTTAAAGGGAGTACCATAAAGTGTGGCCCTTCATGTTATTATTTTGTTGTTGTCGTTGCCCTGTGTCTCTATAAATACATTTCCCAAAATTTGTAAATAGTGGATATATTTTGTTAAGGTGATCGCTTTCAGGCTGTATATGTTTTCTCTATGAAATCTTCCCATAATGCTATGGTAGGCTGTTTTCTGATCTGTTTCAGCTCTCCACGGTAGTTGCTCAGTTTAAATTCAGTAATGTTTCACATCTCTGCTATGCAGTCCTATCCTACCCAAGGTAGACTCCAGACCACACGCTTTGTGTTACAAGGGCATTAAAAGTAAAGGAGAGAGCTCTTCACCTACCCACTGATATTCTCTCTGCTCTACACAGAAGCACAGAAGCAACAAATCCAGGTTCCAGTTGCTGAAAACAAACAATTAGAAATCAAATCAAAGCTTGTTTGGCTTCACAATTGAATGCCGCGCTGCAACAGGAATAGTAGCGATGCAAAGTAATAGCCTGCCGAATTCAATGAATACGGCTTAATAACTTTGGACCACAGGGAGACCTGGGTAAAATTAAAAAGTAATGTAAAGCTCCTCGGGTACGTTCCAGCAAATTAGCATTCTGAGACATGTGCCTTCACGCCATCCATAATGAGGGCGGCTGGCTTCCTTTACACACACTGTCTACATCAGCCAGCACTAATGTGTGTAAACGCACTGTGTGCCAGTCCATAAAGGCACACCAAATTTTCATTATGTTGCAGTCAAAAAGTGCTTGTTCTGCAGGACGGAGTCTGTGTCAATAAAATGGATTGTGTGTCACTTAAACCAAGTGACATGCTAATCTTATGGAGCCCTCTGTCCTTAATCTCTACAGGACATGAATCAGTTTAGAAGTGTGAGCTGTTCTCATCGGTAGCAACTATTGAGCTCTTGAATGTAAATTCAAAAGCAAAGCTTATCAGAGTGTTTCAGAGATTGCTTCAATGTGGTTGCTGCCTATGGAAAAATAAATAAATAAACCAAATCCCCATCTTCCCTAAAATCCATGGGTGACTTCCAAGTTTTTACAGTGCCTGGGAGCACCTTTGATTATAAAGAAATTGGTTTCGGTGATAGCTGCCTTATGACCAATTGGATTAAAGGTATGTTTTCTGGCTATTACGAAGCTAACTTGACTCTCCATTGTGTAGTTAAGCATGATCAAAATATCAAGTAAAGCAGGGTTACAATAGGGAACTTAAAGAACCAGTAGTCTAAGTTCCTTACAAGCAATGCCATAAATAATCATTTGATAACAAAAGGGCCAAATAATAAGATTGGGATCAAGAATTGTTTGGTTTGTTAAGGGAGTTGACAAAGCATATGGGAAGTGAGTTAGATTATTTTTCTTATATTTTACTATTACAAGTATTGTGTCATGGAAAAGCTCAAAGACAATTTATAAAATTTCTCCTAGACCTAAGAGCTAAATTAGCTTACCATAAAATCTTTAAAATATGAAATTAACTGGAAGTCTCCATTCTGTCACCTTTATAGTTTACTTTCTAAATACCAAGAAGTGCACATTTTATGCTTACTTGTTCTAAATACCATAAAATATAATCATTAAGGCAACTAATGGTCTCTAATCCAGTTTAACACTTTCCACAAAAAGAATAAGAGGCTCACATCTATTATTCTGTCTTGTATTAAATGCCACTTTGTGAATAAATACAAACATGAACTTTTGAGGACAAAGTAATATCACTTACATCAACAGAATGTCATCAGGAATATCAACAGTAATATCATCAACAGAATAAAATGATTAAATATCCTGTCATTTTTGAGATCAAAGCAATGGAAAATATGTTATGGAGCTATGGGGCATGTTTGTATACAGGAATATTTTCTTTAATTCAGAATTCTTAAGGGTAATTTTTTCATTTAACCTTTTTTTTTTTTTTAAGAATTAGTGCAACATGTGTTTTCACTCTTAGGAAGTAAACTGTGTTGAATCAAGTTTTATTTTGTTTGATGACTTGAGATCTACCACTGACTTAAATTGTGGTTATAAAGATCACTTCTCTTAATTACTTATATATAAACACTCAAACATATTGAGTGGTATCTGTAATGATTCCAAGATAAAGCAGTCACATTTTTATTTTCACATGCCCTTCTTATTAGCTTATGTTATCCCTACATTCATGGAGTAAATAATGTATGCATTGTTGAATAACTGATGCATTGTGAACTCTGGTAAATGAAAAATTGCATTTACAATAATAAATCAGTTTACTGGTAGCAATGAAAAACAGCTTATTTTACTGTATTGTAAAGAAATGTATGTATAAGAATTGCATGCTAACCAATTGAGCTACTGGAGCTCCAAAAATTCTGGATGGATCTTGAGATTATTATGCTGAGCAAAATAAGTCAGACAGAAAAAGTCAAAAAGCATATGATTTCACTGATATGTGGGCTATAAAACTGAAAGCAACAAAGGAACAAGACAAACAAATGAAGAAACAAAAATTCATAGACACAGACAATAATTTAGTGGTTACCAGAGGGTAAGGGAGGTGGGGGGTGGTAGATGAGGGTAAATGGGGTAAAATATATCATGATGGAAAGGAAACTGACTCTGGGTGGTGAGCACATGTGATATATAGATGATGTGTTACAGAGTTGTACACCTGAAACCTATGTTAGTTTACTAACCATTGTTATCCCAATACATTAAAAAAAAATGTCTAGATAAAATGTCTAGTCTAAAATATTAGGACTAGGACTATCATTCTGACACTATTAGGAGGAAATTTTTAAAAAACTATTTGGGAAATAATATTTTATACACTTATAAAAGATGTTGATATTGTTGCTAGTATGACATTTAGAAATGTTTAAACACATAGGTCATTATGTCTTAATGTAATGAAAGCATTATGCATGTGTAGAATTTTTATTAGATAGCTTTGAATACTGTACATATATTGTTAGAAATATTCTTGTATATGAAAATGGATATCTTTCCTAGGATTTTATGGATTACAAAGAGAGAATGAAAAAAATAGAAGAGCCAGTATGTAAATGTAACCCCTACTAACACAGGGCCTCCAGTACATAGCAAATGATTTAACATACAGGTGCCACTTACTTAACTTTTGCTAATGAAGGAAGGCACCATATTCTCACATAGGAAATGTGTGTATATGTATTGCTTTTCATGGGTCTTCATCAGGAAGGTGATGAATTGTAAGCGGTCCCAAATATTTTAGGGTTAGCCCAAGCTCAGACCAACAAGTTTCATGAAGATACATGTAGCCATCTGAAACTTAGTGTAGAAGATTTAATTTTTCAAATCAATTAAATGCCAAGTATATATTGAAATGCCTTGTGTGATCAATAATGCCATAATACCCAAACTTCAAAGAAAAGAACATGGTGTTAGAATTATTTCTGCTACTATATCTAACAGTTAAAGACATTTCAAGAAATAAAGCTGTGATTGCTGCATTACTAAAGCATGAACAGAAGTATATCCAGGAACATAATCTGATATTACCTTATTAATGACCTATAATGTAGATGTAAGAAATTATTGATTCTGATTGAACAGGATATATGTGAAAAACCACCTTGCTAAAATTCCAGAATAACACTTGTCCTTCTATGAATGAGCTCTTTTACCAAGTGATTTCTTAGAATTGTGTTTCTATATTTAATCTCTGATTTAGTGTTAACTTACAATCTTTAAATAAAGATAAAATTTACATGTGATGTAGAAAAATTGGAATAATTTTATATTGTAACACAAAGGATATTATACATTGGGTTGCTGGAAAAGTCATGATGTATTTTGTCTATGTTTTTCAAAGGTCATTTATTTATATAAAGAACAAACATCAATCAATGATATATGGCCCGTTTTGTTCAATAACCTTTTGCCATCTTTCAGTGAGCTCCATAAGTCCTCGTTCATAGAAGGACCTGTCTTTATTTGTGAAAAACTGAACAAGGTGCTGATTTACAGCCTCACCTGAATTCAACATTATACCATGCAAGGTTTTGAAGAGAGCGAAACAAGTGGAAGTCTGACGGCGCAAGGTCAGGCAAGGATGGTGGGTGTGGCAACACATCCCATCCAAGATACAATACTTTTTGATGAGTGATCAAGCTTGTGTGTGGTCTCGTGTTGTCACAATGGAACACAACTCCTTTACAATTAACAAGATCTGGACATTTCCGGATAATGGATTTGTTCAAACTGTCCAATTGCTGACAGTACACATTTGAATTGATTGTTTGGTTCCTTGGTAGGAGCTTGAAAAACTTGACACCTTTAAAATTCCACCACACTGAGAGTATAACCTTCCTCTGATGAATGTCTGATTTCGATGTCATTTGAGGCGAATCATCACGTCGGGACCAAGATCGTTTGTGCACCACATTGTTGTAAACAATCCACTTCTCATCACCAGTTATCAGTCGCTTCAAAAAAGGATCGTTTTCCTCACATTTAATGAGCCTATTGCAGATGTTTATACGCGCCGTCAAATGAACTTCTTTGAATTTATATGGAACCCAAATATCGAGCTTGCTTATGTATCCCAGCTTCTTCAGATGGTCGTGAACGCTTGAATGATGGCTGTTCAATGTTTCTGCAATCTCTCATGTTGTGTTACGTGGGTTTGACTCAATCAATGCCTTTATTTTGTTGTCATCAACCTCGGTGGCCTCCCTGACCCAGGCGTGTCGTTGAGATCAAAATCATCAGCATGGAATTTCGTGACCCATCGTTGGCACTGACATTCTTGTAGAGCATTGTCACCGTAAACATTATGCAACTTTTCACAAGCTTGACGCACGTTCTTCCTTTTATGGAAGTAAAACAGTAAAATATCATAAAAATGCACAATTTGGTCTTCCATCTTCAACTTGTTGTAAAATCTCCAAAACTCAACTAAATCACTCAATTTTTGTTTAGAATGAAGCTAGAACTGTCAGCTGTCAAATGACATAGCAATAACATAGATGCGAATGACTCTAGTACTTCCAAAAATGAACTAGTGCCATCTGTTNTTTTACAAGGTTTTGCTTCAAATATATATCTTGGATATGCATTGTATCAGCATTTATAATCACAGTTTTGAAAAGATACAAAATATGACATCATTGATGTCATATTTTATCCAGACTATTTCCAAACCCCTGCTCTTTCCATTTTACTATCTCATTATTTGAAAAAATCCTTAAACACCTGGAGAGATTTTTTGTGTGTGTGGGGAAAGGGGCAGGTGGAAGAGGAGACTATCAGGGTTTGGTGGATGGTATAAATAACATATCGCAGGATCAGAATGCCTTTTCCAAACACAGCAAATGGCATTTATGAATATAATCGCTGATTATGAGAGAACTATTGCAATTTCTGATTATTTCCCTATAAGTTTCACCTTTCCTCAGAACATCTTCCTACTTTCACCTCTCAAGTAAGACCAGAAATACAACTTTTCAGTCCCAGATTATTTTCCCCCAATTCATTGCTAATTGAAAAGAAAATATTTGGATGGAAAGAGATGAGGGAACGAACAAACTGAGCTCTTCTGTGCACCAAACTCTGTATTCGTTATATCATCCAATCCTTATAGCATTCTGTGATACAGCTGTATGTGCATCCAAGTTACTGCAGGTGGGAGACTGGGCTTAGGAGCTCCAGAAACTCCTCCAAAGTCTCCGAGCTCTTTCTGCTACATTATGTCATTTTCTCCCCAAAAGACAGGAAAGCATCCCTGAAATTCAGACCTAACATGCCTGAGGTTGTTGGGCTGTATGGTCTTTCATTCTCCTAACAGAATAACTCATGGTTGACGAGTTTATTGCGGTGAACTGCATAGATAACTATAAAGGGTGCTGCAAGTCATGAGACAGCCAAGAAACTGACCCTGAAGGGTCAACTTACTCAAAGATACCTCCGATTTTGTTTGAGACAGGAAGTGAGGGTTAATGATAGAATTTTTCTACCAAAAAGAGTCATATAATGAAAGCTGTTAATTTTATAGACAGAGGAACTGTCTGAGAGGCATTAAGTGGCATTTGTCCTGTTACAGATACAGTTTATGGTAAAACTTGGATTCCTCTGTGGTCTGATGATATTTTCTCAGACTCCACTGTGCTGGTGAGCGACACCAT
>NW_017733375.1:0-27235 GCF_001890085.2 Hipposideros armiger | reverse complement strand
GTCAAATGACATAGCAATAACATAGATGCGAATGACTCTAGTACTTCCAAAAATGAACTAGTGCCATCTGTTGCAAACATGAGTCATGACTTTTCCAACAACCCAATAGAATAAAAATACTTGTAGTCAATATTGAATATAGGGGACAAGTATCCTTCATTACTTAAACTTACAGCATGTCAGCTTTCTTTATATGCATCCAAGTTTTATAAAGTATAAAACTATGGTAGTTTTAACAGAATGTAAATGAGGACATTTTGTCCAAGGAAAGAAAAAGAAAAGAAAAAGTGAAGCAGAGGGTTATTCCCCAGCCTCTTCCTGAGGTCAGGTGAAGAGACCCCGAGGCCCTGAGTTGAAAAACCTTTTGCCTTTAGATGTGGTAGGAATTATTTACTCTGTGAGGGTTAGAAAAAATTAATACTTGTTACAATAGAAGTAGAGAATAATTATTTCTCCCTTTATGCAGCTTCAGAAAGTAAATTAATGAACTTGGCTTATTAGAGAAGGGAACTAAGCTCAATATTGTTAACCATGTCAATAACGTACTTTATGAAAAGGGAATACTCGGTGAATATTTACAATATCAGGCTAAAGGCACTCTGGGACAGGTTTCACTGCATATTTTAGTTTCAGAATCTTTGGCGATAAAAGCTGCTTGGGTCATGCATACAGACAAAGGGTTCATCTTATTGTAGTGTACCTCTTTATATAATCTTGCTTTGGACATAAAATTAAATATTAAAATTATTAAAAAATATCTAATAGTGCATTTATTCCTTTAAGAAATTCACGTTATCTTTATTCACATAGTTGAAGAATACCAATTTTTGACAGCTTTGTTAGAGAGAAGATCAAATATGGAAAATATTATAAATACCTAAAATATATTGAAGGTTTACTATTGGCCAGAGAGTATACAAGACGTTTGCATGCATGCTCTCATTGTCAATCTTAGAGCAATCAGATGGGATAAATAGCAATATAACCATATTCCAGAGCAGAGGTTCATATGAGGAGCAGACCCAGGAAGGGGCCAGATCAGATAAAGCCATGTATGCCACTGCAGTGTGTTTGCATTTATTCTTGTGGGAAGAAAACACATTGAAGGATATTTCAAGCATGAATGAACTGCGACTATGAGGGCTCAATGAGCCTTTTCCCAGTCTGCTCCAAATAAGTCTGAATTGGGGGGCGGGGGAGCGGAGGGGCTGAGGACGGAGGGAAAGGGGGGCAGCTTTAAAGCCAAACTCACTGAGGGCTTTGGACATGCCACGTAATTTGCTTAGGAATGAATGTTCTGGTATCAGCATCATCATTAAGCCACCATTTCAAACAGTTATCCTCACCATCTCCATTTTACACATGAGAAAAATGAGTCTCAGAGAGGTTATTTATCCAAGGTCATACAGGTTGTAAGTAGCCAAGGTCATATAGATAGTAAGTGACTATTACTCGATGTGACACTGCGTTTGGAAAATTCCAAACCTGACATCCTTAACCAGAACACAACATTTCGAACGGGTGCCTTGGATGGGTGAGAAATCCGCTGAGATGGTTTGTCTTCAGTCCGCCCTGAGGCAGCAGCGCAGACCCTGCACACACTACACCCCATCCAGCTTCTCCAGCTTCAGAGGACATCCTTGGTGCTGGTGTAATTTTCCATGTATGTCATGATTTGAAAAGTTGAGACACTCGTCCATTATAAGAATTGATCAAATACAGGGAAGAGAAAAAAATAAAGATGCTTAAAAACACTCTTAAGGCTTTTCACTGTTTTTTAAAACCAGAAACCAGTTTAAGACATTAAAATGAGCCCTAAGAAGCAATTGTACATATGTATCTTATGTCACTGTTAAAATATGCAAATCCACAACTGAAGAATGAAGCTTTAGCAACTGGGTACCTGCCCTTTCATAAGTTCCAAAGGAGCAGAGTAATGAGATCAGTGGGATATGTGACTTTATTTACATTCTACACTAACAGCTCTAACACACTGGCTGTGATATATTTCATACTAATCCCCTGATTATGTCAACAACACTACATGCAAACAATACCTGCCATTTCTGATACATAATTTCAATCTTTTCATGAGGAAATAAATTTAAAATTAAATTTTTCATAAATTTATTAATGCATGCCATATTTTTAATTTACTGGCATGCCTGGCTACTTATCTATATGCATCCTCATTCCTATTGGGCAGCCTCCAAAAATATATATAATATGAAAAAAAATAAAGATATAGGAAACATAAAAGGCCAGTAGTACATCGGCTCTTAGGTCCAAATAACCCTGAGAAGTCTAAGATGACCTGGAATTTTGCTACATTTAGGCTCTGAGCTTCTTGCTTTGCCATATACGTCAGGTCCTCTCTCAAATTCTACCTTGACAGACAGAACCCACTGTCCTCATTTAGAAAATAGCAATGCATCTTCTCTGCTCACCTGACAAGATTGTTTTATGCTCATGCAATTGACAAATCTTAATATATCAGTTAACACCTACAACAATATAATCAAATATATGTGTAACCCTTAAGGTGCTACATAAGTATTATAGTATTTTAGTATAATTTTATAATTTTTATTATAAGTAAATCAAAACAAACATTAAGCTTGATATTTTTCAAACAAAACCAAGTCTTCTCTATCTTACTAAAACACAGTACAGAAGAAAAAGTAATATACCTAATGATACCACTGCCTTTTTAAAATGTAACTTTCTCTTATCAGAGGTGTTGTCTGCAAATACATATCTTCTCCCACTCGGCTAGTTGTCTCTCTCTCTCTCTCTCTCTCTCTCTCTCTCTCTCTCTCTCTCTCTCTCTCTCTTTAAATTAGTTTCAGGTATACAAAACAACATAATGATGAGACATTTACACCCCTCACAAAGTGATACCCCCAAGTACTACACCTGACGCCGATGTAGAATAATATTGAATATCAAGTATATATATATATATATAACACGGGATGTAATGTACAGCATAGGGAATATAGTCAATGGTGAGTTGCCTCTTTATTTTGTTGATGGTTTCTTTTGCTTTGGAAAAGCTTTTTAGTTTGATATAGTCCCGCTCATTTATTTTTTGCTTTACTTCCCTTGACTTTGAGGTCAAAGTCATGAAATCCTCTCTAACACCAAGGTCCATAGTTGAGTACTTATGTTTTCTTCTCTATGTATATTATTGTTTCAGCTCTTATATTTTAGGTCTTTTGTGTTAATCCATTTTGAGTTAATTTTGGTATATGGTGACAGGCATCGGTCTAATTTCATTCTTTTGCATGTGGATTTCCAATTTTCCCAGCACCGTTTATTGAAGAGGCTTTTTCTTTCTTTCGATTGTATGTTTCTAGCTCCTTTGTTGAAAACTTTATATATATATATATATATTCCCCCCATGCCAGGAGCTAATATCCAGAATATATAAAGAACTCATACAACTCAACAACAACAAAAAACAAACAATCCATTTAAAAAAATGGGCAGAGAACCAGAACAGACACTTCTCTTAAGACAGACAAATGGCCAACAGATATATGAAAAGATGCTCAACTTCACTAGCTATTAGGGAAATGCAAATCAAAACCACAGTGAGACACCACCTCACGACTTGTTAGAATGGCTATCATCAATAAGACAAATAATAACAAATGTTGGAGAGGGTGTAGAGAAAAAGGAACCCTCATACATTGCTGGTGGGGGGAGGGGGGGTGTAAACTGGTACAGCCACTTTGCAAAACGGATGGAGGTTCCTCAAAAAATTAAGAACAGAATTATTATACAACCCAGCAATCCAACTTCTTGGTGAACATACCTGTAAGGAAACTTCTATCCCTATGTTCACTGCAGCATTATTCATAGTGGTCAAGGCATGGAAACAACTGAAGTGTCCTTCGATAGATGATTGGATAAAGATGACTGGTATATTTGCAATGGAATATAACTCAGAAATAAGAAAAGATGAAACACTGCCATTTGTGACAACATGGATGGATCTTGAGATTATCATGCTAAGCGAAATAAGTCAGACAGAAAAAGTCAAGAACCATATGACTTCATTCATATGTGGGATATAAAACTGAAAGCAACAAACGGACAAGATAAACAAACAAAAACTCATGGACAAAGACAACAGTTTAGTGGTTACCAGAGGGTAAGCGGGGAGGAGGGGAGGTCAGGCGAGGTAAGGGGGAGAGAGAATAAAGGGTGTCAAAAATATGGTGACAAAAGGAGAACTGACTTTGAGTGGTGAACACACAATGTGCTATATAGAAGAACTGTATACTTGAAACCTATACAATTTTATTAACCATTATCACCCCAATAAATTTAATAAAAAATAAAATATTATTGCAAACAGCAAAAAGATGTAATTTTCAATTAAAAGTATTTGGATCTAGACTTTATATAATGATGGATGGTGATAAGTACTTATATATTTACTCTTGATTTAATTTTGAAGAATAACCAACAAATAATAAGCATATGCTGACCTGGATTTTGGGCTTCACAAACAGTGTTCCAAATAGTTTTGTATCTAAAAATTGCCTGAACATTTGTCCATATTTAACACTTGAATACTCTTTAAATTTTTAAATAATGTTTGCCTATATTATTTGTTCAGTTAGAACAATAACACCCATGAGCTTTCTCAAAATTGCGTAAAATAACTAATGGAGTTAAGAGGTTTATTGAGGGGAATTTGTTCCTATATTTTCTAATTGTTAATAGTGAACAGGTATCCTGCTCCAGATTATAAAAGAAAAAAAATGCAAGACAAAGTAAAACTCAGTAATGTTTTAACAAGCAAATTGGTCTCTACTAAAATTCTTAAAAGCCAGAACAAAAGCAAAGCACTATAAGTTAATTCTTTAAATATCATCTTAAAATGCTTAAGTTTAAAATGATAGTATTTCTAGGTTGTGTGTGTGACTTAGGGCTTGAGAAAGTAGAGGTCTCCTTATGAGAGGAATCTTTTGAGATAGAATAGTGGTTCCTTGGAGCTGCAGAGAAGATGTATAGTATTAAGAGGCCTAAAAGTACTTCTGGACTCTCTAACAAAGTGATCTTATCTTAGCCGAGCTACTTGTCAATTTCAAATAAAAGGCCATCCTAGCTAGTAGAAACAATCTTATAAAAAATAACGCTTAAATTTTATAAGGATAATTTCATTGGATAGTCTTGCATTTTTTCCAAGATAGTGATTTAATATCCTTTTGATTTGTGACATTGTTGTATTTATTATCCCTTTCACTTGAAAGACTGCCTATTTTTTTCTAAAATACTGTACATAGTTTAAAAAAAGCAAAGTGCATTTAGGTCAGTATTTTACTAATACCTGATATTACACATTACTATAATTAAGGAAATAACTTGATACTAAAAACAAACAGGTTTATAATTATGCCCTAAATACACATTTTAAATAACATATCACTACGCCATCAACTTTGCATTTATAACCTTATTTTCACAGATAAACATTTGTCAAGTTTACTTACTTGTGAATGTATATTCACAAGTTTACTTACATGTGAATGTATATTAATATATGTATCATTAATATAATAGTAGTGATTAACAATAATGGAAATAATAATAATGGAATTAATAGTGGGATTGGTAATAACATACTAGTAGTAATAATAATCTTATTTGTTGTCATTTATATATTAGTCACATATAGTGTCTTTTCCCCTCATTGTAGCTTTGCAAGACTTATATGCATTTACTCATGATGATGCTGTCACTCAACGAAGTCAAAAAACTTACACTCGGTCTTCTAACTCAAGGAATCTAGCTCTATTCTATATGATTATGATGTTTTTCCACTTAATCGAGTCTTTGTAATCCCATCTTCATAATAAACAGATTTCAGATTATTTTAACTTCACTACTTCATAAAACATACATTCTATGCATATGTATAATGTGCCGTGCCCTAGTTTTAAACCAGTGTGTCCTTTTATACTTAAATTTTATAACAATAACACCATAATTTTTGTGGTACATTTCTCACTATGCAATTAATTTTATTCTAAATTTCTATATGCCAATAACCCTTATAAGCAAAAAACCTTATTTAAACAGATATGATGTAGTGGCTGACAAACAATTGTGTAAATAGTAGCTCTCACATCTTCACTAATAAAATAAACATTTCCATTTCAAGATCTGACATTATTTAAATTATATGACATTAATTATGCATTTAAAATGAAGTATACTTTCCACTTCTTTTTTTTTAATTAAATACAGCCCGTGTTATATTTAATTCACTACTTCAAATATTTATTGAGGGTATACCATGAACAAAGCATTGGAGGGGAAGCCAAAATGAGTAAAAGTACACATTCTTGCCTAAAAAAAATTTAATCTAATATAAATAAATAAATAAATAAATAAATAAATAAATAAATAAAATGAATAAAAATAACTATGGCATGCATTTCATTACTTATAAATAATGGAGGAGAAACAATACCCATATGCCAGTAAAGCATTGAGTAAACAAATGCAACTGGAAAAAGTAAGGAATTTGCAAGAAGGAGATCCTATCTGAGGAGAATTTTACTGGTTGATTTACAGAGATGACATTCTCCATCAAAAACAAAGGATTAGGGTAGAACATTAACTGGCTATTCAAGGAATAGCTTGTTTGTCATTTGTGCTGTGTAGCATATTGTATATAGAACAAAACTAGAAAAAAAGCTAGCAGAAAGGTTTGAAATCCATGATGTAGCCTGGAGTGTCAAAAAGACTATTTCATAGGGCATAAAAAATGAAAAGAAGTTTCTCGCCAACGTATGACATGAACAGAGCCTGCATTACAAAAATGTATCTTGCAGACATGTTGAAGTTCAAGTCAAGTGAAGAAGGGCCTTTCACTGCGCTTCGCTCTCCTACGTGTTCCCTGGAAATGGACTAGACAGTCTCACAAATTTTCAGTCCCTATTTGAACACCCTCTGTGTCAGTCATAATCAATCTCAGTTTTGTAGTTTGTTTTTCCTTACTGTAAAAATGTAGATTATCCTTGAGAAAGCGTGTTCACGATATTTAGTTGACATTCAACTGCCTACTGTACTTCAATGTACATGAAACTAGATTAATTCCCTAGGGTATCAGAGAAGGCCCTTCGTTCACTCATTCTCCTCTTTGGTAGCACCATGATGCATCTAGTTACCCAGCAAAGAAATCAGGCTATTATCCTGGACTATTTCTGTTTTAATCCTTAGCACAGACAGTCAATATTTATTTCTGTTCTCTACACTAGTCCATTTCCTTCTTGCGTCATCACTAACCTCCACGTGTATTATACCTTCTAAGTTGTTAGTATCTACTATGACATCCCACCAACTCTATTCCTTATGCTGCCATTTAAATAGCCTTTCCAAAAAAGCAACTTGCTGGTACCACTTCTGTTTCAAATCTTCAAAAAGTCCTCCTTTTCTGCAGGATAGATAGCACACTACTTAGCTTCGCATTCACGACTATGGGATTTTCTGGCCTCTACCTTTCTTTCCTGTCTCTTTTCTCATCACTTCTTGAGATGCATGTTCTAACAATGATGAATGCCTTTGAGTTCCCTGAAAAAAGATCATCTAATTGTTCAAAACCAGGCATGATGTCTCTTAGAAGGCTTCTTGTTCTTATCTGTCATTGTCCTTCAAAATACTATACTTCCATCTATCCCTCTCAAAATACCTTTGACCTATATTTCTATCATCTACTCTCTATGACTCTGGTCACAATTAATGATTTGTTCTATGTACTAGCATATTTCTATTATTAAATATATCACAAAATACTCTAATTGGTGCTACATTTTTTTCAGTTATTAGACCAAACCAAAACAAAGGAGATTTTAACAAAAATTATAACATTCTGAATACCCATTAAATATGTTAAATCAAATAGTAGACAAAAAATGATTTTAGAAATTAAAATAAATTAAGGTAATTTTATTATTATTGTGATTTTAATCTATTTATACATTTCTGTTCTATTCTCAATAACATGTTAATATTTTTCAACACAAAAGCCTATTATATAACAAAACAATTAAAAAAATTTATCCATTTATTTCTCTGATTCTGTCTGTCTTTGTGTGTGTGTGTGTGTGTGTGTGTGTGTGTGTGTGTGTGTGTTTCATATAAGCAAGATATGCATGCCATGGATTTATTTGAAGGGAAATTTACAAGTGAATTTTATTCTCAATTATGTGAGGTGGAGCAATTATCATTTCTGGCACACTATATTGAATGATTTACAATAAAACAAGCGGACATTTCTACAACGAACATTCCTTTCATCACACTTTGAAATCCTAATGTTTAAAAAAAATTTTTAAGCTCAAGAAGTATTTCTTGAGCTGACTGATTTTTTAGTAAAAGGTTTTTAAAAGTCACTATCAGGGATGCCTCAGTAACAAGCGACAGCATCATTTTCAAGGGATCAGATCGCTGAATATTGAAATCAAAGATAAGCATTATTTTATCACAAGAATATAAAATAAGAGGAACTCAAAGGAAACTGTATATACAGACTTGATCACATTAATTCTAAAGTAGGTTTTTCACAGGGAAAGGAACAAAGAGGCAAGTCTTTGTCAGCACTGTGCTGTGACGCATCAGCAATGCAAACATAAGCCAAGTTGTAGAGACAAGATGATTCCAGAAATTATGGAAATGAATTTGCAACAACGTTTTGAAAATAAATTAAGGGGGATTATCAAACAATATTTTAACAGATTCTGAAAGTATCCAACACTATAAAGAACTTAAAAAAAAAAACCCAGAAAGTGCATACATGAGACGAGTGATTATGGAAATTTATATCCATGTTAGCGCTGTGATCTGAGGGCTGTATACATTCTCGGGCTTCAACTTTCTTATTTACAAAACAGAAATACTATTTGTTGTGTAAGTTATACCAAATACATAATAGGTTTTAATTTTAGTTAAATTTGTTGGGGTGATATTGGTTAGTAAAATTATATAGGTTTCAAGGGTACAATTCCATAATACATCATCTATATATTGCATTGTGTCTAGACAGAATTTTGGACTGATTGTAACTATGAACACAGTACAACTCTAACTTTATTTGGCCATGCAAACATTGAAAACTCTTTTGCCATTTACCTGAGAAGAAATAAAATGTATTGTGTAAAATATGAACTATATTAACCATGTGCAGATGGCATCTTATGACAACGTACACAAGGATAATAAATGCATTCCATGTATTAATATATCAAAGACTGCAATTTAATAAAATTATATTATTAAGAGTCCCAGAAGTAAATAATTGGACAAACAACTATAGAATCGAGGGCACTTTAATAAAGTGATAAATACAACATAGGGGTAGCATTTAAGAAAACCACTAAGGGGGTGTTACAGTGTTGTCAAGCTAGCAAGGGGAATGGGGAAAGCTGTAGAAACCTCTAGGTCTGAGGGGTGAGATGAGGAAGCGATTACCAGAGATGGGAGTTGTATGCAGAGGGATGTTTAAGATGCACTATGGTCTTGGATACACATAGCCAAGCCCTGGCAACCTGGCGGTGATGGGTCAGAGGAAATATATACATTTACCCCACTGCTCTCCTACGTTTATATCTTTCTGATGACTCACATTGGCCAAATCCTCTGGAAAGTCTATAAGGATGCAGTCTGTACAGGGCAGCCTCCTTAGGCTGAAACCTGCTAGAGAAGGGTAGAAGGTGTATCCTGGAGCACTAATCATTTCATGAATATATTACATATTCATCAAGTATTTTTCTTCTAATAAGTACTTTTACTCTTAATAGTATAGACCAGTGGAAAGAGTGGAGATCTAAACCAATACATATGAATTTGAATTCGAATCGCATCGTTTCCTAGCTGATTGATACTAAGCAGGTCAAGTTTCTTCTCTCTTACAGTATCCACAATGATCTGGGGACAACAACACTTGGTAATATGTGAGGGATAGCGGATTATAAATAAAAAGCATCTATACAAAATTGAACACCCGCCATTTAAAAATGTTTTCTTTTATCTTTTTTCCCCCCTATAAATCAGATTTCACTCAGGATACTCAAATCCATATCATGTGTGTGTGTGTGTGTGTGTGTGTGTGTGTGTGTGTATTAAATTCTAAAAATATCACATCCTAATCAGTATCACATTCTTTGAAGGCAAGAAAGAATTCAATTCATTTGAAAAGTCTGCTATATTCAATATAGTTAGAAATATAAACCAGGTGCTACAACTGCATTGCACAATTCATGCCTTTCCCTACCTTGTGCCAAATAATTCTACATAGAGAAGTGAAGCCAGCTGATACAATCTAACCATGGTGTTTACTGTCATCTTAGAATATGTGCTTTTGAAAATTGTACCCATCCTTGGTTGATGTATTTTAAAATTAAATTTTGTAACGAATAAGAAACATAAATTTCCTTTTGAATTAATTTCAGCAGACATAAGTAAAATCATAACAAATAATTTTATTCTTATCTTTAAATTGTTGCTGACTAATGGGCTAGCTTTAGCACATTTTCATTACATTTAGAGAAGGGAATGGGACACATTACACAAGTACAATGAAATTCCTTCAGGCTACATTACACTAAAAATATTTTGGTTAGAAACAGCATTTTTACTAGAGTTTTAAAATCCTTACTGAACCAAAATAAAGTCATTTTTGAGCCATTTCACCTGACTATGAAAAAACAAAATCATTAAAGCATAAGTAATTAGTATCTGTGCGTCTGAAACAGTGCCCTTCAGACTTTCTCAGAAATTCTTTTTGCTAATGTCAACCAAGGGATGGACTACAGGGAAAAATGTTTCATTTCTTATTCAAAATATATGTGTAAAATTATAGATGTGAGTGAGAAATAGAGAAGCACAAACACTTTGCTAAAATCTGTTTTCTTTCTTTATATTTATTTTTATAGTAACTCACTCGCATTATTATTTTAAATGTAATAAAAGAAAATCCAATAATAAAATTTACCAAATTTCATATTTAAAATATAGAGCTCATTAATTTCAAGGAAAAACAAGGAAAATTAAACTGCAACTACCACATATATACTACCGTTTTCTTTTTAAGCCTAAATAGTTTCTATATAAACTACCTAGGCAAAAGACAAAATACTGAATGAGAAATTTAATTAAGAAAAATGCCAAATAAAACAAGGCATTGATTGGTAGGAAAATTTAAGCATGGTTAATACTAAGTATTAAAATGTTAATAGACCATAAATGTATAAAATAAAATATTAGCTAAACCCTACATGGATTATTCAATATATTGATTTTGGTGTGTGTAATTAAGAATAAATATGTTTGACAATATAGTTTTCAAAAATGGTTTCAGTATATTACAGGCAGACATTAAAATCTTCATTTAACCAGAACACATTTTCTAATAACATTTGATATAAAACATTTTCCATATTTACATTATATAAAACTATAAAACAATTTTAAAAAAGACATTGTTTTAACTAGTTTTAGTTGGCAAGATAAACTTTATTTTATTCCTTTATTACATTTTAATTAATATTTTGTTCAAAAATAATACAAGGATTCATTTCCTACTAGTGCTTTGTGCCTTAAACAATTAGACACAGAAAAATCCTGCTTTAAAATTGTCATTTGACCTACAGTTTCAATGTATTACTATTAATGTAAAGCTATAGAAATCTATGAATCGACTAGATATTCTTAAAAAATTATCTACATTGTGTCTTATAGTTCACTTACGAATAGGCACACATTGGGGTCTATTTTAATGTTTCCATCTAAGGAATCATAGTATGACTTAAGAATAATAATTTTTTTAATACTTTTCTACATAGATAGATATGAGCTCTGGGAGCATTCAAAATAGTGTATGGTCCTTAGCTTCAACAGGCTGAAATAAAGGTCAAAGATAAAGGCACTTTTAAATAATTCTGTTTGTCCATAGCTTTCAAATAATTAAAAAGAAAAAGCTCTATGTACTTCTACTGAAACATATCACTGAAAATGAATAATCTATTTTATGCATACACTCTTGAAATAACTAGCCTCAAATAGTCATCTTTTCAAGGTTACTAACTTCATGAATTATTTACTACTGCCCAGTTGCTCAAGAAGTAATAATTTGTCTTTTCACAGATGCTATCTTTTTTTTTTCTTGCAATTTTAAATAAGTTTATTTAAGACATCACATTTTCCACTTTACAATACAGTGCTTATAATGTGGGTCATTATTTCCTTTCCTTGTGCACATATTCCATATTCAAGTACCAAGAATGCCCAGTTTTTTACTATATATTAATAGCAGTCAACTTTAAAACTGCTGTGGAATTTGCTACAAATGTGGGTCCTTCCATATTTTGTATGGAACAATGCTAAATCTATGCTCAAGGTTGACTTAATCAACCTCTTTGATGGTGAGTCCAGAAGAGGCACTGCCAGAGGGAGGGGCTTCACCACCAGGGAAGCCCCAGGCATCCTCCCGACATGCCTCCTGCACTCAGGTACAGCTTGGTAATGTTGGGGTTGCAGACTTTCTCTAGCTCTTTCTGCTGATGTTCAAAGTCTTCCTTCTCTGCAGGCTGATTGTTATTAAACCAGTTAATGATTGCATTGCACTTGTCAAGAATCTTCTGCTTGTCTTCATCATTGATCTTGCCTTGCAGTTTTTCACCTTCAAGGGTTGCTTTCGGGCGGCTGAGCGGCTCGTTGGTTAAAAGCTGGCTTGGGAGCGAAAGCTCTGAGCAGCAGGGCCCCGGTTCGGATCCCACATGAAGGCCAGTGACACTGTGCCCTCTACAGCTAAGATGGTGAACAACAGCTCAACCTGGAGCTGGGCTGCTGTGAGTGGCCAGCGACAGCATAGGCTGCAGTGGGAATGCAGTGGGCTACCGTGAGTGGCTGTCCAATGGCCAGCGACTGACCTGCCTCACCCGGGAAGAGCACAATGATCACAATACCAACATGGGCCAGTGAAGCAACGACGTCCTCCACAACTAGCCTGAAGAACAAAAGTACAGGAACTTGTCTGTTCCCCTTCCCTGATTCCTCAATGCTGTTCCCTCCCTCAATTCCCCAATATAATCTTAAACAAACAAGCAAAAAAAGAGTTGCTTTCATGTTGAATGCGTAAGAGTCAAGTGAATTCTTGGAAGACACCTTGTCCTTCTGCTTCTCATCTTCAGCTTTGTACTTCTCAGCTTCCTGGACCGTGCACTCCATGTCTTCCTTGTCACGAGTGATGGGAAACTTGCTCTCTTTTTCTGTTCTCTGATCCACAGCAGAGACACTAAGGATGCCATTGGCATCAGTAGCACAAGTGACTTCAATCTGAGGAACACGACGAGGGCCAGGAGGTGTGCCTGTGAGTTCATACTTGCCAAGCAGATTGTTATCCTTGGTGATGACCCACTCACCTTCATAAACCTGGCTGAGCACACCAGGCTGGTGGTCCGAGTAGTCAGTGAAGGTCTGTGCCTGCTGGGTAGGGACGGTAGCGTTGCACTTGATGAGGGCATTCATGACCCCACCAGCAGTCTCAATGCCAAGAGAAAGGGGGGTGGCTTCCAATAGCAGCACATCTTGAACCTTTTCAGGTTTGTCTCCAGATAGGATGGCTGCCTGGATAGCACAATCACAAGTAGACCCTGTTTTATGGTCTAGGGGTAAAAGATGAACAAGGCATAATAACTTCAGTTTGATTCCAGGTAGGATTAGATACTATGGAAGCAGAGGAATAGTTAAGAAAGTATGATCTAGTAAAGATTTATTGATGACATAACCAAAGAATATCCAGAATGTCAATATGGGGATGTCTTTGGGAGATATTTCAGAGGTAGAAATAGAAAAACAACATTTGTAAGTAGACAGAAATTAGTGTTGACTATCATGGAGTCTGGGATGGGTTATGGATTATATGGTGTTAGGTCTATTTCTAGCCAAAATAAGTATAAAGAGGAATGTGATGTTTTTAAGTGTGGAGAAGGAATGATATACAGTAATAGTTTTGTAGCTGTTAAGGTTGTATGTGGGGTCTGTATGTTCTAGATACACACAGAAACCTATTACTATATAGAATAATTTCACTATTTAAAAAGGTATGATGGAAGTTAGTAAAATTGTTTGTTTGTTTTTTAATACCAACAAATACTCATTCTCTATATGAATATGTTTTATAACTAAACCAAATTGTGTGTGATTACTAAACTTCCACCAAGTCATTAAGAAGAAAATATCAGGGTAGAGTGCAAGTTTCTCAAGGCAAACATTTATAATTTTGGTTTAAATTCTACTGTCTCAAGTTTGAAAAAAAGAAAAAAAAAAACTAAAGGGAAGTGCAATGAGGATAAATTATTTCTAATAACATATAATAGCAAACAACATTACAACAGCTAGCATTTATATAGCACTTGCTATGTACCAAGAACTGTTCAAAACCATGAATTGTTCCAAGTTTCTTTACATAAATCATTTCATACATTCCTCAAAGTATGTTTAAGAATTTCCATTTTACTCAGGAGACATTTAGGTTGAAAGATGTTTTAAGGGACTTGAGCCAGAATTCCAAACCAATTAACAGATTTTATCGAGCCATAAGAAATTTTATTTTGATAGGATATTTAAAAATGTAATTATTACTTTTCTTTCCTGTCCACAAAATACACAATAATTTTGGGCTTTTGGCTAATAGCTCTGAAACTTAATCTTTTTTGTAAGTAATGTACCAGTTAATTTTTTTGAGTAGCATGGAATATCTTATATGAGGCAATGCAGAATCAATAGAAAGTACATTATAATCAACTAAAGTAACAGAATATTAAAACCTCATTTAAAACTGGCAACTCTATATCCCCACATTTTGAGACTATTCTTCATATTATTTAACAGTGACAACATATATTATTTTAAAATATGTTAGTAGGGTGGTAATATAAAAATAGAACTAGTCTAACTTATATTCCTTAAAAATCCAGCCTTATAAGTGATATGGCTACTAGAAAATATATTCAATTTGGTTTGTCTCTTTAAAATTTTTGAAGATATTAGCAAAATAACTCTAACAAGAGTCACACTGATTTCAGTTAACAAGGGAGAGTTAACCTTTGTAATTATTCCTTGTACAAATCATATTCCTCTCAATATAGTTTCAAGTCCCTATGAGGAAAAATCTGCATAGCAATTCCTCAGATAATTGAAATCAATAGAATATTCTCCAATCCACCTTTGTTATGACAAGGCCCACCAAGAAAACAAAAAATATTTCCACTAAAATATCAAAGTATAAATTATTTGGAGCTATTAATACCTCATTAGGTTTATGTTTCATGGATACATCTCACTTTTAAGAAATTGAGTAATGCTTTTTAAAAATAACTTTGGAACATAGCCATCAATAGTCAGGGAAGATTAAAGCTTTAGACAGTGCACACACTAAAATATATAGTCCCACAGTCCAATGAAAAACCAAAGAAGTTCACAGAGAAGAAAACTAAAATAGAAGTTACCAAGGGCTTGGGGAAGGGGGATGGAAGTTACTGTTTAATGAATATAGAGTTCCTGTTTGATAGAACAAAAAAGTTTGTAAAATGGATAGTGATGATTGTTGTAGAACATTGTAAATGTACTTAATGCCATTGAATTATGAAGTTTAAAATAGCTAAAATGACAAATTTCATGTGATAGTTTATCTCTCCCCTCAAGAAAACAAAAGCAAAAACAAAAGGAACATTATTAGACTTGTCACCCAAGTGCCCCACAAGCCAGTCAACCTTACTGTCATTCATTTCTTTTTCTGTTAACTTCAATTCATATTCTACATTTTGTTTTTGGCCCAAAAGTGCTGGGGCTGTCATTGAACTTAATCATCCTTTCTCCCATCCAATGTTTATATCTCTGCCTGGCATCTCCATCTCTTTAATATCCGTGACCCCGTGAGGGGATAGAAGAGGCTGTGACTCCCACTCTTTGCACTTCCAGTTCTACATACTTTATGTACAACAGTGGCCCCAGATAGGCTCTCTCCGTTGGAAACTCCAGGGAAATTTTGTAGAATTTCCTGAGTAATTACTTTATGCCTTTGGTCCACAAGGTTGCTGTTTAAACTGTACTGATTATCCCAAAGCAGCCTCACTGCTCTTCATATGTAAAAAGTTGGTATTGACCGATTTATTTTGTTATGCAAACTCATATTTCAAGGACTTCAGCGATCCCCACTCACTATAAACAAAATTTCTTGACAACTAGCTTGTGGATGGGTGGGTAAGAAAGTGGGGAGGTGGGAGTGGGGGGAACTTGTTTCCCAGGGGAGGTATGCACCCACAAGCATTTCCAGGAGTGCTACCTTCAGAGGTAACTGCCTGCTTCACTCCATGGCATTATGGCTTCTAGAGATGGGCATAAGCTGGCGGGAGGCCTTTTTGTTTTGGTAGTGCACAAGAATTAAACCAGCGGGCTTTAAAAAGTACAAGAGAAACTTCTGAGGGCTACCAGGCTCTGAAGTAATGGTGAAAGTCCTTACAGGGGAGGAGAATTGTAAAACTAGTATGGTTCCAAGGGGCTCTCTGGTAACTGTAGGGAAGTTAAACTGACTTATCTGCCAAAATACCTCCTGGGTCTGAACATCAGTCAAGAGAAGCAAAATAGTTTGCTTTTGGTTAAAGAAAACTGTGTTTAAAACTGAAAATGTTTTATCTTCTTCTAATTCCCATTCTGATTGTTTTCTCACATTTCCTTCTAAAAACGTATTACATTGGGACATTTCACTCTTTTTAATAAAAAAAAATTGCATAGGGACTTGTTTATAAGCACAATAAACCATTTCATGGTGTGAATTATGGGGTAATAATTCACACCTTGTGTGTTAAATGGAGCTCAGTGCAGTCATATCTAACAATGCAAAGGGTATGTGTTATTACATCATAATTCACATCCTGTTGTGTTGTGTTTCTTAAACATTATCTTGTAGGGAAAAAATACCACTTTATACTCATCTGTCTCATTCTTAAATTTGGGTTTGGTGATACCGCTTTGGAGGACTGTACAAAAATGCAAGTCAAACGACACTTTAATTTTGCAGATTATTTTCTTTTTCACATCTGAAATAATATTGGCTAATTTAAATCAATACATATGATTGCGCTAAAGAGGAACTCAAGAAATAGCTTAATAGGTATTACATATCTGCTGTCCAAGCAAACTTTTTTGTCAGATGACCCGATTATTGCCCTTCGTGTTAAATATGTTTGTTTGCAACTTATTTTCACAAGAAGCAAGGGTTATAAATTAGTTACTTGAACATTATCCAGATGGTAACATCTCTGTCACATTTAGGGTTCTAACTTAGAAATACTTAAAATTTTCATTTACTTTTTAATTCTGAAAGTAGAAATGTAAATGTTTTGGCAATTCTACTAATTTGTTGATGCCAACAATTTTCTTTAAAATTAAATTAAAAAGTGAAGATTAATTTTAATGCAGAAATTCTTAAACATATGTATTCATGTTTGGCTTAGACAGAAATTTGTGATTTCAAAATGAAGAGCTGTTAGGTGTTTCTTATTATTAACTTTGGAATTCTACAAGAAGAAGCACCAGAAATCGTTTGACACAACCTGCTTTTTGTTTGCTTGCTTGCTTGTTTAAGAGACAAACTTAATCCCAGAGAGATTAAACTAAACAAATTTGATAACAGAGGGTTTAAATATTTCAATTTCTTAATTGCCAGTTTTGTGACAGTAGCTGCATGATTCTCAAAATGTCCTTCTATTATATACTTAATACTGAAAAAGCCAGTACTCAGCCTTTAGTTAAGATACACACACACACACACACACACACACACACACACACAATCTGTGCTTTCCACTAGCTATATTTTGTTATTTAAATTTAAATTTTAATTAGTTATAATTAAATACAATTAAAAATTTAGTTCCACAGCAACACTAGCCTCATTTGAAGTGCTCAGTACTCACATGTGGTTAGCAACTACCATCTTGAATAATGCAAATATAAAATATTTCCATCATTACAGAAATTTCTGTTGGGCTGTGCTGATATTTATAAAAAATAATAAAATAGGTGGTTTGTGTTTTAAATGATAAAAATGTCATATATACACATTTTCATTATTTAAAACACAAAATATACTTTTTATTTAATTTTGTTGTTTTAAACATATATTTTAAAGTGGTTGCTTCTACTTTCTAATCAAATTGAGTATTCAAAAGAAACTCCTAGGAGTTCTACCTTAAAAAATGATCTAAATCACTTAAAGATATTTTTTTTAAATTATGAAACAATTTATCTCAATCATCTATGTGTTGCTTTTATTTATTTATTTATTTATTTATTTATTTTTAAATACTTCTCTTTACCCCAACATGCAATTAACATATTTGGTTACAAACTGAAAACTATTTACTTTAAGAAAATATGAACTCAAAATTGCTTTGAGGAGGGTTTAAAAAAAGTAAAACTGGATCCCAGACTCTTCTTTTAGTTTATACACAATTCATAGATAATCTCTCCTTTGATTTATATCAAATATAACCATATTTCCTTGTCTCTGTGTTGTATAAGTTATTTTCAAGTAATTATCACATAGATTTATTTTTGTTGATTTACAGATACCTATTATAGTTTTGACTTCAGAACTTAAGCAGACTGTAATATAATTAGACTTGACTGTAGTTGTTTTTATAATTAATTTCATGTTTGTTTGCTGAATATACTATGTTCACCTTTGAGCTATTTGCCATATGCAATTAACTGTAAAAGATTTGACCTGATATGCTTTTTTTCCCTGTAATTAAAACTCCAACTCATTGCTATGATGAAGATTGGCATAGTGGAAAAGGCCAAATACTCGAAAAAAAATGTATAAACTAGCTCGCTTCAGGAAAGTGTACACACTGCAGAAAAAGTGAGAGAAGATTAACATCATCTAATATTTATCTTGTGCTCTAGCTTAAGGAAGTTATCACGGCCTGTTATTCATCCAAGTGCTCATCCTTTAATCATTTATTTAGCACTTACTATATATAAGTTACCAGGTTAGGTGAATATGAAACTAGAAAATCATGAAGCGATGAGAAAATCAGAGTAGCACAAAGTCATTAGTAGAGTTTCCTCCTTAGAGCATTAAGTAGACGAAGTTCGGCAGAGATACAGCAGAATTAAACAGAGGAAACTTTTGAAAGCGCGGTTCATGACTAGGCACTGCTCTCCAACCATCCGCTCATGCCGCACCAGGAGTCATGCTGCAGACCTGGGGTTGCATGTAGCGATGGGGGTCGGCCAGGAGACACTGTATAAACACTTGGGGAACACAGAGCATCCATCGTGCTGCCAGACGATGCATGCGTATGATCTCACTTAATTCTCCCAACACTATCTTCGAACCCCCATTTTGGGGTTAACCCAGGCCCCTAGATTCTCATGCTTCTCATTGTATGTTACTTTCATGTTCAGTCTTTCACTTAAATCTGATTCTCCCCTGAGCACAGAAACGGTGGTGTAGCCCTGGAAGTGGAGGACGCCTGGGCCAGCTGCCTACAGCGCCCCTGGCCCTCTCAGGCGTTCACTCATCACTGTGAGGTGGCACGTCATGGGCAGTACTTCCTCCCACCGCAAGTCCTGCCCGCATTCTCGCTCACCGCACCACCCATGCGGGCAAGATATCCAGTGACTTATTTCTCAGCCATTGAACTCTGTACCCTCAAAGACCTCTTCTGCTTCAGCTACAAACTCCCAAGAACTTTCATCATCCAAACTCTTTCTAAAGTTACAAATTCTACCTGAATCTCCCCTTTTCTCTCTCTCAGCAGTATTTACTGAACACATTAAGAATGAAAATATCAAAATTAGACTATTATCCCACGAGCCTGAAAACATGAAAGGACATACTTATGATATTTTTAAAAATAAACTGTAGAAGGGCCGGCTGAGTGGCTCAGTTGGTTAAGAGCTCGCTCAAGAGTTTGAGCTCTGAGCAACAGCGGTTCGAGTCAGCCCGAGCTGAGCAGCCGTGAGCTGCCAACAGGTGGCGGGATGGCTCAGCTAAAAAAAAAAAAATAAATAAATAAAAAAAAAAATAAACTGTAGTATTTTTACAGAAAAAAATGAATCAAACTTCTACTGTTCACCTATCAAGTGTTTCACGTGTGGGGAAGAGCATATTAAGTATTAAGTATAAGCCTGTTATGAAATTCACATGAGGTTCTGTTTATGAAAGTGTATTTCATACAATGAAAGGGATTTGTCAAATTATAACTTATGTGTCTTAAATGACCTATTTTGTTAGACGTTTCATAGAAATAAATTCACACACATGAAATCATGCTCTGTTGCATAACATGGTTATTACTTTTGATTTGAAGGCTATCAGATATGTTGTTAATTATCTGAATGAAGCACCAGTTTCTAACTCACTTGGTAAGTGTCTGTGTTATAATTTATGGCAAGCCACTGCATATATAGCTAATGGAAACATACATGCATTTGCCTAGCGAATTCTCACACCAGTCCTATGATTGGGTAGCACTGCACTGATGTATAGATGAAGGCGCAGCGGTGCTCAGTGACTTGCCCAGGGTCCCACTGCTTAGGGTGGAGTTGTATTCAGAGACAGCCAGCCTGTTTCAGGGCCTGAGGCCTCTCTCAGCAGTGTTCACTGAATATGAGATCAGGGCCCTGATCACAGAGGGTGAAAAAGAGCAGTTTATTTCCTCTCGTCTTTGTTTTACAATAAAATTGAAGGTAACCTTTCTGAGATATGTCACATGAAAAAAGACTTTAGAATCCTTAAGGAAAGTATTGACTTCTAAAATTATTCCAAGAGCATTCTTATGAGTACAAAAGGAAAAAAAATACATAAAAATTGGTCTACTTTACATAATTAAAATAGAAATAGCCATACTTCTCAGAGGTTATAGCTCTCTTAACCCTCTCACACTTACGTTTTCAAAGGTGCATTTATTACATATTATGATTTATGTTCAAATTTATACATTTCTTAATTACCCAACTCCCTAAATATAATTCATTTGGTTTATTAATTAAAAAAAGAGAGCTGGTACACATAAGTGCCTGCTGGTCTTCCCTTAAATCACCCTATCACGCTAGCAAAGAAAAAAGTCTAAAGTTACTGTAGGCCACACTAATGCAGGTATTTTGTTATTTTTAGTGTAAACAAAACCAAAGAGTAAATATGCAGTAAGTTAATGTTGAAGCAATTAATGATACCAGGATATGTGTAAATGAGTGGTTATTAGGTGGTTTTTTTTTTTTACCTCCAAAGAGCCAAAATTAAAAATGTAAACCCTTTCATAAGGCCATGGGGCAGATAGAGACAGGGGAAGTCTAATTGCAATATATCCTATAATGGAATCACAGTCTGTGTAGAGGCTGATTAAGGTTAATTTGAATCACATCAATTTGAATTAACGTGGCCTTTGCAGAATGAACAACACCTTGGTGCCAACATGATCAATTAGCACCTTTACCTCCATACATCCGCCTGGAAAGGTCAGATTTATTAGTTATCAAGATAGCATTTTAGAATGCAAATCCATGTTACTTCATTTCCTCCAACCCACCTCACCTGAGCACCTGGAAAGTTTCAGGACAGATGTGTCTTGGGGGGAAATCATCTATAATATAAAGCAAGGAAGGACGTATGGAGCAAACAACAGACAGATGTACTGAAAAGACACAATTTTGCCTATTTACAAGCACTGTACAAATGAGTGCAAGCTACCCAGCTAAGTTAGAATTATAATTCAGGACAAATAATCAATTATATGTTTATGCATATAATCATGTGTTATCCATACGTGTTTTAAATTCTAGACTTTGGAATGCCGTTGCAGCTCGTATCCTCACTACCCAACTCAGACCTTCTTTCATTACTCATGTTTCCACTTTATGCTATGTAACAAATCACCACAATTGCTTGTGTAACATGCGCCCTGGGAAGATAAGCACAGCTCATGCACTTCTTTTACATGTGGTGTCTGGGGCAGTGCACTTGGAGCTGAAGCATCTAAAATAGTGTCACTGACAAGTCCAAGTCCGCTGCCTCGACTGGTAGGGGATGGTTGAGCTTCTCTCCCTCCACTTTTTAGTAAGTTACTATCCAGGGCATCTGTGTTTCCAAGGGCTAGCTCTTCCTAAAGGTACTCAGGCTTCTTTATGATGACTGGCTTCAAAGAGAAGTTAACAGGAGCTTCTTCGCCTCTTAAGTCCTAAGCTAAAAGCTACACAGTGTCACTTCCAACACTTTCTGCTGGTCAAAGCAAGTCTCAGGGCCACCCCATGTTCAAGGCAATGGGAAACTGGCTCCCTGTCTGTATGGAAGGAGTGGCACATCCCTACATGAATGGGACTGAGGTGCCATTTTTGTAATCAGTTGATACAAATCAGTTGATACAAGTCTCAGTTAAGGCTGAGTCCTGTTCTAGAAGCCTTGCCTCACATGCCACAGTCAACTGAAGCTAGGCCAAGGGATCCCCTCTTGTATCTCCCTATTCCTTATCATTATATTTGTCACACTTGACTAATGATCTGTGATGGCGTCCGTGCAAGACCATAAGAAACAAGAATATAGTCAGGTCTTACACATCCTTGTGTTATCTGTATTTCAAGCATGTCTGGCAAAGCAAGAGCTCAGTAAAAGACTGTCAAACATAGCTCAAACTTTGACATGATTTTCTAAGACATTCACATGGATGAATTGAGCAAAGTTGAATTTGGAAATAGGAACACTCACACAAAGCATACGGTGGTCATGCAACTAAAATATTTCATTAAATAAATAACAATAAAATGAAACAATGAGACACAGAGGCCCAGAAGATTGTACTACCATACTAGTACATTGCTCTAAGGCGGGCTACGTGAGACATTTGATTCTACTTTTTTTGTATCTTTATTTTAACTACAATAACTAATGTTCGGGTCATTTAATATATGTGTCTATGTGTGGCATTTGTAGGTATTTATTGTCATAATTGTACATTTTCATAAATCTAGATACTCTGGGAAATATAAGAAGGGCAGGTATTGCAAGGAGTGAAATTTTCTGAGGGCAGAATTTCAGGATTGAAACTTTCAGAGAGCAAAGTATTCATCAAAATCCACAGCCTGTGTCAGTATATTTGAAAGGTGTGGGAGCCTCTTCTTCCTCTAACTTTTCCATCTGTCTCTTATTTGCCTTCCGTACTATTGGAAATAGTCATGAGGTTGTCGAAACAATCCAAATGAACGATTTCAAAGCAACCTCTGTATAAAACCATTTATTTAAAATGTTTAATAAACATTATTTAATGTTTTTTATGTTTTGTTTTGTTTTATTTTGTTTGTTTTTGTTTTGTTTTGTTTTTAGCTTGTTTCTTCCTTTAATGCAGCAGAGGGCTTGAGATTGAGAGGACCGAGGACTGGCTTCCCTATCTCTTCTAAAGGTATGTCAGAACGAAAAATAAAGATCCAGATATGACATATTTATTGTCCTGTCCTACAACAAAACTTGTCAATAAACAGAATACCTGTACAAGTCTTCTAACGTTTTAAACTGAAAAATAATGATAAATAACAGATATTTTATAGGCACATTAAAAGACTACTTTATGTACCAAGAGCTGCCTAAATACAATAGAAATTTTGTTTTCAACTAGGAAACACAATGAGGAGTAGATAAACGGTTCCTTTCCTGTTTCAGCAGCAGGTTTGTTTATACACATCAGGATTGAAGTCGTTAGTTTGCCAATTAATTTCATTAGCTTTCTATTTCTGTTCATTATGTGGAAGGCTATAAGAAGTCTATCTGAAATGTGTCCCCAGAGATATCCTTTTTTATTAGAAAATCACTTTAAAGTGAAATTTATCTGCTAGACACAGAAACATGAACAAAATAAATAAACTTGTAATTTTCTTCCAGTTATTCACATGCGTGAGGCACATGGTCAGAAACTCTATAGCAGACATAGGATAAAAATGCAAAGCAAGGAAAAATGTGTGCTTAGTGCAGAAGGAATTAAGTAGGATAAAGGCAGAGCCAATAGATGGGGAAGCCCTTCCCACACGACTGATGCAAAGGGTGGGGTGCATGGAGCTGCTAAAAGCACACGCTCCTAGTTCCAAACTGGTCACCCAAAGAGAAGAGGGAAATGAGGAGCTTGCCTACCAAAAGGCTGTTCTCTGAAACTAGACCCTGTGGTTGACACAGGAGAAACACAGGGCTGGACAGTGATGTAGGTTACACTGCCACCTCTCAAACATCGCCATTCAGTATGGCCCATCTCAGCAGTCAAATGTCCATCTTTACAAGCATTCCAAACAGACACGAATTACTTAATATTAAAGAAAACAAGTAACGTTTTCATAACTATCTTTCACTCACACTCCATGTTTCATTATATTTTCTAGCAGATGTTATAAAAATATCACAAAAGTATCTTTTAGCAAACATTCATCTGTGAATTTAAAATATTGACATCTAGTGTTGAAACATGTTGACATATACTTACTAAAATTAAAAATGTAACAGCTATTCATCTGTATTTTGTTTAGCAAAATATGTCTGTTTTCTTTCTAACTTGCATCCAAAAACCGTTCTGGAGTTTTTATCTATTTCCCGTTGTTCCCATTTAATAATTATGTCTGGTGTTTGCTCATCTCAGCATATTTCATATCCAGCAATGCAAATAGTCTGTCTTTATGGAATCTAAACAATGCTTGAGTAAACTATTAGGTGATTTATTCCACTTAACAAATGATTGTTGTACATATCTCTATAGTTGTTATTCCATTTATGCATACATTTACACACACACACACATGCACATATAAACACATATATACATTTAAATTAACTTATGTGTACATAATGTCTATTTGGTTTATACTATTTGACATAGCGCGACCCTAAGAGTACTGCGAAATATTTGGAAAGACTTGGAACACAATGAGAAAATATCTGTCTTTAAAGGAAAATAAACAACTAAACAAATTAGCCATGATAAAGAAATAAAACTGAGACAAGAGAATAAACCGTGGTGTTGGAGACAGTTGTTAAATTAGTTGAATTCGTTTATGAATTGACTCTCTCTTGAGCCTAACTTTCATAATATTTAAATTAGCGAAAATCAAATTGACCTCATTTGATTATAGTGGTGATTCCATTTTAAGAAAAGTCTTGCAGGTATGAGATGCTCACTAAAAAGTCTATTCCTTCTCTAGCATTTTTCAAAACACATGCATGGTTTGCTCATTCCTTTTAATCTAGGGAGAGTGTGTAATCCAGGAAAAGGAACAAGAGCTTTCAGGAAAATTTAGGTTCCAAATTCAGTCTGTGCCTGCGATTTAACCTGGGTGGACTTCCCAAGTCTAATTTCCATATCTACAAAATGTATTTTAAATTCCTTACTACATAAGCATGCAATGATTATTAATAAGGGTAATATACAGAGCATGCCAAAAGAAATGTGTACACATTTTAAGGAAGGAAAAAATTGTATTAAAATTGTAATACTAAATATATACTGATAACAAAAGATGAATACAAGTCATGTGTATACACTGGCACTCCCAGTATATCACTCACCCAATATAATGCTACTCAACACATAGCTAAGACAACAGCAATAGATTATATTTATACAACATTTACTTTACGATAATCACTGGACTAAGTACTTTACATACGTTATCAATTTAAAACTTAATTAGATCAGTGTTACTATATTAGTTTCCCAAATTATTTTAATTACTTAAAATAGGACTTTCTGCAAAAATGGAAATTTGTTTTGTTTTGGTTCTTATATTGTCCAATGTAATAACCATCATGTGTTCAAATGAAATACAGCTAGTGTGACTGAGCATTTTTTTTATATTTAATTTTATTTACTTTAAAAATAAATAGCCACATATCGCTGCTGGATACATATCGAGCAGAATGGACTCCCTGTATATAGATATCATGCTAAGCATATGGATACAAGTAAAACAACTTGCAGCTCTTCTCTAAGATGAGAGCTATTTAGACTCTGAAGGTTACAGTGCAGCACCTAATCTTACATATTCTGTGGGGTATCTTTTAATGTATATCCTTGTAAGCGTTCTCTCTCCAGATTTCGCTGTGAATGCCTTGAGGGCAGTGGCGATGTTTTTGCTTGTTTATTTTTGTATTGTTGTTGTTGCTGTTTGTGTGTGTGTTGTTGTTCTTTTTGGTTTTGCTCGACACCCATGTCAAGAAGCCTTTGCACAACACTGTCCAGTTAGGCTGAGGAGCTTCCTTTCCCGTTTTCCACATGAAAACATTACCTTTGTTCATGAAAACTTCGAACTGGTAAAACTACCATGGTTTAGGCTATTAGATTCCCAAGAGGAAATTTATAACAAAGAACAAAGATCAAATGTAACACACTCATTTTATATCATACCATAACTATATCAAGAGAATTTATACATTTAAAAAAATATTTTTTGTAAGTACTTTGTTAAGGAAGAGAGGGAACTTTTCCTCTTAGGGGCCCATGTAAACCTGAAACTAATATAATATTGTATGTTAGCCATATTTTAATGAAAATGTTCAAAAAATAAAAGTTAAAATTATATGGCATCATTGTTAATCATTTGGGGTTTAAAAGAACATATTACTGTAGGTAAGAGAAATTGAGAAAAAAATATTCCAAAGACCTTAAGTGGGATCCTTTTTTATATCTGTTACACAATAAGTTAATAAAGAAATATATTTGATATCTTCAAAAAGGAAATAATTAATGAACAGAAGAACTGTATCATGTATAGCATATAAATAATATAAGGGGGTTTTACCCTTAACTACTCTAATTGATGCCTGTCTCTTTATGCATTATACAGTGTTCACTCAAAATTTTAAAAATAACCTATGATTTAATGGGGGAGGGTTGTCTATCAAGGAAAAGTAATTATCCCTTCATCTTTGGTCAAAATTCATATAAACATTTTAACTTTTAATTAATGCTTAGAAATATTTATAGCAAAATAAAATTCTGGAACTAAAAATTGGTATAGATTATCCAGTCCAAACGCTCTTTTATTACAGAGAAGAAACTGTGTCCCAGAAAATACAATGTGATATATAGATGATGTATTACAGAGTTGTACTCTTGAAACTTATGTAACTTTACTAACCATCATTACCCTAATAAACTTTAATGAAAAGAAAAATCTG
>NW_017733374.1:86909-88608 GCF_001890085.2 Hipposideros armiger | reverse complement strand
ATATGACCTTCCTAAGTCTGCATGCTTTCTTGAAGGGGGTGGGATAAAAGTAGGGTAAAAGTAACTACTCTTGCCTTTCTAGAAACTCCAATCCATTCCTCCATTTTCTTGAGAGGATAAAATCATAAACAGATAGAAATTTATTTAAGACAAAAAATCAACTGCCTGTACTATGTAAGACTATTACAATGTTTATTAACTTTTTAAAGAAAAAGTTGAGAAAAAGTCAGGGTTTTTATTTTTCTAATTAAGTGTTATGCCTAAATCTACCTAGGAATAGTTGTATTTTTTGTTTGTTTGTTTACTAGAACAGTTACTCATGTAAGCTACGCATGTATTCATTTATTTTATTATAACTGTTTAATATAATTAATATGCTGGGTAACAACAAATCCGATAGCTGCAACAGAATTAATCTAATGAGGATCAAGGGGGGTGGGAGGGAGAGGAATTTTAGTTATGTGAAAGAAACAAATATTCCCTGTATAAGAATGAACGAAATTGCCAAGATTAATTAATTGATTAATTAGACAAATACTTATTGCATGTCCATTTTGTGCAAGGTATTTTTAGGTGTTGGTGATATAGCAGAAAACAAAATAAAATAGGATCTTTGTCCACATGGACTTTTCATTCCAATTTGGAGGTGGGGGAAAACTATATAAACTAAATAAATTATATATAGATATTGCCGAAGACGTACATAGGAATCTTGGAAGAAGAAAGGGAATGCTGAGACAAAGGTTGGGAAGAGGAGTTGCTGTTTTAAAATAGGGTCATTTAGGAAATAATCTAAGACACAATTACTGCTTAACAAACCACTTCAAAATGTAGTGGCTTAAAATTTTTCAAGATCGTTTGGGGCAAGTCTGGGCAATATGCAGTTGATATTGTTTATACTCATGTATGCATCTACACTCAGACGGTTGGTTGGCTTGGCTATCTGCTCGAAGACACGTTTTCTCACATATCTGGAATTTGTCAGGCTATTGAGTGGGGTGGAAAAAATGACTGTGCCGTGTATATATCATCTGGAAGTCTAATTCAAGATTGTTCACTTGGCAGCTTAGTAGAACTTCAAAGGTATGAGAAAATGCATGTGGAGCCTCTTGAAATGTAGGCTTGGAACTGGCACATAGCCATTTCTATTGCATTCTATTGGTCAAAGCAAGTCACAAGGCCAGCTCAGACTTAAGGGGAAAAGATAGGGAAAAAGATTCCTCCACTCAATGGAAGACCTGCAAAAAAGATATTGCTAAGTGGGCATATTGCATGGGTACAGTCAGTGTGGAACTCATGGTCATTTTTAATAATTACCACTATGAGATTAAAGCAAAATCTGAAGAATTAAGAATACAATCTGATCTTACATTTCTGGCTAATAAACAAAAAAGGTTAAATCAATATGTTACTAATTTCTGAGGAGAATACAATATATACCTTAAATTAAATCTGGGTATAATTATTATGAACAATATGTCTTAGGCAATATATTTACTTTCAAGGTGAAATGGAAGAGGAGGTTTCTAGGCATTTTCTGTATTTATTTATCCATTCAAATTTATTCAGTGCACCGTACTAAAGGTCAAGAATTCTGCCATGTAACAGGGATATAGAGATGAGCAGAACAAGTTTTCATAGAGCAGAGAACGGTATTCACCTAACCCTGTTGTTGGTTGGGACTCATTCACTTCATCTG
>NW_017733374.1:83677-86862 GCF_001890085.2 Hipposideros armiger | reverse complement strand
ATGGTGTTTGAGATAACTACTAATTGGCCATAAAACATCCTTCCAACGCCAAGGCTGGAATTCAGCTCTGACCATCAAAAGTAAAGACAAAGTAAGTTAGTCATTAGTATGAAACAAATCCAGCTGTACCCTGTAACAGAAATAGCATGAGATAGTAAGTCTCTAGGAAGGACAAGCTTCTAAGGAGAATAGACCTTGGGAAGGAAGAAATCATGAAACTATGTAGAAGGCGAATAGGTACAGGTTTATCTCTGGGAAAAAATAGCTGAATGATGTAATGGTCAACTGCCCGGTATAAAAAGGGACATGCTGTAACAATAAATTGAGACACTTCACTTCCTGAAAAAGCGCTTCTGTGTCTCCACGCGTTTTTCTTTTTTCCTCACCGATGCTGTCTCCACCTAAGGGCTTTTCCCCTGGACCTGTGGGAGCTGGTCTCCCGCAACCCGTCATGTTTATTATTCCTGGCCCTTGAGAAGTGCTGGGGTCAGTGGTGTCACTTCTGCCCTCCCTCTATGAGGAAGTTTTGTATCATATCTCTTGCCAAGATTTAAAGGGTTAGCAGAAGAGATGCTGTGTTTTGATACCTAGGTCACCCTCAAGAATGAAGGGCTTATTCCTGTAGCTGCTGGATGTGTTGCTGGAAAATGGCCCCTTGTTCTAAGCCTTCTTAGGAATTTTCTGCTTAAATTCTTTGCCCAAAGTTGTGCCTCCTCCAGGTATGGCCAACATTCTGTAACTTCACAATGTGGGGATTTAGAGGTCTGCTCCTTCAGCTTAACTCAGGTCAACTCTGAAGAGCCCTCCAAATCTAGAGCTCTCGTCTACAAAGCTTGACCTGAGGAAATGGCAAAGACTGACTCTTCTTGGGGAAGTGGTGGTCGTCATCCTCTTTGCTGTACTCCCCACAGAGACAACATTCTTTCTGGGGTGAGGATGGAGTAGGGGCTAGTGAATTTAGTGCCAGTTCTGTTTCCCTTAAGAGGTCTTACAGAGCCAGAGTTGTTTCTCGAATCTATCTTTCTGAACATAGAATTGGGGAGTAATTTGCTCCTTTTGTTCCCAGCTTGTGATTAGCTCCTATTATACACAATAGGAAAACTCTCAATATCTGGTTACATTTGATTGTTTTTTCTTCTTCCTTATCAGGGCAACAGCTCTTCCATGCAAGTTTAAATTTTATCTGCTTTTCTTCTTTAAGACAGCAAAAAAAAATATTTAATTGCAATTAAGACACTACAATAGTTAATTCATATGACCGTAACTTATCTAATGCATAATTTATACATATGTACAACATGCATTACATTTAAATGTTTTTGTTTGTACTTGCATCTATTAGCAACACACTTGAATATGTCTTAACTTTCACTAAGCTTAACACTGAATCAGCTTCTCATTTTTCTTCCCTGAGCAAACAAAAATACAGACTTTAAGTGATCTTTTGGATTTCCATTATATTACTGTTCTTTGGCTTGTATGTTTAATATTGCACTGCTTTGTCTTCATTTACCCTTCAGTTACTGAGGTGAAAATTCTGACCTAGACATACTAATTACTTGGCTTATTAGCTTCACATTATATCAGTAATGGGGTGATAACCGGCATAATTACTATGACTTGAAAAATTATGCTTTGCTTTACTATCATGAACTGTGATATGTTCTCAATTTTTTACAACTCTTCTAAGGTTGTTAAATAGAATTTTCATATGTTTAACTTTTAACAAAAAAGAGATTTAGGAATATTTTCTTTTGGAATGCTCTTTTAGTATTAGAATCAAATCTATATAGAATAATAAAAGTAATATAACAGTAACTTTTATAATATCTTTCATCTTTTCAATTCTCTAAGTTTGTTTTGTGTGGATTATATTTTCTCATTGATAATTTTTTTTCTATTAAATTGAGTGATTTCCTTAGGTTGTTATAAAGCCAATGTTTTTTAGAAAATAATTCCTGATTCTTGCACCTTGAAAGCCATACATAATGCAATGTGAAAGTGATCAACTAGGAACATACTATCAATGGATTTCTAGAATTAATTCACCATATGGCTGGTTTTAGGTTCATCAGCCAACTACATATGACCTTCCTAAGTCTGCATGCTTTCTTGAAGGGGGTGGGATAAAAGTAGGGTAAAAGTAACTACTCTTGCCTTTCTAGAAACTCCAATCCATTCCTCCATTTTCTTGANCACACACACACACACACACACACACACTTATCATAAGCTTATTTTTCTCATGTTTGTTTCTTATTAAAAACAAATCTTGGAGATATTTTTATTAATTTCAGTATATAAAGATATGGCTCTAATTTTTAAAGCATTATTTTTTTCCATTGTAGGAAATGTCATAACCGAATATATTTTCTTTACTGATTATTTTGACATTTTTGTTACTCCCAAAACAAAGAGAAAAACAACACTGTGTATATATTTACAAATACAAATAGAACTATATTCATTGAGAAAATAACTAGCAGTGGAATTGCCAAATTATACCATAAAATGTTTCACAAGTTCTACAGCAATATTAGAATGCCTATATCCAAACTCTCACAAGCACTAAGCAGTAGCAAGGTTTTAAATTTGTGACCAAATAGACCATAAAAAATTGAAATGTATTATTGTTGGGATTTTGAAATTCATTAAGAGTTGATTAAGTATTTCATGGCTTTTCTATTAATTTTTACTACTTATAAAAGTTATCTTTTAAAATAATACCTTTTCCTAGAAAAGCTAGGGGAAAATGCATACTTTATGATTCTGCCCAGTTCCCTATTTTCATTTTTTTCAAACATAATAAATATGATAGCTATTAAGACAAATCTCTATGTTACTGCTCCATTACATTTTTGTTTACAGTTCTTTTAGGCTTGTACTTTGAGTGAGCTTTTGACTTTGAAAACACAGAGACATAAATTACTGCTTAACCGAGAAATAGAATTCCAGAAGTAGCAATAATTTAAAATTGCATATCATCATGAAATAAGACATGACTTTGGTGTATTTTACTGATATTAATTGCAAACACATTTGTTTTAAAGACAATATAATTTTAGTAGGCAATTTCCATGCCTTAAAAATTAAATAATTTTGTTTATGTTGTGTTTCCCTCAGGTTTTCGATAAGCTGTTTTGTCTATGACATACTGTGTCATCCATACCATGGATATCCCATAC
>NW_017733374.1:79502-81217 GCF_001890085.2 Hipposideros armiger | reverse complement strand
GTAACTGAATTCATAATAAACCCTCTACTGACTTCCTCCTTTCCCTGGTCTCATTTGCCCAAACCACAGTTGGTGTTTTTCAGGATAACCACTCAGTTGTTTGCATATACATTTTAAATGATTTTTTTTTCCACACATGGCTAAAACAGTTGAGTTTGAAGTTAATGGGTAGCCATTTCTGAACGTTTTCTTTGTAGAGCTGGATGAAGAAACTGAAATGGAGAGCCCTGAATTGGGTGTACTACTGATAAGTCCATTATCTTAGGCCTCAAGGCTTTCATCTACTTTGCTCATTAAATTCTATCAAAAGAATGTGTTAGTGCCTATAGTTTACAATAGCATTACTTTATTAGCTCTGACACAGAACCAAGGGGAGGTGCAGGAAGGAGAGAGGATGAGTCGGTACTGGAATGTGGGAGAGGAAGAACAGGACACCCAAATTTTCAGTCTTGTTCTTAAGATATGTTTTTTTTGAAAAGGGAACTATCGTGTAGTAACTACTAACCAATTGCAACTATTATTTTTAATAAAACTTGTAAAAAAAAAAGGAAAAAGATACTTGGGCTATAACAAGTAATAAGCTGCAAATGAATCATAACACATCATGTTAACGTATACAGTCATACTATAGCATTGATATTTTCAACGTTTTGAGTAACATAGAGGTTATACATGCTTCCCCCCCCATTTCCTGTGTCACATTTGACACCCTTTTTATCCAAGGCATCTCCCTCACTTTTCTTTTCTAGCAGATACGCTTCAAATGTTTATGTTGACTTCTTTCAAATAATATTGCAATATATGTTTATTTTAGGTCAGACCTCTTTGAATTTAGAGTTAACATCCTCAGCCTCTAATTCTAATTGAAAGTTCCCTCAAAACTACCAATGCTTCTCGTTTATTCACTATAAAAAATAATGTAATACTTAATGTATCCAATCATGTAGTTTTGTTCCTTTATAAATCAAACATGCAAACACAATGAATAAATAAGTAGTGAGTTGGTAGATTCATAGCAATGAAAGGGGTGTAGAACATTTGTTTAGCTTGACAGGTACAAACATTTCTCTACTGAAGATTTATATAAATGTCCAAGGTGTATTCATTTAACTGAGAGAAAAAAAAGTTGCAGAAACCATAAAGTGCAAGGGGAAGTATGTGTTATTGGATGGCCTGATATTATATATAAGTTATAACATGAATATTTCAGAGTGACTTTGATAGTCCTACAACTGTACTTTCTCAAAAAGAGAACCAAGAATAGTCTGTTATCATTTAAATACAAGTCCAACCCATGGTTGCAATGCATTATTTTTACAGTTTTCTAGTGTTAGAGAGTTTAAGTAGAAATATTTCTAAGCCTATCACATTTCTAAAACCACAGTATAAAGCTTCCTGTAAAAATCTGTGCTATGAGAGAAAAACACATATAATAAGGTATCCTTGATCACATTCAGGGACGAACAAGATTATGCTTCCAATATAAAAGCTCCTGAGAGGGAATATCCCAGCCTCTTCAATAAAAGTGCTAAAAGCACCAAACACAAAAAATACCTTCCATCAAATATGTTATTGCTATAATTTGTATTGTTAATAGAATGTCTGATTTCTATAAAGCTGGGAATAAAAAGATGCCTATTGAACATAAAAACAAAGGAAAGTGCACTTTTGTGTGTATTAGCTTGAGTTCTTGGGAAGCACAGTCTGAGCCCCAG
>NW_017733374.1:67792-74218 GCF_001890085.2 Hipposideros armiger | reverse complement strand
CAGAGAACGGTATTCACCTAACCCTGTTGTTGGTTGGGACTCATTCACTTCATCTGATGGCCCACATGGATTTCCTCTCTCTCCCTTTCAAAACTTTGTATGATTTTAATATAATGAAGGAGACAAAAAATATTAAAAATATGCTAAGTGACATGCTAGGAGATATATAATACACATAAGCACAGACAAGTAATCTAGTGAGAAGAGTAAAAAAAAAAAAAAAATCTAGGAAGAAGGTGTGAGCTGAGTCCCGAGGATGAGTAGAAGTTGGCCAAGTAAACCTGTGGGGCCAGGCATAGAAACTAAAAATAATATAAGATGATCAGAAATCTTGGAGACAGGGCAATGTGGCAGGAATGTTAGTGGTCTCACTCCTGTGTATTTATCTTTAAACTGATGTTATCCTTTAAAGGCCATCAGTGACCTGAGCCTTAAGCTTTAATGACCCTATGGACTTTTTCCTCTGGCGTGTCATTATGCGTTATGTTGGCTTTAGCAATCACTGACTACAGAGAAATTAGAAAATAACAGCTTGGGGAGCAGTTAAATGGCTGCCATGGAAACCTTGGGTAAATACAGTCACAGGAGCCTCACTGTGTGGGCAGAAACAGAAGACCATAAACCATGTGCTTTTTTCTTAAATTTCAGGTGATAAAGACATGGAGTGGGGTGGGGAATCCTAAGGGAGACTTTTAGACCCAGTGGCAGCACACAATGAAATGAAAGGTGCTTTAATAACAGTATTTCCTGTTTTCCCTGTGATGCTCAGCCAGCTCTGCAGGTTACTTCTTTCAAGTTCAAAAACAGCTGAGCTCCCTATGAGCTGTGGAAGAATAAGGACATTCTGACTTTAAAATGTCAGTTCAATGTGTATGTAAATTGTGCTAGATTAGGAGTAGAATTCCATTCTTACTAATGTTTTAAACTTCATCCAGGTTGATTAGGGTAACTAACCCTAACCATGTGGTGAAAATTTTACTCTGGGTTTGTTAATTTTAGAAGCCATGTTCATGGTTTTTTTATGTCAGAGGTTCATAGGGAAAAAAGGTGGTTAATTTTAAAAAGAAAATAAATAAAGGCCTATATTGTTATTTTTTAAACTATATTTAATTTTCATGAATTTTGGTAGAGAAGTGAAAAAAAAAATTAAATTCCTAAATTCCTGCAACTCAAAAGCAAAGAAGAACAGTGTGAAGGCCTATGCCTTGAATAATCTGTCTCTTGGATTACAGTTATTCAGAAAATCAAGGAACTAAAATGTTTTGGGGAAAAAAATGCTTCAGTGTAAAATATCAGAAGTAATCATTAGTTAGAGAAAGTGAGAAGTTTCCTTCTCAGAGAGATATAGATATTAAACGACAAGGTGAAGAACTATGAAAGAGAAAATGAAATTTCAAGGCCATGGTAGATGACTATAGCAAGGAAATGGATGTGTACCCAGAGCTGTGTTCTTAAAAATGGTGACACAAAAAGATAGAATATTAAGTTGTCAGCTAGATTGGAAATAGTGTCTGGACCTAACACATAAAATGAAACAAAATATCAGAGAGCAGAATACATTGACTGCAGTAGAGGGAACCAAGATCCACATTATCTTAAAGTTGAACAAAAACTTCTTTCTTAAAAAGCAATTAGGTTACAATCCCTAATGAATTCAATAGAACTAAGGGCTAGTAATTGTATGATATCAACCAAGAGCTGTCAATTTCAGCCTCAGGACTTGATGTGATTGCCCAGGGAGATGTTTCTGAGTGAGAAGAGCAGAGTTTACACACTGATGCCAAAATATGCGCGCGCGCGCGTGTGTGTGTGTGTGTGTGTGGTGTGTTACTGTATGAGGCACAGGTTTAAATGTTCACTTTAATTCTTCTGATATACAGCTTTATGATATAGGTACTACTATTATGCTATTTTGCAGATACATTTAGTAAGTTTTCCAGGTTCACATTGCTTATAAAATGTCAGATTTAAGAGTCAAAGTAAGCCAATCTGGCACATATATTCCTACCTTATTATTCTAGAAGAGGACTTTTAAACACTAATATATAAGGGGTTGGATATGGAAAAGATGTACAGAGTTTTGATACATGTTGAAGACAAAGCACTAAAATCAATTCATGCAAATTCAAAAGGCTAGTATCATATGCTCAAAATACAGTATTCTGATAATCTAATTTAACAAGGATCTGATATTAAATTCTTAGATTTAACTATTATATAAATAACATGTTTCCTGTGTTAAATTTTCTACAGTTTACATATGTTAGGTTTTTCATGATAGTTATGGATAAAGCAGTAAGATTCCATTATGTAGTAAGATTTAGCAGGGGTGTAAACCAGTTCTCAAGAGTTTTAGAAATTAAACAAAAAGGTGGTTACATTGGAATTTTATGAAAACTAAGTCTTATACCCTACATTCTTATTGAAAGAGGCATCTCATCTCTACATGTAGACGGGATGCCAGCATTTAAGGTCCAAACCAAGATTTTCTTCAAAAAAAGACGGACTTTACATTGCAAAACTACCAAGATTAAATGGGCCCTCAAATTACCATATAGAGATTATTTTAGCCTAATATTTGTAAAGGTAAGTGTTATAGCAATTAAAGCTAACCGGGTTTATCCATTTCTAAGCTATATTGTATTTTGCTTGCATGCACTATATACTTATACTGCATTTGTCTTAGAAGTGACCTGAAACTTGATGCTGGATAACCATCCTTTCCCCTCTTGTAGTATGCATTCTAACCTATCATTGCCTGTCAAAGTAGTTGGCAGGTGCGATATAAATATTCATATACATAGAATCTATGAATATTTATGTGCTCAAGTTGCATTTATTTGTACATACCTTATAAATAAATAGGCGAAGACCTACCTGAAAAGAGAACAATTTTGTCATGTCAGGTGGCTTATAAATAAATTCATCATCTTTGTGTGTGATATGGATTCCGAATTAATTCAAAGTAGAATACTGAACATTTTTACCATGAAAAGTTATATAATTAATTTTTTTTAAAAATCTGGATCTAACAGTTAACTTTGTTATCTGAACAGAAATGGATAGTTAAGATTTATCTCCATGAATTAAGAGATTTTTGCTTATATCTGTGAAAATAATTAGAAGAGCTAAATGTTTTATTTTTTTAATCCTTTCATACAGAAAATTAAACAGTACTTAGGCAGATAACCAAATAAATGGAAGTTGGAAGGGAAATGCTGTGGGAATAGCACTCATGTGCAAAGAAGTGTGAATCTTCATTCCTGCCCTCTCTATCTCCAAATAAGTTGACAGAATGATGCATTATCTTACCAGCTCACCTGAGAAGAAGATGCTGGTGGTGATGCTCAATTCCCTAATGAAATCTCTTTGTGGGATAATGAAGATTGCTCAAAGACCAACATAATTTTTTGTTTGTTTGTTTGTTTGTTTTTTTAAGCTGAGCCATCCTGCCACCTGTTGGCAGCTCAGCGGCTGCTCAGCTCGGGCCGGGAATTGAACTGCTGTTGCTCAGAGCTCACACTCTTGAGCGAGCTCTTAACCAACTGAGCCACTCAGCTGGCAGACCAACATATTTTTTAATATGAAATTGTAACTTCATTGCCATCAGGGGTAGTATTTAAGGACTTTGGGTTTCTAATTTAAAAGAAGACAAAGATCAACTTGATTTCAATAACCTGGGATCCTTTCTTTTCCCTATTAAGTCTAAGCATCAGATGTGAAACCAGAAAGGTAACTCATTTCTGACTCACAGGTGTCTATTTCCAATGAAAACTCACATAGGCCATAAGAAACTACTGTACATTCTATAATTCAATCTTCATCTGCCTTCAGTCTCATCTGAATTCAAACCACAGACATTGTATAGCATGGATGGGGCTTAGGGAAAGGAATAATAGGGAATGACAGGAGAAATCTTGACAATGTAGACATTGAAATGTACATCATTTTTCTTTCTTTTTTTAAATTAAAATTTATTGGGGTGACAATGGTCAACAAAATTACATAGGTTTCAAGTGTACATTTCTATAATACATCATCTATATATTGCATTGTGTGCTCACCACCCAGAGTCAGTTCTCCTTCCATCCCCATATATTTGGCCCCTTGAAACGTATGTCATTTTTCCAGGGAAGTGTTAGTTCCTGTAACTTCCTTGATGTCCTTTGTGTCTTATAGTGGCAGTCTATAAACTCTGTCAGGTTTTATTAGACATCTCAGCAAGTGTTTCCTCTCTCTGTGTTAAGTAAGCATTAATCAATTTTCAAATTATACACAAAAGTATATAGCTGTTATTTGATTTTTATGAGTTGTAGTGATAAACATCAGAAAAATATATTTAGGCAGGAAATGACAACAGTACAGAAACAAAGTCTAATTTCCGATATTTTAAGAGAATAGCCCCTAATTTTGGTGAAAATCACACTAGCATTAGAGACCTTAAGCACAGTTGTCAGCACCCTATGAGAGTCCTTAATTAAGTGTTATTTTTTTGGAATTGCAATTTTTATTTTTCTGAGTGAATGATCTATAAAGTTCAATAGACTTTCAAAGGGTATATAGAAAAAAAATTAAGAAACACTAAGATGATGTTCATAACACATACACATATTTGGAAAATAATTTAAAGCATATTGTATAATTTTCATACTCAAGTCAGCATATTTTTATTGTCTGGCTTACAGCACATAATTTACAGTTTGATCAAAAGAATTTAGTTCAAATTAATTGAGGAGAAATGACTTGTTACCACAACAGGCAGAATGCCTCCTCCAAACATTTTAATTTGCTGATTACACAACAATTCATAATAGAAAATAAGAAAGCTATCTTTATTGTTATTGTTATTTAACTTTTACCAGAGAAAACCATTTTACAAAAGGTGATGATATGTGGTTAACTATTTGATATATTTCATTGCCTATTTAGTGCCAACATTGGTTCGAAAGAGAACTACAATTCTGAGTATGAAATAACTATCTTAAATTGAACTTTCTGAAGAGTCAGTCTGTTCATTGGAAATTGTTTGTCTCCCATGACTTAAATGGTGTTCTTATGGACAATAAACCACAGAATGTGAAGCGCCTTCCCCAAATGTTTGAGAAGGTCACCAAAACCGTAGAAGAGATGAATGCAACAACTTAAGAAAATGCTTCGTTTAGTCCTTGAGAAATCTGCAACTTTTCAAAGTGCACATTTTGCTTTAGAGCTTCGAGTTATAGAGGCTTTTGTTTGGTAGATCCTAACAGAGCACTTCAGTGCATGTAGTATTTACTTTCACTTTTAGCAAGAGGAAAGTCAGAACATGCTTTTAAGGACGCTTGAGTCAAAAAGCCATGTCTTACTCAGTCTGGCTCATAAAGTCAGATAAACGTTAGTGTTTACCTTTTGCTCAAAATGTATGTATTTATAACAAATTGAAAGTTGTTCAAAATGCCTCCTATGTATTAATCATGGACCCTGCTCCACAATGTATTTTGAATTTGAAAAATAAATTTTTTAGACATGGAACTCTTTGCATTTATCAGAGTGATCTGTATCAAGTATAGATTAGTACAGTAATCTTCAACCATCTTCTTGGGATTCTTATAACATATGCTAAAATGTCTTACGTAGAAATAACATTCCCAGATAAACAAAGTTTGAGAAAAACTTGGATAAGCAACATTAACTGGATATCTGTTTTTATAGTCTTTAAAATAATTTTATATATTATAGACAACATATATAATGCATATTATATATATTATGTATTATCTACATACATATATTATGATATACATTGTTGTTTTACATATTCAGAACTTCTAACGATGCAGGAACAATTTCTATTACCTATATTACGATATTTTAAGAGACTATTCGTAATTTTTGGTGAAGACCACACTCATGCTAGAGATCATGAGCACAATTTTCAGCACCTATGAATGAGCCTCCTAAATTAAGTGCATTGTTTTTTGTTTGTTTGTTTGTTTTTGAATTTGATATTTATTTTTCTGGAAAAAAGACTCAGAGACTTCATCTTATTAGCATGTATTAGAACCAGGTGTCCTTTGGACCGTCTTTGTGAACTCAAACTTAGACCCAGAAAAGGTGTTTTGACGTTGTTGTTGTTAGATGCAGGAAGTGATTACTTAGAAGCATGGGAGTGGACATCACCCATTATCTCTTTATAATTTACCTGCAGAGAGGTAAAGTTATAAAATAATTAGGAACACTACGACAGTTTAATTGAGTGGAAGCCAAGTTAAAAGGAATTTCAAAATTGTAATTATTTTATGAGACAATCATTAAAAGTGATTATAAAATGAGTAGGCAAGAAGGACTATCTTTTAGTATTGAAAGTATCACCGACCGATATTATGGACTGTGACTAGGCAACACAATAATATTATTTTAGAGACCAAGATGCAAAGAGTTATCTGA
>NW_017733374.1:56207-67190 GCF_001890085.2 Hipposideros armiger | reverse complement strand
CTCAATTAGTCATTATTTTGGATCCAAATCAAATTATTATTAACTATTCAACATATGTGGTAGGTAGAAAGATGTACATGTCATTAGCTTAAGTATATTTTAAATAGATAACTGCCTGTGCATATTAATGAATAGCTCTTCTCACCTTCAGAAGTAGAGAAGAGCTATATAAGATTAATAACAGGTGAAAATTATATATATGCTGCTTTGTTAGGAGTCTTAATGGTGCTCTGAAAATTAAACCTTAGTTATTAATTTCATCAAAACAAACTCTTTAACTAAATAGTTTAATATCTAGAAAGTGAGATCTGAGATTTCCTTGTTAATTTTAACTTCACTAAGACCCTGTACTAAGCTACTATTCAATTTGCTTTTGATAGTTTGGATTGCCACTTCAGATTTGATGTGTAATTCAGATTGAGCACAACGGCAAACAATAATAAAAGTCATTGACATTTAAATGTTGACTTGAGAATTTGAGGTGATAGCTTATCTTTGTACACCCAGCATCCTTGAACCAAATTCTGGCAATGAAAATACATCAGTAGGTTCTTAGGGAACATAAAAGTACCGATTGAAAGGGAGTAAGACTGATAAAGATTACTTATGACTCAAATTAATGGAAAAAAATAGACTTATTTTTTTAAAGTAGTGAAATCCATTTTTGAGTTCATATTTTTCACTGTAAAACTAAATAAAACCACTTTAGTGTCAAATCTATGTTGTTAGACTTTCATGAACCTTACATTTGTTAAAATAAAGTTTTCTGGCAAAAAAAGAAAAACAAATTTTATAATAGAGCAAGCATTGTTGCCACTTTCAAGTACCTGTATTTACATTTGATAAGCTATCATGTATATACTTTGATTTTTTATTAAACAGCACATGCACTGTTTCAGTTTTCTTATTATTTCGATTTCACCATTCCAAAATCATGACATTATTTGTATTCCCATTCAAATTCCTGAGAGGGAAAACTGGTTGGCTAACTCATCATTTTGAACCAGGTCACATACCGTGGTCAGACATGACTGTCCAGCCTACAGAACAGCTGTTTGGAGTCAGGTATTCACTCTTAGTCCAAAATACTTAGGCCAGTGGTGGGTGCAAAGACATAACCACTTGGCAACAGGAGGTGTGATCAAGGCAGATATTCTTAAGACTTATGAAAGCATGGTAGACGAAGATCAACATTTCCATTTAGTTTCTATCCAAGCCCTGTGCAGGGGAGAGTGTATCGTAAGATAATGCCTCTCTGATCTGGAAGGCAAGAATAATCTATGTATTTGGAAATCTCGCTCAGTCTTCCTTAATCTCATGCCATCAAGCCGTGAATCTTAAAACTGATTCTTTTCATTCATACTTCATGCTTTCCCTGCAGACTTCTAATTTTAAATGTATTCTAATTTAGTTTGTCTACTGGAAGGAAATATATTGAAAGGAAAATATGCTGGTCTAGTTTACTAGACATATATGTCAATTTATAAACTAATAAGTAAATATATATTTTTATAAAACTGTTTCTTACCATGTTTGTTGTTTTGAATCAGTGTTGCCAGTACCCTGTCAACTTTGAGAATTTCATCAATTCAAGTCTTTGAGCCTGTGAAATTGAGTGCCAGATACTGCAATGGGACAAATTCACGAAGATAAATGCCAACTGGAGAGACCTCTTGACAGCTAGTTAGCAAGCTGACCTTCCCTAGCTGAGTGACTTTCTTTCCTTTATCAGTTTTTTCTGATTTATTTTTATCAATATGATTATATAGAATATACATGTTTTTTCCTACACACATGCACTCACACACATGTACACACACATACACATATAAATACAAAAGCATTTACTTTAAGGATTTGTTCTTTATTGTAGAAATAAAATTTCAGAAAAATATTTATTTTTATAGCAACTTTGTGAAAACAGATTTATAGCAATAAATGAATAAGTTCAGCTTCTAGATAATTTATTATCATTTTTTATGGAGAACATCATCAAACTAACTTGAGTCTCTTTATGATGTTTGATATCACTTAGATCAAATCACTTGGATGAATATTGCACTAATTGTTTCTAGACAATATAATATTTATTGTAATGTTGGCTTTTTTTTTTTTTACCTAAAACTAGTTTCTTTTCTTTTCTTTTTTTTTTTGTGTGCAATAGTATTAAAAGATAGGGCATTGGTAATTAGAGTTCTGTCAATGTTATACATAATGCTGAATTTATACTGTTAATATTAGTTAAATGTATGAAATTGTCAATATTCCAATTTTATGACCTACAAAATGGCAATTTCATATGATTCAATCTAATAATTTCTAAATGCATTATATTTACTAGCATAGCTTTGTTGGGTGTTCTTACTAGATTACATTGTACTTCTTTATGCATAAATGTGTTTGAATTATTTGTTTCCTGCCAGTTTCTTTGAAGACTGCTTTATACTTCCAACCATGTAACACTGTGTTTAAGAATATTGAATCTGGAATAAGAACTGATGTCAAGTCCTGGCTACACAACTTAATATCTGTATGACCATGAATAAATTCTCTTAAGCTTTAGCTTCCTTACCTTAAAGTCAGGAGGGTATCAATATGAACCACATAGGATAATTATGAGGGTCAAATGTAATAATTCATATAATTACTTAACCTTGTATTAAGTAATATTGAGACTTTAATAAATGTTAACTACTCTTTTATATTTATCTATTTTTGAGGGGTATGAGAACATTTAAGCTTTAATCTTAACAAACTTTAATTGTACAATACAGTATCATCAACTATAGTCACTATGTTGTATTAGTACGTTAGATCCTCAGACCGTATTCATCTTATGGTTGAAAGTTTGTACCATTTTACCAACTTCTCCCTATTTCTCCAACTTTTCAGCTCTTGGCAACCACTTTTCTACTCTCTGTTTCTGTGAATTTTAACTTTTTTACATCTCACATATAAATGAGATTATGTGGTATTTGTCTTTCTCTGTCTGGCTTATTTCACTAAATATAATGCCCTCAAGGTCCTTCCATGTTGCCATAAATGGCAGAATTTCCTTCTTTCTCACGGCTGGATAATATTCCAGTGTGTGTGTGTGTGTGTGTGTGTGTGTGTGTGTGTGTGTGTGTCTGTGTCTGTGTCTGTGGTGTGTATTTGATTGTATCTAACATCTTTATTATATTATGTATTATATGGAGAATATAGAAAAGAAAAATATCATCAATGTTATCATATTATTATATATCTTATTCGTTCCTTGATGGACACTTAGGCTGTTTCCATATCTTGTGAATGATGATACAGTGAACATGCAAATGCAGATATCTCTTTGGTATCCTGTTTTCATTTTCTTTGGATATATACCAAGTAGTGGGATTGCTGTAACATATGGTAGTTCTGTTTTTAATTTTTTGAGGAACCTCTATACTGTTAACTATTGTTATTGGTAATGGTGGTTATTTCTAAAACCTCAAATACCACTTCCTGTCTTCTAAAATAAACAATATTATGAAAGCACAAGAAATTGGTTGGCAGAAATTCAAGATAAATTTTAATCCTTAACTTGAGGATTGTTAATTTCATCTAACTCATATGCTATGCAGATGCTTCTGTATAAAGGTGATAATCATATGCATAAATATGGTAATAATCTAAGCAACCAGCTCAATCTAATGTAACACATAGTTATTGAGACCTTGCTATGTGTAAATTACTATTTTAAGTGGCTGAGGTATGAAAAGAGTGTTCCAGGGATGTCATAAATAAAGATAAAGAATGAGTTTGCCTGGGGAGTATTGTTCAAATTGCAACGAGTATTGAGTTTTTACTGTAACCAAGAATCTGTATCGATTTGTGGTTGAGAACAAGACTGGGAAGGGATTTGAGGATCATTCTCAAAAGTCAGCTCAGTTGGGCACTCAGTGGATTGAAGGCGCAGCCAACATCTTACTGAGTGAGTGACCTAAAGCAAGAAATGCCCAGCTGAGCCCAATCTACAGTGTCGTGAGCAATAATAGCATATTGCTGCTTTAAGACCCTAAGTTGAGATTGTTTATTGTGAAACAATTGATAGAGCACCAAATAATCTTTTTTTTTGTTTCTTTGCAGCAGAAAATAAGCACACATCAATAACAATAACTATATTAAAACAGGAGCAGTAATGACACTATTTATATTTGTGTTGGACCTAAATGTATTTCCAGCAAATTTTATTGAAATCAGTCCAACACATTGTTTAGGAATAAAGCTTTTGTTAAAATATTCACTTCAGCACATAATCCTGACTTTAACTTTGTCAAGCTCTGTTTTGGTTTTCCATTCATTTACATTCATTTCATTTTTGGGACAGATTAAGAAAACCTGAGGTTTTCTGCCTAATTTGCTGTCTCTCATGTGTTGCTACAACTCAGGCACTTACTGGACTTGGAAATTTGTAGTGAATGGATTTCTGCTCAAAGTCAACTTTTTTGTTGATCAGTTAATCTGACCTATGTTTATGGTTCATATAGTTTGCCTGTTGGTGTCTTCCTTTCTCCAGGGGGTGATATAGCCAGGAGATATTCCTGATGAAGTGATCTTTCCCACAAAGTAGATCATGGATATCAGGGGAGAGTAACAACCCAGAAGTAGGAAGAAAGTGATTCGTATTGAATGTAGCTTTAAGAATTTTATAAGTATAATTGGAGTTCATGGACTGCCTGGAGGAGCTTTTTAATAACAAGGGCATTTTTTTTTAACTGAGAAATTGTACCATGTTCTCTAAGGTAATAATGATCTACTTTTTAGAGCTTTCTTTCTCTCTTTTCTCTGTTGTTCTCTATAGCTGTATTTGTACACCATTACACACAGTAAACACACACAAAGACACACATACTTTTTGCACCATTTATCTTATTTGACATGGATACTATTAAAAACATATTACAAACTTCTTTAAATGATTAGACCGATTGCTAATAGAGAATATTTTTTCTTTATTTTAACTATTTACAGGCTCATAATAATTGACAGCAACTGACAATTGTTTTGTGGTATGCTTGTGGTAAGTTGAAAAAGTCAATTGTGGAATTTGAAACAGTTTTACAATGAAAATATATTTTCAGATGTTTCAAGTTAAACACAAACACACAGCTGAATGAACTTTGATGTATTTATTTCTTCTATAAAGTTTTGGGAATGGATCTTATTTCAAATTATCCTATTTCTCTTTCCGTTTAGCTTTTATATTTTATATTGGATTATTATGGAATGTTAGCTAGTCTTGATATCTCATTATGAAAATTAAATAACATGCCTAGTTTTGCACCTTTTCTAACTAAATATACAAGGACTTTTAGGTAAATCTAAAGACAACCTTCAGACTGATGTGTTAAATAAGTATAACAAGAATCTCTTTTAGTAAAGTGATAAAGTACAAATATAGACTCTTGAAAAATACTTGATGAGCATGACTATACTTTTTTTTCTCTCTCCCTCTCTCTCCCTTTCTGTCTCCCTTTTTATCTCCATCTGTATCTCCCACTGTAATAAAGTGCAAGTCTTCCCAAATGATTTTTTATATCGAGTAACTATCATAACCAGGTTCCATAGTACATTAATAAAGTTATATTTACTTGAATTAACATTGCTAGACATTTATGGCAATATCACTTTCCACAGGGTGTTTTAATTTTCTTGTGCTAGAATGAGGAAGAGAAAATTGATTTATCATAGAATACCGATGTTCTTATCCTCATGCTTTACTCTCCTCCTAACATCAAGAAAGGATTAGGAAAACTCATTACAATGAGAAGAATGCATATAAGAGTGAAAAAAGCACAAGATCTTCAATTCAGAATATTGGGGATTAAATACTTCATTTTATTTTTTCCTTGTGCTATTTTTCTGGGTCGCTGGACTGAACTAGAGCCTCCCACTATTCATACCTATCTGTGTAGAAATATAGTGATACATATAAATAAATAATGTGTGAAAAGAAAAACCTTTTTTGACAAAAAACTAAGAATTGTCCATTCAATTTAAGAATTAAAAAAAAAATCTTGCATCGTGTGTGTGTGTGTGTGTGTGTGTGTGTAATCTCCAAATCAATAATTATTTTGGTTTGGGTATTACAAATTTGGACCCTATCCAGCTCAAGGCTTATTCTTTGAACTCTCTCCTCTTCCCTCTCACCAAAAGCCATGACAAATATTGACTCCATTGTGTGGTCTGATCATGTGCATAGTTTGCCTCTGTGCATGGGTGAGATATGGAGACAAGACCTCTTCCTGTAATTCCTACCTCTAGCAAATATTCTACTGTTTATACCACTGGGTGGCTACTTGAGCTCATGGTCAGTCTTCCTTAGCGCTTGCCTAGATAATCCAAATCCCCTAGGTGGGCTAGTTTAGTCTGTTTACTTTGAGCTGTGCCACTGCTCCAGGCTGCCTTCCCTCAACCCTTGAAGCACCAAGAGTTTCTGTAGATGTTGCAGGTAAAAACACTCCTGCTGAGGTTCAAAACTAGTCTGTATTCAGAAGCTATTCCCTAACTTCTTGGCAGCTTTAGGGAAAAGATAGGGCAGACGTGCCACTTTTATTCTCTCTTCAACACTTCTTCAAATTCTTCTCTGTCATCCCTCTTGTCTACTTTGGTATCTAGTCTGTCAACAGGAAGTTGGGAGGTACGGAGAAAGAGGGTTTAGAACTACCCATGACTTGTGCTTATCCTCAAATACTTTTGTTTTCTATGTTGCTCGATCTGTAGTGAGTCCTGTAATTTATTTTCTCGAGTCTTTATCTTCATATGTGCAGTGCACGTGTGGGTAAAGGTGAAGGGACCTCAGAGGACTTTGAAGCAGAAATCTTTGTCCTGCTCATTCCGTATCTCAAATTATTATTGCCAGTAAATATTTTGTATCTCACCTCTTTACAAAAATATTGCACTGTGGCAATAAATACGCTCTGGTGGCACACCTTGAAAGCATAACACACCATAGGTATTTCATTTCTAGACCACTTATAATTACGAGACCAGGGTGCACTGTGTTCAGTATTCTTTTAGATGACTATTTATTGTACTAGTGGGCCGTCGGGAAAGTCATGACGTATTTTTCTATGTTTTTCAATGCAATAATGTGTCATGACATTCCCGACGACCCAATATTTTTTTAAAGGTGGTTTCCATAGCAACTTTGTCTGCACATAGTTTCAGAATAGCCTTTTACAGCTTCAGATCATGAATATATTTTACCCACTTGGAAAAAAAGAAAGCAGAACAGGCTTTACAATTAATTTATAGTCAATATCAGGAAGCACCGTTTCTCCCCAAGCTACCTTCCACATACACAAAATATCATTAACAATAATGTTCTCAGTTTGTAGAATAGAGAGGGAGGTTGAGAGAGAGGTTTTTACCACTTCTCCCAAAAGGTGGTTGTTGCTCTCCGATGTTGAATGAGAATTTCTTTGTCTATATCCTAAAAAAGCATGTATCTGATTGAAGGGTATGTGAAAAAAAATTGTGATGCCTCAAGTAAGTATTCTCAGAATATGCTTACTTGTGAGCATGTCTGGGAGATTTACACGATTTATTTTCCTTTTGTTTAATGAGCATTTATTAAGCATTTCCTAGTAGCAAGCATTATTTGTGCCCTGAATATAAAAAGATAAATATGACACTGCTACTGCCCTCAAATAATAAAGAATATGTACAAATAATAAGGTAATATGGTGAGTGCTGACAAGACAGAATCATAATGGGCACAGAGACGGAGACTATCGCCCAATCTGAATGTGTAGGCGGGACTTCTACAAGACTAGTTGAGTATTTAAGGATGAGCAAGACTATTTTATCAATTAGAAAGAGGGTAGGCAAGATGTTTCAAGTTGAGAGAATAGTTTGAAACAACATATAATACCGAGGGGAAACTAAATGTAGAATGGTGTACTATTAATATAATATGAGGTGTCAACAAGCAAATAGGGCAGAAGTAAGGTTTTTGAAAAGATAAAGATACGTTCACATTAGTGTATAATAACTGAATATATATAAATCTCTTTATAGGTTTGTTGAATTGTTGCTGGTAACACAAATTTGGTTGCACAATTCAAGGAAATGCCAAGGGAAATTCTTCCAGGTTGAACCCTTTGTATAAGACTCCTTTTCTTTTGGCACAAAAGCATTGATTGCGATAATTCAGTCTGTTGAATATAACATCAGAAGAAAGTAGAAACACTATTCGAGGTCCCAGAACACCCAGAGACTCCTAAGGTGAATGCCTGATGTCCTTTCCCCCCATTCATGTATTCCAAATTCTGCCAGGGAGTGAGATTATGGGTGTTCTCCTCAGTTTGCAGCTTCTCTTGCCTCACCAAGAAACAACAAGAGGCAGAGATAAAAAGAAGCTTTAATGTTTATGCTGGAAAGTTGTGTGTGTGTGCATTCCTTGACATTATCTCAGTAAAAATGCAAGAAAAAAGTACAAAATAACACATACATACATACATACATACATACATACATACATACATAAGAACTTGCCATACAGCTATAACTAGGGCTGATGGACAGCTAACTACCCATCTTCACTAAGTCACTGTCCAGGCTCATTAGAGTTGAGCATGAATTCTTCACTAGGACACACTCCTTTATGACTGAAGTCCCCACCACTTTTCTCCATTTGAATACAGTGGACGACATCATATTTAATGAATATTTATTTTGCTCTTATTGAATGGATTTGGGAATATTCCCTTCCACTTGTAAGGTTCACTAGCTTCATTTGTAAATGAAATACTTAAAATAGTTTATAAATGAAAAGGAGAAAATGGGAGATCAAAAGTTCTTACAATTCTCAGTAATTTACATGTTTTTCTAATGCATTCATTTCTTGAGGCCATTCTCATTGTGTGCCCTAATTTATTCTTTCTTAGAAAAAACATTCTGGCCTTTCTGTTACCTCCAGTGACAACCCTGTTTTTTTTCCCCACAATATACCATCCAGAACCATCAGTGATTCCTCTTTTCCTTTGACTTTTTAATTAGTTCATTGAATCTTTGAAGCATCTCTCTAGAGCTCAGAAATTCCCGCTTCTCCAATTTAACCTTTCTTCGTCAATTACTTGCTCTATAGCCCTTTATTAGAGTGTCAGTCTTGGGCTGCCTCAAGAAGCCTAGTAATGCTCATTATAAAAACAACAAATGTTTCCACTAAATTTCACTCCCAGAAACTACATTTGGAATATTGTATTAGTTAGGGAACAGAAATAGCGACCAGATAGAAGAAAAACACTCTAGACTAATACAATTACCTCTTTGGAAAGTCACTGTGTCAAATAATGTCTCTGGCTACTCTGAAAATCAGGAGTCAACACTCATATAACATATGTCAACAAATGTTAAAATATTTTGCATATTGTATATAATAATAATCTTCAAAATAGTGCTGGTGATATTAAGAGGAACTGATGTTTTTCATTTTGTTTGTTTTATCTTTTAAGTGAATGAGGAAAGTGCAATTCAGAGAGATTGAATAACCTACCGTCTCTAGTATATTTAACACGTGCATGCCAAGCAAAGATTCAAATAAAGATAATTCAGACTCTAAAGCTTAAATTTACACTTTTTGCTAGTTTTCACAGCTGCATTACCACAGTGAGGAAATTTTGCAGAAAACAATTTGGTGGGTTTCTCTTTCTCCTTATGAGATCTTGCTTTAATGAATGCTCACATTTTTTCTACCAGAATTCAGACAAACAGCATTTTTCATGGAAGACTCATGCCTTAGGCTCTGAGATGATATGAGGCCACGTTAGTCTCCTTCAGGGTTTGGTTCAAGAGCCATTCCCATGATGACACACTTTGATGTACATTAAATTTATTCTGTTTTTAATGCTTTTTTTCTGATTTCTTTTAACATTGCCACTAGTTCTATTTTAATTAATTGTGTTTGCAAGTATTTTTCAGGGGCTCTCTAGACAAGTGTGCTTCCTCAGAACTAAGTCACATTATTTTCTAGGTCATCAATTATAAGAACTCAGAAGCGATGTATTCCGATCCCTGGACTGTCACTAATTAGCTGTGTGATCTCAACCTTGAAAAAAAAGTCACTTAACCTCTCTGAAACTTTCTGGCTTCATTTGTAATACAGTGACTAAACATAAAAATGTCTAACTTCCTTTCCCACCCTAGTCTTATGTACACCTATGACATTTTCCTTATGCTCAGCCTCCTCTACATGGTGTAACGTAATCTTGGCCTAAACTCCTGTTCTGTCTTCTGAGTATTTCCCCCTTCAGAACTCAATCATCTTAAATCCACAAGAGACAATCTTGGCCTGATTTTCATAGCTGCAAGCCATTCACACTTCTCTCAATATTGTTCCTGTTTAAACAGATTAAACACTTCCAGCAATATTTATACTGACTCATCCTAACTCAGCAGAATGGATTGTCTTGCAGTGGTCAGATAACTAAGGTTGAACAATTACATTTTCTTGACAAAAATGGTTTGGAGCTGGAATTCAGAGAAAAACAATGAGTTGGTGTAAGCATTTTAGATGTTCAGGGTAGTATTACTCCCTCTTTCATTTACCCTTGAAGACTAGCTACACTTGTCTTCTTGGTATTTCTTAAACATGCCAAGTATCGGGCACCTCAGAGCCTTTGCACTTGTAAATATCTCTACCCCTAGGGCATTGCCTTCAAATAGATCTGCAGCCTTCTGGCTTTCTCCTATTTTAGAGTCATTCATTTGCCCTCTTAGTTAAACTATCACTTCTCACTCCATGAAATCCCGTCCTGCTGCCATGTTATTTTTCTTCATCGAACTCGTAAGCATATTCTTATAGTATCTCTCTCTCTTCTTTATAATTTAAGCTTCATGAAAGGAGATAGCACCACCTTTGTGGATTACCTGAATCTAGCCTTTATCTTAGTAAACAATAACTATTAAAAATTCTTCAATATCCATTCAGTCTCTATCGAGTCCTGACTAATGTGTCTG
>NW_017733374.1:52595-54112 GCF_001890085.2 Hipposideros armiger | reverse complement strand
AAAAATATTTTTTCTAAGTTTCAAAGTTATAAATTTTAATTTTAGCTATATCTGTTCTTTATTTCCATTAATTTCTATTTTTCCCTTTGAATAAGTTTCCAAGGATGCATGTTCATTGGTAAATATTTTTTTAATATTTAACTAAATCAAATGTTTAAAGGAATAGAGTTGTCTATAGAATCGGTGAACTCTAAAACATTTGCGAAGTTTCTCCTTTCGATTTTACAATATCATAATAAAATTTTAAAGTAATTGCCATTCTACATTTATAAGTTAAAAGTAAATACTCTGAATTAAAACCAAAGTTTCTTATAAACAGGATACACATCAACTTCTCAATTAACATATACTTAAACATTTTTTTCTGATTATAAAATAATATATTTTTATTACATAAAATGTGGGAAATAGAAGCATAACCGAAAAATAGAAACATGCATAATACTATATGAAACTCTCTGTTTCAACTTACTTTCTTTTAAGCAACAAAATGTCTATGTAATATGACACTATAAGTGACTTGGACAGATGGTTGATGGGTTAAGCATGGATTAAAGCAGAGCACACACAAGGACAGAAACAATGGAGAGCCTCCAAGAGCAGAGTTGTTGCAGAGGCACACAAATGTGACCTTCTGGTATTTAAGGATACCCACTGGGGACGTGACTCCCACAGAAATATGAAAGGAAGTAAAAAACTTCAAGCAATATCAGCCTCAGATGTGATTTACCAAGTCTTGGACTTCGGTTTTAATAAATTGCTTCTCTTTAATCCATGTGCTGAGAGATACTAAGGAATAATTAGCTTCCATAGAAAATATTAATTAATTCATCTAAGAATGGAATAAACTGGAAACAGAAAAGGTTCCAGAGCACCTTACCACAAGTGGATACCTTCTGATAAAGTAAATTTAATTCATTCAGAGATCACTCAGAAATCCAAATGTTGGTTTCTGCCAACTCCCGCTGTCCCCTGAAATTAAAATAATGATAAAAATAACAACACAAATATAATAATAATTAAACTTATATTCTTCCTAGGGTGAAACTTCAGTGTCTGTTAGAGTTGTTCCCTGCTATTGTAGGTGCAGACTGGAATCACCCTTTTACATCTTCTGAGAGGGAGTGACTTCAGTTATAATTCAGTTATTATTTTCATATTTCAGAACCCCCTTTTATTAGGGATGAAGACATGTATTTTGTCAAAGAAATACATGTATCTTTCTACTTCAATACTTCACCGTCTGAAACTCACTTAGTTTTATACTCATTTTTTAACAGGCTTTAAAACGTGTTTAGGTAAAGAAATTGTTCTAGGTATATAGCTATCAAAGAAAGATGTCACCTTATCCTTTTGTACTTGTTGAAATCAAGCTCAAATATGGAAATACGGGATTGACCCTTCTCCACTTAGAGATTTTTTTGTTTTGTTTTAAAATTTACTTTCTTTATAAATCAATTTGTAAACTATTTGAGTGTGGCCTGGCTAGTTTGTGTACGAATATGGTGTAAAATGTC
>NW_017733374.1:43758-46405 GCF_001890085.2 Hipposideros armiger | reverse complement strand
AACACATAGTACATTATTATTATGTTTATTATTCATTGTAGAATTAAGTATTTTGATTGAACCTTGGGAGAAAAAAAATGTAATCCTATGTAAGGAAAACTTTGAGACTCAAAGAAAATGACTTAAAGTAAAATTAATTCCCTTTTACTCCAACAATTTCTCAGAATCATTCTACAGTTAACTTTGTTTCATATACGAAAACGACAATTTTCTCTTTTTTTATCAGACAAGAAATATACGAACTATTCATTATGATGATGAAAGTAATCCAGCTCCTCCTCCCTTCCCCACCCCTCCCGTTCATCTCCGTTCTTCTGCTGCCTCTTACTTGAATTACTCGATAGAAACATATTGGCATCATGGGTTAATCTTCAAGGTCTCTTATTTTTATCTCATATTTTATATTTGTTTCTTTGCTCTACTTTTAAATCAATGTTTTTATCGAATTTTGTGGGACAGTCATATTTTTAATGTCCAGTAAGTTCCTCATGTTTTCTTTTTGCATAAAACCTGTGCTTGCTTTAGAGATATCATTTCTTTTGAATCTCTCTGAGGATATTAACTAGAATTGAAAAAATAAAAATGTTTTCTTACCTGACTTATCTGGACTCTTTTTGGTCCATTACTTCCTATATTCATCTTAGTCCTATTATTTGGTGCTGTTGGTTTTCCCCTCATATCTAGTCACCATTATTTATCTGTTCATACTTTTGAAAGAAAGACTAGGTTGGTTAAAAAAAAAAGTCCGTGGGAACTTTCCACTTTGATGAAGTACGAGGTTATGTCTCTTATTAGCATGCTAGGGTTTTGAAGGCAGGACTTCCTGGCCCCGATTAGACCATCTCCCTGAACTGAAACATGGGAAACAGGGAAATCTCTGCTTCAGAGTTAGTCTCTCAGAGTTAGTTTAGCCTTCACCTCAAAATTCTGCACAAGGCAAAACTTTTGTATCAGGTGCAGCCTCTCAGTTATGACAGCATAGCATAACAGTAGATGCACAGTAAAACATTAATGAAGTAGTAGTTTTGTGTCTTTTTTCTCACTACTTTTAAAAGCCAACATCACTTTAAAGTTATGAAATAATACAGATTTGATTTATAAATACAAAGGAATTCTACCATATGAGTATATCTTTCTGTAAAATAAACTATCAGATAAGCTATCATTTTTGATAATATATAAAATAAGAGATGGTTGTTTTTCTTTTGCTTGAGCAAGGCATGTATATGAATTTTTATAAGACCTATAATTACTAAGGCTGAATGGATAAAAATGCTGGCATGCACTTGCAAATGTCAACACTGTTAACACTTAAACCTGTAAATTCTATAGAACTGCTAATGCATCAGCTCTGCCATGGGAAAAAAATCAGTTTATAAGAATTTTTAAAATATGCTTTTTCACTGATTATAATTACATATTTACCTAGGAAGATTGTCAAATTCCCTGAAGAACAATTCTAGTATTGCAGGTTAACAATAGGGTGAACATGGTGTTAGAGAATAGAAAAGAGAATAAAAATAAACAAAAGGAGCATGTTTTCTAAATCCTCAAATGTTCCAGACAAAAAATAATAAGCTGAAGAGTTCTGAATCTGGAACCATCAGTCAATCAGAAATTATNTATGCATCCTTCTTAACATAATCTTCAGCTTAATTGTGACTATCAATCTTCCTCATCATCAAGTACACAAACCCTCCCTGCACCATGTGGGTTGTGTGGAGTCATCTATATGTAGACCCATGATATCAGTAACATATGTTTATAAGATAAAGCAAAATTAACTTGTGACAAAATCAGATATGCCACATGGTGCAACCGAGAGTCAGAATTGAGCTGATCTCAGTTTGTATCCAAGCCCTGTCTGTTACTAGCTCCGTGACCTTGGGCCTTACGTTTTCCCATCTGTGAATTGGGGTAATGTCTCAGGTGTTGTTGTGGGGATTCCATTTAATTTAAATATTCCAATGACCTTATTTTTGGTCTTAAAAACAAAAAACAAACAAACAAAAAACACAGCACAGGTGCCCACATGACCTCAGGTGTGTGGGGGGAACGACGTGCAGGTGCTGATGAAAGGGCGGGGAGTGGATTGCCAGAGATGAGCTTAATGTCAAGGGCAGCTCAGAGAATAGTGGAATCAGGCCCCAGGCTTTGCAGCTGGGATTACACTTCTCGGAGGAAGCCCGGTCTCGCGGGATGTGGTGAGTTCTCCGTGGTAGCAGGGCAGTCCTTGGATGAAAAACACCTGAGTGCGTCGGCGCCAAAGGCCCGTCCTGCCAGCCTGGTCGGGAGGATTGGCTCACGCCACCTATCACACAATTCCCAACGGCAGCGGACTCCTTGGCCTTCTCTCCTATATCAGAGTCACTTTGCTGTGGCTCATAGACCCAGAAGCTCAGCCGGATGCGCGGCAGCTGTGCAGTGGAGGGACCCTTCACCAGCCTTGTGTTCTCTGGTAAGGCTAGAATTTTTTTTTTTTTAAATTCAGCCCTATATTACTAATAGGTACTTTGTGCATTTTATAAACCTCTCTTTACATAAAACTGTGTTTCTATGCACCAGCAATGGACAATTCAAAAATTAAATGCAAACATGTTACAATAATATACAAAAGAATTACCTAGGAATACATTTAAACAAATAG
>NW_017733374.1:38288-42176 GCF_001890085.2 Hipposideros armiger | reverse complement strand
TTTTGTTGCTGAGTTGTATGAGTTCCTTATATAGTTTGCTAAAATGTCCCATTCAGTTGGTTTCCTCTTTATTTTGTCAATGGTTTCTTTTGCTGTGCAGAAGCTTTTTTAGTTTAAAATAAAGAGCTTCTGCACAGCAAAAATGCTGTTGTTATTTTGAATGTTATAGAGTAATAGGTTTTTACATGTAAATGCATTTCCAATAATAACAGTTTTTCATTTATGTGCTACTCAACTCACCTTTTGTCAGTAGATCCAAATTTAAACCGACTTCATTATTCTTATGACATGATTCTATTCATTTCCTTATTTTCTGATTCAGCAGGATGTTTCTGAATCATACTGTAAGTCCTCACTTCAGACTTGGACTTAGACATTCCTCCAAGTAGCCTTAGTACCTTTAAGATCAAATTAGCAGTCACATTCTGAGAATTAGAGGTACATTGCTACTAAAGTGTCATTGCTTCTAGAGTCCCTTAGGGGATAGAAGCAGAAAATCAATCAATCAATCAATCTATCTATCTATCTCTATAAAGAGAGATAGAAAAATTTATACACATTTTATGAAAGGAAAAAACTGTATTAAAATTGTAATACTCAATACATACCAATAACGAAAGATGAATACAATCATGCATATACATTTTTTGGCATCCACCAGTGTAGATAGGTAGGTAGATAGATAGATAGAGCTGATATTAACATTTCATATTTAAAATTATTATAATGAAGTTTTTACACAATTTTTCCTTTCCCTCTTACACTAAAAATATTAGTTTTCCACAAATGATTTATTTTGTATTAAATATATATTCTGTCTTATTTTAAACATCTTTATAATCAAACACTACTGACTCTGGGTACACAGTAAATAATCCCCATAGAATTTATTAGCTTCAGTATGTTAATTTTTTTTATTAACCTTCTTTTAAACAAAAGCTCTAACTGTTCAGATGATTGAGAAAACCAGTTTTTGTGCGTTAGTTCCCTGTCAATATTCGTTCTAAAATTATACAATGTGGTTTGCATTATTTCCATCACCATCCTTTTTCTACTCAATTTGAAATGAGAAACATAAGGAGAGAAGATATTTCTAAGTCACCATCTTAACCTGGAATTCAGTCTTGAATGAAGCCAGTACTATGTGTACTCAGTGTGAACTATGATGGGAGAGGCAGTTGGTAACCTTTGTACCTTTTGAATGTCGGGCAGGTTTAAACTGAAAATCCCACTGAGTTCCTACTGACAGAGATCACATCCCTTGTTTCTTCTCACCGACAACAGTGAAAGCATGGAATAGAATTTTGAACAGATAAACCTACAGATATATGATGTCTCCTTGCAGCTGCCAACTCGAATGCTCCTGCACACTGATCATAAGGGAGTGTCTTGGAATGCTAAGACCCAAGGGAATGATCTTGGTAAAACTTCCTTATCTGGTGGTCTTCGAATGCTGAGGCCATCCCGGGGATCATATGTATGTGTGAAAGCACAACTCGTGCTTAATCACAAAGAGTTTCGGTGAAGCAGCTGCCCGTTTAATCTTTAATCGAATCAATTAACTGGGTATAGATGTTCAAATTGACTTCTTTGTGACAGTTGTAAATAAAAGTTATTCACTTGCCAGGATCAGGGTTTGCTCTCTCAGTCTGCAGAGACAAGACCCCTGACCCACAGAAACTCTATTTTTTTTACTCTTGTGATTTCTTAACCTGTCTCCACCCCTCCTCGAAACCCCAGCCCTTGTCACGCAGGACATGATAATACAAAAATGTTATGACATCATAAGTTTTTCTTATAGACAAAGCAGAAATAGCTTAATGAGAGAATCAACTCTATATATCTTTTCTTGAACTTTGGTGTCAAGAGACAGCTCTTCCTGTTACTTAGGGTAAAGTTCTTTCAAAGTCTCATGTTCCTTCTCTGTAAAATGGGTGCTTGGTTGTATCTAATTTGTCTGACTCTTGTAAGAATATAATGTGATTTAAGCAAAATATTTTGGCACAACGACCAGAACAGTGATTGTGACAAAAACATGTGTGCTCAATACATGTGTATTGATAAGTAGGAGGAACGGAAAATGATAGAGATGGATTGAACTGTGTTTTCATTCCAAGAGGCTCAAAGATCCGAGGAGACCCAGCAATCAAGTAACAAATTACAGAAGCGCATGATATTGGAAACTGAGTGTGAGGGAGTGTTCAGTGGAGAACATACTGAACGTGATCCCAAACATATGCGCTAAAACCTAGTTTAAAAATTCAAACTGTGGGTGGGGTATTTAGTGACATGAACAAGTGGGAACGTTCAGTCTAACATACCTACTAAGCTAATGTATTCTTTCATTGTTTCCTACTATTGTAAGTTCTTAATACAATTTTGTTCCATTCTTAGGGCATGGTGGAAGAAATACANTTAGAAATTTTATTGGGGAACAGTCTGTTTTTCCAGGACCCATCAGCTCCAAGTCAAGTAGTTGTCTTCAATTTAGTTGTGGAGGGCACAGCTCCTTGGCCCATGTGGGAATCGAACCAGCAACCTTGGTGTTATGAGCCTGCACTCTAACCACCTGAGGTAACTGGTTGCCCCTGCAGTGCCAATTTTGTGTGCTTAATGATTTTTTCTTTTTTTGTAGTGCATATTTAAAACATATAGAACAACAAAGAGCACCCTATCCCACTCAATGAGATTTAGCCATTGTTGATGTATTTTCATATTTGATCCATCTATTTATGCTTTTACTGAAGTATTTTAAAATAAGTTGCAATTATAAAACAGACTATATCAGGCATAAATCAGTTGGCATCTGAACAAATAAGATCATTTGCCTAACATAACCACTATATCGTTATCACACCCAACAAAATAAATAATTCCTAATCATATGACTATGGCCTTAGTCACATTTATTTACCCAGTTGTTCACCAAATATTTTTCATGTTGATTTCATTTAATCAGCATCCATCATGAGCCATGAATTACATTTAGTTGGTATATCTTTTGTTATGCTTTAATCTTAATGACAACACCCATATAAACACACATGGCCACACCCATATGAACACATCTTATTTCCTCCATGGTACTAATATAGATTTTTTTCCTTTTTCCTGAAAGGCAAGGAAGGAGAGGGATCAGAGAGAAAGGATGGAGTGTGGAGCGAAATGGATTTGGAAAAGGAGTCAGAAACTAGATAATGCAGCGCCTTATAGGTTGTTCCAAGTATTTTGGACTGAATTCGAAGGGCAATGGGAAACTTATAGGGGCTTTTTTAAGCAGCGGGGAGACATGATCAAATCTATGTTTTACCAGGATCTCTAGTCTATGGAGAAAAAGTTTGATGGGGACCCAGTGGATAGTGATACTGAAGAGGGCCATTAGGAAACTAATTCAGTAGACCAAGTGAAAGTAGATGGTGGTTTAGACGAAGATTTGAGGAACAGTGTGAGAGGTTGTTGAAGAACTGACTTATTGAAGGGCTCCTAGAATGGCCCATTTTCTGGATTTGTTTGAGGGTTAGCATATGGATTGTTCATTCATCACCTGGATTATTGTAACTGGAAAGTTAGATCTAAGTATGAATAGATTCAGGTTAGGTATTTTTTTTGCAAAAATACTTCAGAGGATATCTGTGAATTTCATATTGGGAGACATTAAGATGTATGTAATATCTGGTTGAGTGACAGTAAGACTGACCACTGATAACTGAGGTAATAAAAGTTGTCTTCATCATTATGAACAAGTAATCTATGGAGCAATACTTTGGTGCAAAACAAATACATGGTTTCCCATCAATCTTTCAGCTCATGGTTTTAGCATCAGCGATGATCATTGTCTGAATCGATGTCTCATAGGGGATTACCAAATGGTGATTTTCTAATTCTATC
>NW_017733374.1:26564-30443 GCF_001890085.2 Hipposideros armiger | reverse complement strand
AGGCTGAATTTATTAATGGATATTCCACATCCAGAATTCAGGTTTCAGCATGTTGGTTTGATCATAGTTGAGTGGTATTACTAGTCACTTGTGTTGGTTAATTGAAGCCTTGACTCACGGCTGCCATTAGTCCATGAGGCTGCAGTGCCTGGATTTCCTTGAAAGTTGTTGAAGGAATCTAAAGTCTAGGGAGTTGGGAATGTTGGTAATTATCATGTACAACGTAATCAGATACTTTTTAACCATATATTTCACTAAGTCTACCAGTTATGAGAAGAGAGAGCATCGGAATCCTTTCAGAGTTCATCAGTAGGCTAGGGATGATCAATGGAGAGGTTGTGATACAATTGTTTTTTCAGTTTCAGTAGGAGCAATGAAGTTTGTATTTGTAGGCCCCACAGCAAAATGAAAATGTTCCAAAAGTGGGAAAAAAAGTGCCTTTGATAGTATTAAAATATAAAGCATTTTCTTTCCTTTCACAGCCTCTCTTAACTTGATGTAAGGTTTTTATTTGCTATTTAATGTAATTCTAGGTTATAAGAGAAAATAAATGTAAATAAATTATTAGCAAATGGATTTTAATTTTCAATTCTATATTGTGCAATGACAACTTTAAATTAAAACTTAAGAGCATTGAACTCAGAGTTACAAAAAAACATGATTTGTTTTTTTATAGCTTGTATTTTGTTCTGACCAGAAAAGTGGAAATGTTGTATAAAAGTAACTTAACTGTTTTTATTTTACTTCTTGATATGGGTACACTCTACCATTACTCTCTCCCTATGGCTTGATAGTAAGTAAAGAAGGACTGAAAGGAAAAAGAACTATGATTAATTTTACTTTCACCTTTCTATGTCATCATTTCCAGCATAAATGGATGGCTAATCCATGGAAATAACATGAGTGAGAAAGGATGTGATAGGGTTCCTAGTTCTTTCATGTTTCATATAACTCTATTGCCTTCTTTTGCATTTGAAGCAAGTTCTGGTCCAATTGAGAGCATGGCGAATTATCAATGCCCCACTTGCTCAGTTATAGATACAGCATGCCTACCTTGTACTCGCTTCAATCTCACTGAACTACCCCAGGTACAATAGATCCACCAGAATTCTGTACTTATGGGGCATTGCAAATACAGTATGCAAATGAAAAGACAATAAATAAGGGGTGATCATGCAAATTGCATACATCTCTTTTGCTCACGTGCAGACTTCATGTCCCATCAGACTTCACATACAAATACAAGTTCAAAGTTAAAATTATTAAGATTTCAAGACAGCAAAAGCAGAATATTAGGTATGAAACCCTACCTCACCATTTTATNGCAGGTCTATAATAAGAAAAATAAAAATTGTTCCCCCAATTCTTCTTAAATTAAATTTATGGGGGTGACATTGATTAATAAAATTATATGTTTCAAGTATACAATTCTATAATCTATACATCATCTATATATTGGTATTGTGTATTCACTGACCCAAATCAAATCTCCTTCCGTCACCATATATTTGACCCCCTTTATCATCTTGTACCACCCCTACCTTACCCTCTGGTAACCACTAAAGTGTTGCCTGTATCTATGAGTATTTACTTGTTTCTTTATCTTGTTCATTTGTTGCTTTCAGTTTTATATCACACATATGAGTGAAATGATGTGGTTCTCGACTTTTTCTGTCTGACTTATTTTGCTTAGCACGATGATCTCAAGATCCATCCATGTTCTTGTAAATGGTAATATTTCATCTTTTCTTAATGGCTCCGTAATATTCTGTATATATACCACGTCTTTATCCAATCATCTATCGAAGGCTACCTTGGTTGTTTCCTTGTCTTGGCCACCATAAATAATGCCACAGTGAACATTGGGGTACATATATCTTTGTGGATAAATGTTTTCAGATTTTCTGGGTGGATACCCAGAAGAGGGATTGCTGGGTTGTATGGTAATTATATTATTAATTTTTGAGGAACCTCCATATTGTTTTCCATAGTTGTTGTACCAATTTATATTCCACCAACAGTGTATGAGGGTTCCCCTTTCGCCACAACCTCTCCAACAGTTGTTATTACTTGTCTTGTTGATACCTTTTTACCTTTTGCCTACATTTTTTTCAGAGAATGATTGTTTCCTGATGAACAAATTTGTAATCAAATTCATTGATAAAATTTGAAACAAATTAAATAAATTACTTGATATTTAAGACACATCTAATATTTAAGAAACATCTAGCTGTTTCCAAGCTGCACCCATGGAAAACACGTTATTAAATACAGGATTAGATTAAATACAGGATTGTAAATCAATAAAATTTATTTAAAAATAACTTTTCTCTACAATTTGAGTTTCTTGCTCTATAGTCAGGCAGCCTTCTGTTACTGAATCTCTACCATTCTTAAGCTGTCAACAGTGTGTTTTTCAATGGAGAGATTTGGCTGTAACTTTCTAAATGGTTTATATCTTAGTTTTCTAAAATTACTTAATTCATACCATTTGTTAAATTATACCTTTTCCATCTACTTAGTTTTTCTTACAAAATATGTCTTAATCATTTTGTAGAGAGTTTTACTTAAAGTTCTGTTAGAAGGATAATTACCATTTTTAAAAATATAGTTATATCTTAGATTTTATCACTTGATTAGTGTTTTGTCTGTATTTCCTACTAAATGGTTACTATAGTAAATAACCTACTTAGAATAACTTTATAGAGATAAAAATAGGTACATTGAACATTCAAAAGTATTTTATATTAATGAGTGATAATATTAAATATTTAAAATACTTAGTAACAGTTATCTACTTAGGAATTCATAAAACTCAATAATTGAATAGGATTTTATTTTGTCTATTGAATTTTTAGTGAAAATTTTAGTAAGAATTATAGATTATTTATAAAAGGAAAATAAACTACTACATTTCATTATTTGAAATCATCTTGTTTTTTGTTAATCTTTACAATTTTGACTTTTAATTGGAGAGTTTTGTCCATTTGCTTTTATTTCATTAATGAAATATTGGATTGAACTCTACCATCTAAATGATGGCTTTTTATTTTCACATCTGTTTTTTGTACATTTATTTACCTTCCCTATCTGTTTTTGAAATAATCTAATATTTTCAGTCTGTTTCTTCTTTACCAGCTTTTAGTTTATATAGTTTCAGTGTAATTTATACAAAGCATACTGTCTTTATCATTCTGGAACTTTCACTGGCATTAAGAACAGACCTTCAAAATGGATTTTTGAGACTTAGTTGCCAATATATTTGAGAAGTATATAGGCAATTTTACTTGCAAAAGGAAATGGGGTACTGGTAATCTGTGGCAATGGTAGCATCGTGCATTGTCAATGATTACAAAGGTTGTGACTTGGGATGTTGATTCTGAAAGACCCTTGAAAGTATACACAAGTAAATAGTCAAACTGAAAACCTTGAAAGCACATCTCAGCACACTGGTTAAAATAAGAAAGCCTCTATGCCAGCCTTGATGGAATCTTTTGTAGAATTGCAGAGAAGATATTTCAGAATCAATGCCAGGGTCTGATGATAAAGGTTGAGTAGTAGCACACTGTACTACTGCTTGATTTCTTATACTAAGGGAAGATGTAGGGAAGGAGAGGAAATCCTCAGACACGAGGCGGGGATATTTGGGCAACCAAAAACAAAGGTAGAAATGTTAACCTATAAATCCTCCTGTAGCTAACTATCTGGCACAATTAGCTCCCCTTCCTACTGAGGGACTCAACCTTCCTCTGTACAAAAGCCTTTCAGTGATTACCACTTGCCTTTCAAGGAGGTACTTTTATCCTCAGGGTCACACAACCCCCTAAGCGCTGTCTCAGATGCTTCTAGAGCAGCGGTTCTCAACCTTCCTAATGCCGC
>NW_017733374.1:18799-22564 GCF_001890085.2 Hipposideros armiger | reverse complement strand
TTTAAAGATGGCCCAGCAAACATTTATTTACCAAACATTTGCTTTTCCATGCCCATCTGAATTGCCTTGCAGCCCTTTAAAGACCCCTCCCCCCACTCCCACCGCATTCTCCTGCTTAGCTCAAGAATGACATATAAGCCTCTACTGCCCAATGAGTCTTAGGGTCTCTTATTCTTATGGCACCCCAAAATGTATGTTCATAATAACTTTTGGATATTTTCTCCTGTTAATCTGTCTCGTGTTCATCTGATAATTACCCCAGTCAGAAGAATTTAGAAAGGTGGAAAGGAAATTTTTTGTGTGCCCCCACACCATGTAGAATCTTAAGTACGCTTCATATAGTTAAAATATAGCCAAAGGCATTCCATTTGGGAAAAAAAATCCAAAATATCCATGGAAGTTCAAAATACATTTTGAAATGTAGTTGGAAGAGAGAATCTTATTTAAAGCAAATCTCAGCCATCATACGCTTTACCTATAAATACTTCAATATGTTTTTTATGCACCTGATCAGGACTTCAGTAAGTAATAATTACCAGCAAGTTATTCATATTTAACCAGGTTAACAAAATTATAATCATTCTATATTTAAATTGCCCCATTTGTCTCAAAAAAAATAGTTTTCTTTGTGTCAGAATTTAAACAGCGTACACAAGTAGCATTTGATAGTTATCTATGGTAAGTCCTTTTTATTCTATAATGATACACATCCATTTTGTATAGCATTGATTGTTTTTAGAGAAGTCAGGCCAATTTCCTGCAGAAAATTGCTCAGTTGGGCTTGACTTACTGCTTTCTTGTGGTATAGACTTGTTATTCTGCCCTGTGTGTTTCCTGTACACTGGTATTTAGATCCAAATGTTTACATACAAAAACAATTCATTACATGAAATAATGCATTGATGGTGCTATGTATGCACCATTGCATTAAAATATGAGGTGTGGTTCATGGCTATTTCATTTTTAGTAATGCTATAATTGATTGGTTCATTAAATGTCAGTCTTGGTTTTCTTAATTTATACATACAGATTAGCATTTATTAAGGATTGTTGCATAGATCCATTTTTTTCATTAGGGCTTACAAAGTTATGACTTTATGATTCCTTTTGTACTTATTAACTAAACTTCTTTTTTAGAGAACTTTTCTTTTTAATTATTTGATCATACTGGAAAACCATCGATAAAGGAATGGCATGATGCCTCTTTATCCTTTTCATTTATTTATCAGTTTACTGAAATCTGCCAGTACCCTAACCTTGTCAGGAAAGACTAGAATGAGAATGAATTCAATGCTTTGCTTTAATTTCATCCTGGGTCTCTAGTCCTTTAAAAATGAAAAAAAAAAAACAACATTAACAAAATTTACAGTAATCAGAGGACAATGGTGATCCCAGTAAGATTTGAAGATATTTTCTTTCCTCCACAGCAGTTTAAATTACACATTTAATAGAATTGCTAACTTTTCAGCATTGAAGACCTAATGGGTCTGAGTATANATATAATGACACCAAGACTCCAGGGTAATTCACTAGAGAACTTCTTAGTATTCGCTCGTCTGCTAACCCTGGTCAGTGGAAGATTGTAACAAATCAGTGAAGTCAGGATCATCAAGAACTCAGATGTTATAAAAACGCAAGTTTGTGTCACTTAACCATGTCAGTGTGTTGTCCAGTTAGGATGCTGGACAAAGGTAACTAAAAATTGAAATAAGTGCTAGGAAAAAAACCAAAAAACAGCTATGATAATTATCCTCATAACCAGCATTAGAAACAAAAAACCCCTGCTTAGCTAGGTTTTGTGTGGGTTTTTGTTTGTATGTTTGTTTTCAAATCCTGCATACTATCCTTCAAATATAAAGAGCAACACTGGTGGATAATGTTTTAGGTTTCAAGTGGGAAGGTGTTTGGATTTATATCAGCCTATGGAGACCAAGCATTTTATATACAAAAGGCTGTAATGGATGCTAAAAATCAAAGTGTGGACTGTTCTGGATATTTTTCTTTGCCTTGCCAGATCTCCTCGCCACCCACTTATACCCTGCTGTTTGACCCATAAGGCTGTTCTTTATAAACTCTTATCTTCTAGGTTAACATTCATTTTGGCTTCTAATTGGGACTGGCTAATGTAAGTCGCTTATCGGGAGATCAGATTGCTGGGAGCAGAGTGATTTGGGGTATTTATTCTACTCTGCCAAAGACCATAGTACATACCTTTTGGGGCACAACTTCCATAGTAAAACTATTACCTCGGGTTCCTATAATCAATTTCGCCCCTTGTCTGCTAGGCTAGAGAAATAGTATGTTTTTCTGCTCTTGTTGGCCCTTGGTACCACCTTTGAAAACAGTCCCTTTACTAAATTATTATCAGTTATTTTGTGTGTTCCGTGAAATTCGTGTCAAACCCCAACTGATTTTCAGTGTATTGAATTCAAAGGTAAGTTTGTGATACAGAACCATTTTATAGGACAAATATTTTGCTTCTCTAAAGAGCAATAATGTTAAAACATAGGTAGCACATAATAACCACTTGAAGCTACTTGAAATATATTTTAATTTTAAAAGTTTTCTTAAAAAAGAGTAATACTTTTAGCAGAATTCTGAAGACAAAAAAGTGCACAATATATTATTTTGTCATATGCTAAACTTTGAGATATTAAGGTATATCTCCTATATTTTATTCTTTAAAACTATCAAATAAATACAGTGTGCTCTCTAATATATGGAATCTAATATATATGTACAATGTATATACATATAAATATAAATGTATTATATATATGTATGTGTGTGTACACACACACACACACACACAAAAAAAAAAAAAACAAGCTCATATTTACAGAGAACAGATTGGTGGTTGTCAGAGGCAGGGGGCAGCTGATGGGAGAAATGGGTGAATTGTTTTCGTTTTTTTTTTTTAAATAAATTAAATAATTTTTTATTAAAGATAAAAAGTTTTAAAAGTGCTTTGATAGGATTAAAACATGGAATAATTTATGTTATAGATTATATTTTAATGAACCTTATTTCCTGTTTATAAGTAAAACATTTAAAATATGTCTTGCTCTGAAGGAATTATAACAGCTTGTTTTATTTCTCAGATGTCTTTATTTCTGGTTTTAAATAATACATATGTATGTATAAGAAAATTACCATTTTAAAAGTAACAAGATGTTAACCACTTAAATGGCCCACTATCGTTCACATATTTTTATGAAATATTATTTAAAATTTGAATTCAATATTTTAGAAAGTATTTTAGTTGTCAAAATACAGGCTGACACCCTATTCCTTCATTCCTTAGAGGAATAGCCATAACAATAAAGCTGTTACCTTATATTGAGATGCATTGAAAACTGAGTAGGTAGTGCTAGGATGATCACACATTACCAATATTGTCCCAGTGTAATTTAATTATTAATAGCATACTTTCAGTATGATCAGTTTAGATGATAATTTATATGGTTGCTCAAGGCAGTTCTATATGCAATGAATTTTAGTTGCCAATCTTTGTTCTTCATCATTAATATTAATGGGTTTATTCTTTTATACTCTTAGTTTATCAATGCTGTATTTAAAACTGTTTAATATTTAGAGGAAAATCAAATGAAAGTTCTTGCAATCCCCAGTGACTCACTGTTTTTCTCTGACTTTCAGGGGAATTAGCCCTTATAATTCTTTGGTCATGAATGCCTGAGGAATTAGTATGAAGTGTTAATTGGGTAAAGCTTAATGGTAAACACACCTTGAAAGGTAATATAGAGA
>NW_017733374.1:10023-12939 GCF_001890085.2 Hipposideros armiger | reverse complement strand
TTTCTTAAGCAAAAACCTTGCTAAACAAGAAAGACTGTTATTGAACAGTAGTAGCTTTCCCCACAATCTGAAATAATTTCTGAACTTATATTAATTTGGTGTAGAGATAAAAACTTGCTTACTAGATCAAATATCAGCTATCTTTAATTAACACCTCAGGGAACTCTGGAGTAAAGTTCTATTAATATGGTCTTCTACATTAAACTCTGCAATGAGAATATTAAGTGAAGGTTTATCTTGGATAATGTTCTTTTATGTGTTGTGTGTTTACATTTAAATTGTTTTATCTAAAACATGTGGGATAGAAATGTTGTCAGTTATTTTTTAAAGGCATCAGTGTTTTATTAAAGATCACCTAGTTAAGTATGCCCAAAAGTTGAACTATCATTAGACAAAATTAAAAACATTAAAAATTGGTAACTTTTTATAAAATGAACATACTGATGACCTGTGGTTTCGTCTGGTTACTACTGTAGAATTCTGAGTCTTCTGAATTTTTAATAGTACATTTAATGAAATTGTGGTTGTTTATATAATGATCTTAAAAATCAGAAGTACTATATTTCCTGAAATGTAGCAGGGAGGGTCAATTTTTATAAGCTGGCTTTGAGTAAATATCAGGTTATTAGACATAATCCACTAGAAACACCTGAAATGGAACAGTTATTTCAATAACATGAAATGACATGTTATTTCATAGCATTCTGGTAAACTTTTATTTGCATCATACTTAATACATCTCCCACAAAATATTTTCCTTAATTCTCTAAGATATTTGCCTTTGACTTTTTTGTTTGCTTGTTTTGCTTTTCTGTGGATCTGAGAAAGGATCTGCAACTACAATATCCCAGATGACCTTTTAGGATTAACTTTTTTTTAAGGAAGATAATTTCTTTTAAGCCTTTTATATGGTTATGGAAACAAAAATACTGCTGCTATCTCTCTTCAGTATCTCTAACTGATGACAATGAAATATATACATTGAGGACAGTATGTGAGATTGAGTATCTGAATTCTTTATATCCCTTATAAAATGTTATGACTTATGAGTACTGAAAAGTTACTGGAAAATCATTCAGCACAGCTGAGCTTCACTTGATTATCCTGAACTTAGTAATATTGTAAAAGAAACATAAAATAGCAAGATGACAAAAAAAAAAGAGGTTAAAAATAGAACAATAGTAAAAGCTACAGTGCAGGGTGTTAATCGTGTTGAATCGTGCGAGTTTCTGACAGATAATAAACCAATGATAGATGTAATCTCCAAAATTGCATGTGTATCATGAGCTGAACCCTCAGTCTAATGCAGGGTCATTGGATTTTACTATCTCATAAGCTTCCAGTACTTTGCCTGGCACATCAAAACAATTGCTTAATGTGAAATAAATTCTACAGCTAGCCATCTGTTTACCCTGTTGACCTTTCAAGTTTTATAAAAACCCAAGACCATAATTACTCCATGAACCAGAAGATTTTTTGGTATATACTATATTTCAGGGTTACTTTGTCTTTTTATGCAACCAAAGAGATTTAATAAATTGGACAATATTTGGCAGCAACATGCTTTTTCCATTGAAATGGTTATGAGAGCAATCGCTATAGTTAATAAGATTTAGGTTATTTCTATCCACTATTGAGTGGGGTATGCTCATTTAAACTAATGTGTGGGATTAAACTAATTGTGGGGTTCTTAAACAGTAATACAAACTACGGTATGTAACAACTGTAAAAATAGTTAAGAAACCAGAAAAAAGCATTCCACAATATTTATTTTCATTGATGATATACAACTTTATGTTTGCATGGATAGACTATTTTTTTTACGTTTGTGGTTTAGTCCTTGAACAACTTACTTAATCATGTGTTGGAGAAATTGTCTTTGAAAAGGCATAACAATATATTATGCACTTTAAAGAAAANAGTGTAGAGGTTCCTGAAAAAATTAAAACTAGAACTATAATATATTGCAGTAATCCCAGTAGAACTGAAATCATTTAGAAGAGACTGTTGGCCTCCTATGTTCATTAGAGCACTATTCACAATAACCCTAATGTGGAAACAACCTAAATATTTACCAATAGATAAAGAAAATTAGGTATATATAAACAATGGAGTACTATTTGGCCTTATATAAAAAAAGAAATTTTGCTAAAGGAAATAGGCCAGTCACAGAGAAACAAACACTGTGCCATTTCACTTGTATAATGTACCTAAAATAGTTGAATTAATAGAATCAAATAGCAGAATGTTGGTCATCAGGATCTGGGGAGAGAAGGAAAAGGGGAGCTGCTAATTAATAGTTTTAAAGTTTCAGTCAAGGAAGATGAGTAAGTTGTAGAGATCTGCTACACAACATTGTACCTATAATCAATGATGTGTTGTACACTTAAAAATGTAAGAGGATACATCTCATGTTGTATGTTCTTACCACACACAAAAAATGTAAAATAATATAAAGACTATTTAGAGATTCACTTTGCTTGTAAATATTAAGATTTAAATTATTAAAGTTATAGCAAAAATATTTTAAGTCTTTAAGTTTGGCATGCAGATTTTATTTTTTTTTATACATTTAGTGAGAACAATCACTTTTTGTTGGTTTAGAGCAATATCTAGTCTCATTTACAAACTTAATTAAACATCTTCAAATATGTTAACTGCATTTTAAATTTTAATATATTTAATTCCCTTCATAAGCACTTCAATTGTCTGACTTATCAAACAAGTTTTCAAACAAGTTTTCTGAATAATAAATAGTTATTAATGCTTAATAACAGACATGCAAATATGAGAGAATTCAAATTCTCTTAAATGCTGTCCTGTATAAACTTTGTAGGATTTCAGCTCAAAATTAAAAGTACAAATCACTTAATTGCACTCTTCAAACTGAAGTTATAAGGCTGTCACTCCAACAGA
>NW_017733374.1:4248-5188 GCF_001890085.2 Hipposideros armiger | reverse complement strand
TTTTATTGAGAAGTAAAACTGCTATTGATCAGATTAGCATCCGTTTGAGGTCTGTGCCTCAAAGCCTTATCTATTAACATATCCATTATGTTCCAGCATATGCTATGCCTTCACATATCCACCACATAGCCCCAGGAAACCTTGTTACTGTGTCCTCCCAGAGGAGATTAACTGTTAGCATTCCAACAGTTTCCAATATACCTTGAGACACTCCTCAGAGGGAGTCTTATCAGCCTCCGGGTCATACCGAGGCACTTCCTCAGAGAGATTACTGCCTCTGGTCATACCAAGGCTTTTCTCTCATAGCTAATGGGATTAGAGGCTAAATGCAGGGGGACATGTTTATAGAATTCAGCTGTCAGGCAACAGTGTACCAGTGTGATAAGGCTGGCCCTGTCACAAGTTTCCCTTCTTGCCCTCACCTGACTGAGCTAGTGACATTCAGATGCACCAGTGAAATCCCCAAAAGTGCCTTTTGCTTATGTGCTCCACCCTGAGCCCCAGTAAAGGCACTTGCTTACAGGCTCTGAAGCACACTCCCTTGCTGTTACCCCCAAGTGACCCCCTAGTGGAACGCACTGACTCTGTTTAGGATATGTGAATAAAATAAACAGTGTTATCCTACGTCTCTCACATGTCCACTCTTGGGGTTACAACTGACTGGCCATTTCATGAAAGACTACAAAACAAACTTAACAGGATATATACTGTAAACTTCATATATATTCCTTTCATCCTTTCACATCTTTAAAAGTGGATATTTTATAATTAAAATAATTTTAATTACTTTATTATTAAAGAATATTAGTATGAAAACTGTTTTTATGTGATTACAAAACTGATGATTTTTTCTCAACTCAAAGAATGCCAAGTGCAAAGAAAGGATAGATACCGTGTATTGAATGCCTACTATATGTTCTGCAAGATATAAACTAAAAAT
>NW_017733374.1:0-1643 GCF_001890085.2 Hipposideros armiger | reverse complement strand
GAGCATGTCAGTTAAACAAGAATAAAACCATGTTGGTTTTTTCTGAAAGCTCTCCAGTTCCTTGAATTGATGGAGCATGTGAAAGTTCAAAATGCATATTCATTATTTGTTGAATAAGTGAACAAATAGGTAAATCAGTACTTGGATAATAATAACAGAAAAGTCCGAGGAGGAGAGAATTATTTGGAAAGATCCAAGAGAGAAAGATTAACAATTAGATTCAGGAAATGAAAGACTCTACACAGGGGGTCTCAGCAGATGCAGACGCATTTCTCAAGGCCTGAACTTGCTGAGGCCACAAGATGCTGCTTTCTCCTCATTTGAGATTTCCAATTCCTGTTAGAAGCTGATTCGTTCGACCATATCAGGTAACTACACCTGGATTAAATCACTGTGTCTGGTGTGGCAGAATCACACAATATAGCCACTGTCACTTAGGGTACACTAAGTGACACTTTTGTATTTTGTTGGGAGCTCAGCAGACAACTGAAGAGAAGACTACTACTTAATTATAATCATAAGAAATAAATAGACCTTTAAAATTTCTCTATCTGCAGTAGTTCTTCTCATCTTCCAGTAATTAAATAGTTTATCTTTCAGCTAGATATTAATTTAACAATTTTCTTGATTAATGCATTCTTATTCTAGAGAATTTGCAGATCAGTCATTTATGGCTTAGTCAAAATTCATTCAGGTTTAATAAATTTATTTAATTACATCAAAAATTTGAAGGACGTGAATAGTATTGAAAGAATTAAATGCATATTTTAGTACATTTTGTTGCTTGTGAAGACAGAGGGGAAAATAGTTTTAGATAANCAAACTTTTGGAGATTGAGAACATAGTAGTTTTTCTACCTTCTCAAGGAATTCTAATTCTGTCAATCATTACATTTATTTCAAAAATTTCAAAGGAAATTTATTAAAAACTTAGGATAAAAGTGAACAATCTCCAGAGAACTTTACATATTTAATCTATTATTATAAGCTAGTTTCTCATAGAATTCTAAGATGTGAGACCTATTCTGAATTGATATGGTAGGTTATTTATTCTTTGAAGAAAAATGGCTTCTTTACAAAGCTGTTTTTCGATTGTAGTTGGCTGCGGCCTCCAAAATATGAAAAAAAAAATTGTAAAGCACTTGCAAAGATTTATAATGATTTTTCACAGCAAAGGGAAGCAATATTTAATTGAAGATGTAGAGCAAAATTAAGAAAATCATTTGTTTCAAGAGCTAAAGAAAAATGGGTTAAATTAGTGCTCATTACCATTTTCCAACTAACATGCCCCCCCACACACACACACACATGCAGAATCCATGGTAACATGTAAACCTAGCACTGCCTTCTGTTTTTGTTAAAATCATAATCCAAAGAATAAAAAACTGGATATTATCAGGGAATATGCTTGGACAAATGTTATATATTGTATTACTACTACTTTCATGTTTTAATATTTTTTCATTTGTTTAAAGATTCCTGCTACTTCCGTTAATATACAAGGCTAGACAACGACACAATCCATTATTCTTGACAGGATTTGCAGTGGCCAGGAAAGTCATCCACTTGCCATATCAATTTAGAACTCAGAGAATACACCATCTTTTGAGAAAAAGGAGCTCTGGGCTGTAATACAGTATCCAG
>NW_017733373.1:28410-29685 GCF_001890085.2 Hipposideros armiger | reverse complement strand
TATTAGGGAAATGCAAATACAGCCATACAATGAGGTTCACCCTCCATTATTCCATAAATGGTTATGATTTTAAAAAAAACAAAAAAATAAAATGTGAAATATCAAATGTTGGTGACATTGTGAAGGATGTGGAACTATATGCTTTGCTGTTAAGGTTACAAAACTGTGTATCTACTTCAAGGTTCCTGAAAACATTAAACATACAATTACTAGATGATCCACTAATTTCATTTTGGGTTATATATGCCAAAAATAGGAAGCAGGAACTTAAATAGGTATTTATACATCTCTGCTCATAGCAGCATGATTCACAAACTAGAAGGTAATTGAAACCTAAGGGTCCATCAACAGAGGAACGGAAGGACTAAATGTGGCGAACACATACAATGGAATTATATTCAGCCTTAAAATGAAGTGAATTCTGATAAGTGTTACAATAAGAATTGAAGACACTACGAGCAGTGCAACAAGTCAGTAAGAAAAGGACAAATTCTGTATGATTCCACTTATATGAAGTCCCTAGTGGAGGCAAATTAATTGACACAGAAAGTAGAATGGTGGTTGCCAGAGTCTGGCTCAGCGAGATGCACGGTTATTCTTTTCACGAGCACACAGTTTGGCTAAAATGAAAAAAGTCCTGGAGAAGGATGGTGGTGACGGTCGCCCAACAATGTGACTATACTGAGTGCCTCAGACCCAGACAAAATGGTTAAAATGGTAAAGTTTTTATTGTGTATACTTTACCATAATATTAAAAAAGGGATCCAAGGATTTAATCAGCAGATTCACCAAAGAAGAAAAATAATGGCAACTAATCACAGGAAAAGATGCTCCACACCACTTATTAAGAAATTACAGATTGAAACCACGATGAGATACAATACAATACTACTGAGTAATAAGACGGTACAAGCTACAGATACATACAATGTGGATTAATTTCCAAAGTATTGTGCTGAGTGAAAGAATATAGACACAGATCAGTACATTTTTAGAACTTCTCCTCTAGACAGAATTAATTCACCATAATGGAGAGTGTATCAGTGCTTACCTGGGGCTGGAGGTGGTGTGATGAATCACAAATGTGTGTGGAAAGCTCTTTGGGGTGGTGGAAATCTTTTATATCCTGATTGTGGAGGTCTACATTTGTTAAAATTCACAGCAATACGTATTTCAGGTGGGTACATATTATTTTATGTGAATTATAAAGTTCTTTAAAGACACACAGTGAGAAGTCACAGAAAAGTCCCATATATGGACGCAGTATAACTTCCT
>NW_017733373.1:25597-26515 GCF_001890085.2 Hipposideros armiger | reverse complement strand
CATAATTTTAGAAATTACCCAGTATGCTAGCAGAATACATGGTAAACTCACCAGTAACTGCAGCTCTAAAGCCTGGCAGTTGCATGTGTTTGGGGAGGAAGTGGCATCACTCAGTAGGACCGTGTCACTGGCATAGACCAGGTCTGTCGTATCCCTCTTTGTGTCCAGCAAACCAACACTTAGATGCTCACTGAGTGTTTAGTGGATGGATGAATACTGCCTTCATTTCACCTGGGACCTTAATATTTCTTCTGACCCAGATGCTCACACAAACCATAAAGAATCCTACACTTTGCAGGAGTGACACCTGAGGGTCTGGATGAGACTGTGACCTTCCAGGACAAGGCAGCGGGTGACTGGCTCTCTGGTGGAGACAACACTGCTCAGAACAGCCCCTCAGATGGGAGGACCTTAGGAGACTCACGTGTCCTCAGAAGTCCTGGTTCAGGGTCCGGTGCTGGAGGGAAGCCCCCGTGAGGGTCAGGACCTGAGGTCTGATCCCTGTCTGCTCCTCTCTGGGTGGGTCTCTGGGTCTCTGGTCTGTGGGGTGTCCACCCTCAGCGCAGTGGGGTGATGAGCTCCATCTCTGAGGTTCCTCTTCTGTGAACGGGGAGGTCCCGTGCTCCGCCCCAGCTTCTGTGGTCTTCCTCCAGTGCCCATCCCATGGCCTTCCTTCTCTTTTCTCTCACAAGAGCCCAGAAACCCTCCCTGTCAGAGATGCTGCTGCTGCTGCCCCTGCTGTGGGCAGGTGAGTGGACGAGGGGAGGGCTGGTGGGGTGGGGGCTCTGCTGACCCTCCTTTCCCCACAGGGTCCCTGGCTCAGAATAAAGCATTCCGGCTGACAGTGCAGGAGTCTGTGACGGTGCAGGAGGGCCTGTGTGTCTTCGTGCCCTGCAATGTCACCTATCCCTGGGACAA
>NW_017733373.1:21493-23165 GCF_001890085.2 Hipposideros armiger | reverse complement strand
GTTTGCTGGACAGGATTTGGATAGGAGGTGTCACATAAACCATGTCCTTCATCCTGCAGTGGGAGAACTGGGGGCTGAACCCTAGGATGGAGGAGAGGGGCACCCCTCCTTTCATTCTGGAAGGCGGAAACTTATGCCCACTTAACAAGACTGGAGTTCTCATTATCACTTTGCCTATTCAGGGTAATTTCTGATTCTTTATTGATAAAAATAAGTAGAATTCTCATGGGATCACGTGTAGATCAACATCAATTGTTATTTTCTCTGTCCCTTCCTGACATCATAATTGATTAGCAAATTTGAAGGAGAAAAATTTGATGTGGACCCTAGTAACTACTTTTTTTTTAATTTAGTGGTGTGACATTTGTTGATAAGGTTACAAGTGTTTCATGTGTACAGTTCTGTAATGTACCATCTGTGTATTGCATTGTATATTCACCACCCAAAGTTGAAAATCCTTCTATCACCATGTATTATTTGACCCCTGTTACCTTCTTCCACCTCTCTCCAACGCTCCTTACCCTCTGGTAACCACGAGACTGTTGTCTGTGTCTTTGAGTTTCTGCTTGTTTGTTTGTTGTGTTCATTTGTTGCTTTCAGTTTTATATCGCACATATGTGTGAAATCATATTGTTCTTGACTTGCCATCATACAGAGTTATTACAATGTTATTGACCATATTCCCCACGCTGTACTACATCCCGTGACTATTTTGTAAGTGCCAATTTGTACTTATTATTTCCTTCACCTTTTTAATGTACTCCCTCAACCACCGCCACCCTCAATCTGGCAACCATCAGTTTGTCCTTTCTATCTGAGTACGTTTCTCTGTTGTTTGTTCATTTATTTTGCTTTTTAGATTTCATGTATAAGTGAAATACTATGGTATTTGCCTTTCTCTGTCTGACTTATTTCACTTAGCATAATACCCTCAAGGTCCATCCATCACAAATGGGGAAATTTTTTTCTTTTTTTATGGCCCAGCAATATTCCATTATACATATATGTCACCTCTTCTTTATCCAGTTGTCTATTGATGGGCACTTAAGTTGCTTCCATATCTTGACTGCTGTCAATAATATTGCAGTGCATATAGGGATGGATATATCTTTTCAAATTAGTGTTTTGGATTTCTTCATATCAATACCCAGAAGTGGAACTGCTGGGTCATACGTATAACTTATGTTTAATTTTTTGAAAACCTCCGTAGTGTTTCCCATAGTGGCTGCACCAATTTACAATCCCACCAACAGTGCACAAAGCTTCCCTGTTCTCCACATCCTCACCAACACTTGTTTGTTGATTTATTGATGACGGCCATTCTGTAAGGTGATATCTCATAGTGGTTTTAATTTTGCATTTCTCTGATGATCAGTGGCATATCTTTTTAGTAGAGCACCTTTTTGTATGTCTATTGGCCATCTGTATGCTCTCTTAGAGATATGTCTATTCAGATCCTCTGTCTATTTTTAATCGGATTGTTTGCTTTTCTGGTGTTAAGCTGTATGAGTCATTTATATATTTTGAATAGTAACCTCTTATTGATGTATCATTGACGAATATTTTCTCCCATTCAGTAGATCATCTTTTTGTTGTGCCGATGGTTTCCTTTGCTGTGCAAAAACTTTTTAGTTTGATGTAGTCCTATTTGTTTATATTTTTTGTTTTGTTT
>NW_017733373.1:0-20658 GCF_001890085.2 Hipposideros armiger | reverse complement strand
GCTATAAATATAGTTCCTTAAACTATCATTTAGAGACATATTCTACTCTCAAATTCATAAGTTGCTTTTGCTGAGTTTACAGTTTATGTTTTTAGGCTTTAAGTTAGGAAGTGAAATCATCTGAAATCTGAAAACTCCATTCTGATTCACATATCTCCTCTTGAAATATAATAAATAATAGCAGTGCATATGATGCATTTCTGGAGGCTTTGAATTTGGAATTTTCCTTAATTTTTAGATTGCCCTTGATCAATCAATTTTTCATTTCTGTAATCAGACAATAAATACCTGCCTTCATACAGAAAGCTGGACCAGTGTTCTCTTGAGATTCTTTTCATCTCTAGGTTTTAATATGCTGTTGTAAGGCTATATTGCAGTTGTAGACTTACATTATTAATGAAAATAGGAGTATAAGAATCTGATTTAATCTCTAGTTCTAGGTTCATATTTGATCTTGTTATGTGAAAAAAAGACATCACTTAATATTTCTGTGCCTAGGTTCCCATGTCCATAAAATAGTTAATAATTCTTGCTTTTTGCAACACTAACTAGTTAATAAATAAACATGTAGCCTCTTTTTTATAAAAGGTTGTATTCTATAAAATTCATTTGTAAGTTGATTGCTAGGAGCTTACTCAGATTTCAAGGGAGTTAGATGGTAAAGAGTTGTTAAGTTGCTCATTCTAGATGCCTATTTGACACAGAGCATAAGTGGGAAGAATGCCTCTGCATAAAAATAGTAGAAGATGTTTTTCAATACTGGTATTAAAGTAGTAAAAATTAAATGAATTTGGTTGCCTTGTACCATACTAAGATTTTATAAAGATTGATGGAAAATTGGGAAAAAAAAGATTGGAGTTCACCCCAAGTCTCTCTTGTCTGCAGGGGTTAGGGCTTCAACATATAAACTTAAGTGGAACACAATTGAGTTCCTAGCAAAGTTTAATAAGAAGAAAATAGTATTCCATACCTTGTGTACCTCCCTTCTTGGTTATCTTTCCAAAAATAATGTATACATGTACATTAAAAACACACTTGTATGTGTTTTTACACCATATTATGCACATTGCTCTGAGTCTTTTTAAAAAACTTTTAATTGTGGTGTAATTCAGATTTACACGGTACAGAGTTTCCATAAATCCCTCATCATTAGAGGCTTCCATCACCATGGCGCATTTGTCATAACTAAGAAGTTGCCTTTGTATTTTTATAATAAATAAACCCCCCCTTTTTTTTCAAATTTAGTAGATCTTGCAGGACTTCTTGGATCTGTATTTAGGAAACCTTTCACTTTTATTGAGGACTCCATGGTTTCCCATCTGGTAGTATATTATACTATAAAACCCTTCATTGGTCCCCCATTGGTTGAAAACTGTGGTGTTTTCAGTTTTCACCTAAGACAAATAATGCGGCAATGAATTACTTGTGCAAACATTCCCTATGTATGTGTATGTGACTGGAAGAAAATTTCCTAGAGAAGGGTGTCCTGGATCAAAGGATATGTTTGTAGTTTCTCCAGATAATACCAAGTCCTGCTTCCTGACACTGTTCTGCTGATACCCTCCCCGCAGTGTACCTGTCCCCCTGCTGAGCATTTTGTTCTTGCTGACATGCCAAGTGAATTCATTATCATTTTAACTGGCATTGTCATTTTGTGACTAGGTTGAGTCTCATTATGCTTAAAGGGCATTTATATTTCTTTGTAGACCTCTTCTTAATCACTTGAAGCATCTCTTTTCTCTTTAAGAAAATCAGCTGTGTGATAGTTGAAAATTTTTATTTCCGGCCTAATGATGGCTTTTTTTTTTTTTTAAGATTTCATTGGTGTACTCGGGGAGGAAACAACATTGGAGAATCAGGGAAGTGGAACAGACAAGTTTCTGTCCTTTTGTTCTTCAATCTAGTTGTGAAGGACGCCTCTTCACTGGCCTATGTTGGTATTGTGATCGTTGTGCTCTTCCCAGCTGAGGCAGTTGGTCGTCGGCCATTGGACGGTCACTCACGTTGGCTTATGGCAGCTCACGGCAGCTCACACTGGCTGCCGGCCGCTCATACTGGCTGCTGGCCACTGATTGTACCTTACGGCAGCCCACGGCAGCCCAACTGCAGCCTATGCCATTGTCGGCGACTCACTGCAGCCGAGCTCTTGGTCGAACTGTTATTCAGGATCTTAGAGTGATGTGACCCGCACATCAAACGAGCACTCCTGACTCGTCAGCCAGGAGGCTACCAAGAGGGTACCTGAGAGGATTGGGTGGGAGACTAGAAAAGAAAGAGCTAGAGACGAAAGCTGGGAACAGGAGGTCCACCCAATGCTGATAGCAGAGAGTGGCCCCGTTTATTGTTTATACACAGCTTTTACAACAAAAGTAACTTTCTTTAGGTAGGGGGGTTTGGGAACTTGATGGAATAGTCCCCTCCTCCCAGGGAACACCTCCCCCGAGACTTTCCATAAGGTGTAGAAAGCAATCTTCCCAGGGTTAAAGCAAAACGTAACAAGCAGAAACTATTAATAGGATGGCATTCCACTCTGAAGTTTTCAAGCCATTGGCCATTTTCTCATCAGCAGCCAACCTTCCATGCTACTCACCTGGTCCTGAGAGCCTATCAAACTGCTAGCTTTCAGGCTTAACCCTTAATATAAACCTCCAGCTCTCAGGCTTAAACCTTACTGCAAGCCTCTGGCTCCCTACATTAGAGGGTGCAGCATCACTGGCCAATGTGGGATCCAAACTGGCGGCACAGGTGCTCAGAACTCGCGCTCTTTAAGCTAACTCTTAACCAACTGAGCCAATTGGCCGGCCCCTTTGCCCATTTTTTAACTGGGTGATTGGCTTTGTGTTGTTTAGTTGTAAGAATTCTGTATATATGCTGGGTAATAATCCTTATCAGATCTCTGATTAGCAAATATATTCTCCCATTAAATGGGTTGGCTTTCACCGTCTGCATAGTGTGAATTGATAAACAGGATGTTTCAATTGATGAGGTCAAACTTGTGTATTTTTTTCTGAGCCCAACTGCTGAAAGGTCAGAGCACAGGGAGGGTGAAGGCATGGGTGGTCCCACAACCAGTGCTGTAGAAAGGCCTGGAGGACAACAGACAGAATCCTCCTGGGAGAGGAAGATACACAGGCCTGCTGTTGACCCAGTGAATCTATCCTTGTCTCTAGTCCCTACAGGGAAATCAGGGCCCAGGTCAGAGGTGGTGCTGGTGGCCATCGGGGAAGTGGCTGTCAAGACCCTGTTCCTTCTCTGCCTCATCGTCCTCATGTGAGTTCTGCCCAGTGAGGGGGGAGGCATGGGGAGGGCAGGGGGCATGTGACTGAGTCCCAGAATCAGGGCTTGAGTGACCCAACAAGTTGCAGCAGGAATGACAGGAGGCGAAGGGGAGGTGGGTGAGGATTCCACACGGGCAGTCATGTGTGTGCTCCAGTCGGCGAGTGTCCAGGATGGAGGTGCCTGCTGTGCTCAAGGAGGTTTGTGTGGCTAGACCTGCCCTCTACCACCTCTGTCTCCTCTCCGATCCTGAACAGGGAACAGGCAGCTGGGTCTACTGGCCACTGCACCCTGATCCAACCAGACTGAAGGGCCCTGGTCTCTTTTCTTAGAGTGAAGTATCACAGGAGGCACAGGACCACAGCTTCAGGGAGCACACAGGATGCAAACACCATCCTGGGTTAAGGTCTCAGGTGAGTGATGCAGGTGTCTCACCACCCAATATTCCACAGATACCTTCTCCAGGATGACCCCAGGGATTTCTCTGCTCAATATGGCAATATCTGAGCTGTCCCCTTCCTTCCTCCCCATACTTAATCCTCTTCTGAGCTCTCTGTCATATGAATGACACAGTGGCTCCCTCCTCTAAAGATGTGGTTCTCCACTTTGCCCTCCCTCCTTCTCTCTGATCCAATAAATCACTAAGATTATTTCATATGCTTCCTAATCACAGCTCACCATAATGCCTTTCTCTTCTCCATCCTCACCCTGGTGGCTCCTGCCACTTCATCTTTTCCTTGTGTCTGTGAACCCACCAACCTCCTGCCTCCATCTCACTCCTCAGCACAGGCTTCCAGGCAGTGTTTCCAGAGACCGTGTTGTTCGCTTCCTGAAAAGTATGACAGCAGCGTTTCCTGTCCGTGGCCAGAGACCCAGGTGCAAACACCACAGGCTGGATTGGAGGGTCTGCTGTGGTCTGCCCCTGCTGGACTCCCTACCAGATTCCACCACTCCCTGCATCCCACACCATCTCCACACCCAGCTGTGCTGTTTGTGACTTTAGACTCATATGTGCAGTTCCTTCTCCTGAAATGCCCTTTCCTCCCCATTTCTACATTCCCATGTGCTAATAACGTTTCAGCCTCAGTTAAAATTCACCCTTATTGAGTGTGTGTGTGTGTGTGTGTGTGTGATTCTTTATGGTTTTGAGCAATGGAAAATCAAGTCATCTATTTACATATAGACTTCTTCAGCAAGTTAACTAAACACCTACTATGTGCCAGCATTGTTGTAGGTGACAGAAATGCAAGAGGGCACATCATATAAAAATTTGTCATCAAGAAGCTGTCAATCTGGAGACAAGAAGATAGAAACACAAAGAAATGAATAAAAATATTCTGGCAGGTTGGATGGTGATATGTGTTTGTGGAGGAATCACCTAAGGGAAGAATCAGGTGACACATTGGGGGACAATTCTATACACCTGAGAGTGTGAAGAGTGATATTTGAGCACAGACTGGGAGACAGTGAGAAAGAAGGTTCTGTGTTGCCTGATGGAGTTTACCCAGGAAGATGGGAAAGCAGTGTCACTGCTCTGAGGCAGAGCAGCCGGGGGAGTTGTGGGACAACTGGTGCTGTGACAGCACAGGGAGGCATGGGAGGGGCTGCTGGGAGGGTGTCCCCTCATGGACACGCCATGTAAGGCTTGGCAGAAAATGCAGGAATCTGGAGCCTCGGAGGAGAGCAGAGACATGGCAGAGCATCCCTTGTAGAGCATCCCCATGGCTGCTCTGATCACAATAGGCCACAGTGTGACCACGTCTGCAAAACAGAGAGGGCATGGGGGGGGGCAGGAGGTGACGGTGGTTGAACAAGGGAGGTGGAGGGGAGGCCGAGGTTTTACTTTTCCATATATTTTGACGGTCAATTTGACTGAATTCTTTATTGGATGTGGGGATTGAGGGAAAGAGAAGAGCAGGGACAGTGTCCAGATGCTTCTCTCGAGCACCTGGAAGAAAGGGGACCTGTTTCATGGATGCAGACTGGACTCTTTGGAGGGTGATGTTCATTCTGAGCAGCCACTTGATAGCGACTGGGGCTGCCAGTGAGAGAGCTGGATATGAGGAGAGGGGTCCAGACTGGAGACGTGAACACGCACAGCCAGTGTAGGTGATGATGCCTGATGAAGTCAGAAGAGGTCTGATGACACATGGAGGAGAGAAGGCACAGGCAACACGTTGTCTCTGGTGATCCTGACAACAGTTGTCTCATGGTTGGTGGGAAAGGTGTGAAATAGTGACCAAACTTAATCAGGAGATCCCGGAGGAGGGGATGGGAAGGGTGGTTACAAAGGAGCTTTTGAGGAATTTGGCTGCAAAGAGGCACAGAGGAATGGGTCTGGTGAAGGAGGACTTGCTCTGGTGCTTCTCTGCATCCCTCAGCTGGGCTCACTGAATCCCCACCTGCACTGGTTTCCTGGGGCCACTGTAACAAATGACCATACACTCGGTGTCTTGAAAAAAGGAAATTTATTTTCTCAGCTCTGGGGGCCAGAAATCTGCTTAGGGAAGGAAAATATCTGCTCCCTCTGCCCATCTACATTCTCAACTGAGACCCTTGTAACAAAGAAAGATTAGGGGCCACATCTTGGGGTAACATGTCCTGAACCCCATCCTCCAAAATTATGTTACTGGCATCGGTCAGGGTGTTGGCTGTGATACACTCACTCCAGAATCCATACCTTGCTTTCTCCAGGTGATGTGGCTGCCAGCTCTCCCTGGGTTGTGGCTGCATGACTGCTCTGTCTCTATGGTCACATTGCCTCATCCCGCTCTGTGTCACCGCTGCCTCTCTCTTAAAGGACACCTGTGACTAGATTCAGGGACCAACGCTGATAATTTAGGAAGATCTCCACATCAAGATCCTTACCTTAATCCCATCTCTACACACCCCTTTTCCCTATCAGGGAACATTTGCAGGTACCAGGGACTAAGACCTGGATATCTTTGGGTGGCCTTTATTCAGCCCACTGACTGATCATATGATCTTTTGCCCCCCTGAATGGCCCATCTGGCCTCCAGACCTTGTTTACTCTGCTGTTTCATGTCCAGATAATTAGTGGGTCACCTCACGAATGACACATGTTTTAGGGAACAGTAGCTTGCTGTTCTGTAACAGCCAAATTTAAGAGAGCTACAAGTACAATTTAAATCTGGGAGAAAATAATTTACAAATATATACTCAACGAATGACTTGTATTTGAATATATCAAGGACTCTCAAACAATACAGTAGTAAACAAACAAGGAAATGAAACCAATTGTGTAAAAAAGAATTTGTTTTTAAAAACCCTCAGTCAGCAATGAATACCGAACAGCCCTATTTAAAAATTGGCAAAAGATTCATTAGACATTTCCCTGAACTTATACAAATAGAAAATACACGTGAGAATATGCAAAACATCACTAATATTAGGGAAATGCAAATTACAGCCATACAGTGAGGTTTATCCTCCATTATTCCATAAATGGTTATGATTTTAAAAAAACTAAAACGCGAAATATCAAGTGTTGGTGACGTTGTGAAGGAAGTGGAACTATATGCTTTGCTGTTAGGGTTACAAAACTGTGCACCTACATCAAGGTTCCTCAAAACATTAAACATAGACTTACTAGATGATCCACTAATTTCACTTTGGTGTATATACCCAAAAAATAGGAAGCAGGAACTTAAATAGGTATTTATACACTCTGTTCATAGCAGCATGATTCACAAACTAGAGGGTAATTGCAACCTAAGGGCCCATCAACAGAGGAACGGAAGGACTAAATGTGATGAACACATACAATGGAATATTATTCAGCCTTAAAATCAAGCGATTTGTGACAAATGTTACAATACGAATTGAAGACACTACGAGCAATGCAACAAGCCAGTTAGAAAAGGACAAATTCTGTATGATTCCACTTATATGAAGTCCCTAGAGGAGGCAAATTAATTGACAGAAAGTAGAATGGTGGTTGCCTGGGTCTGGCACAGCGAGATGCATGGTTATTCTTTTCATGGGCACAAAGTTTGGATAAAATGAAAAAAGTCCTGAGAAGGATGGTGGTGATGGTCGCACAACAATGTGACTATACTGAGTGCCTCAGACCCAGACAATTAAAATGGTTTAAACGGTAAGGTTTTCATTATGTATACTTTACCATAATATTAAAAAAGGGATCCAAGTATTCAATCAGCAGATTCACCAAAGAAGAAAAATAATGGCAACTAATCACATGAAAACATGCTCCATGCCACTTATTAAGAAATTAGAGATTAAAACCACGATGAGATACAATGCAATACTACAGAGTAATAAGACATTACAAACTACAGATACATACAACGTGGATTAATTTCCAAAGTATTTTGCTGAGTGAGAGAATATAGACACAGATCAGTACATTTCTAGAACTTCCCCCATAGACAGAATTAATTCACCATGATGGAGACTGTATCAGTGCTTACCTGGGGCGGGAGGTGGGTGTGATGAATCACAAAGGTGTGTGGAAAGCTCTTTGGGGTGGTGGAAATCTTTTATATCCTGATTGTGGATGTCTACATTTGTTAAAATTCACAGAAATGCATATTTCAGGTGGGTACATTTTATTTTATGTAAATTATAAAGTTCTTTAAAGATACACAGTGAGAAGTCACAGAAGCATCCCATATATGACCATAGTATAACTTTCTTTACTATAAACCCAATGGTGTTGGGCCTTCTATTATGTGCTACATTTTTTTAAAGATTTTTTTATTGGGGAATTGGGGGATGGGAACAGCGGTGGGGAATTGGGGGAAGGAGAACAGACAAGTTGCTGTCTTTTTGTTCTTCAGTCTAGTTGTGGAGGACGCTGCTTCACTGGCCGAAATTGGCACCATCATTGCGCTCTTCCCAGGAGAGGCAGATCAGTCACTGGCTTCTGGACAGCCGCTCACGGTGGCTGCTGGCTGCTCACCTGGCTGCTGGCTACACACGGTAGCCCATGGCAACCCACTGCAGCAGGGGCTGCAGCTTACACCATCGCTGGCGACTCATGGCAACCCAGCTTCAGGTTGAGGTATTGTTCAGCATCTTAGCTGTAGAGGGCAGTGTCACTGGCCCTCACATGTGGGATCCAAACCGGGGCCCTCTGGCATCCCAAGCCAGTTCTTAACCATCACGCTACTCGGCCGGCCCTTAATTTATTTTTTAACAACCTAGAGCAAGATATCATTTTGCTTATGGTAGACTCATTTCCTTATACATCAAATAGGGGTGCAAAAATCTGTCTATGCTAGTAAGACTGAAGGACCATATATCCAGACACTACTGTGTTTGAAAGATTTTACATACATCATGGCAAATACTTTTGTCACTGGGCTCAAGAAATTGCCCAATGAATACTACACACAGTGAGATGGAAAACCACATTAGCTGAACTCAAAATCATAATTGCTGCCTCATAGTCCAGTCAGGTTTGCCAGAAATATTATATTTTTGAGCTACGTTTAACAGTGAGAATCAGTTTTTCAACAACTCTGACTTATTTTTATTTCATGTAGAAATTAGACCCTTCATAGTCCCACAAAGGATTTGAGGTGACTTACAATGTTATGGCACTTCCAAAGTAGCAATTTTTTAAAGGCATAACAGAACTCACCTAGGAAAAATGACATAATTATATAAAGAAGCTAGAATGACACTGTTTCTGAAATTAAGTACCAAATATAACCCTGAGATTCCTAGCAGCCAATGCAACAAGGGAAATCGAAATTTTATTATCTGATAAAAGAAAGTATGTAGTTTACTTGAAAACGTAAATATCTTATTGCTAAAGGCTGGAAGAAACATATTCCATATGGAAACCACACTGCATAACATAATGAGAAATGCCTTTAATGCATTCGTTTATCCACAACTTTGTTGTGGACTACATACTTGGATACTTGAAGCAGATGTTTCACATGACAAGAAATGCTAATCTGTGTGATGAGGAAGTAAAACAGTTTCTCCAGTTCAAACAGCACTGAATGGTGGGAATCACAGAAAGAGCTTCCTGTGCACTGGCTCACAGAACATCTGTTCTTCTTTGTTTTACATGAAGTAGCCACATCATTTTATTTCAGAGATGCCATTGAATCATCAGGAATCAGCATATTAGATGTAAAAACAAAACTCACTGATAATTTTAGAAATTACTCAGTATGCTAGTAGGATACAGGGTAAACTCACCAGTGACTGCAGCTCTAAAGTCTGGCAGTTGCATGTGTTTGGGGAGGAAATGACATCACTGAGTGGGGAGCATGTCACTGACATAGACCGGTCCATCATATTTCTTCTTGTCTCCAGCCAACAAGCACTTATATACTCACTGAGAATCTAGTGGATGAATGGATGGATGGATGGATGGATGGATGGATGCTGCCTTTACTTTACCTGGGACCCCCTTATTTCTTCTGTCCCAGGTGCTCACACAAACCCTAAAGAATCCTACACTTTGCAGGACCAATAACCTGAGGGTCTGGATGAGACTGTGACCCTCCAGGTCAAGACAGCAGTTGACTGGCTCTCTGGTGTAGACATCACTGCTCAGAACAGCTCCTCAGATGGGAGGACCATAGAGACTCCCATGTCCTCAGAGGTCCTGGTCCTTCTCTGGTGCTGGAGGGAAGCCCCCGTGAGGGTCAGGACCTGAGTCCTGCCCCCTGTCTGCTCCTCTCTGGGTGGGTCTCTGGGTCTCTGGTCTGTGGGGTGTCCACCCTCAGTGCTTAGGGGGAGTGAGCTTCATCTCCGAGGTTCCTCTTCTGTGAATGGGGAGGCCCCGTGCTCCGCCCCAGCTTCTGTGGTCTCCCCCAGTGCCCATCCCACTGCCTTCCTTCTCTTTTCTCCCACAAGAACCCAGAAACCCTCCGTGTCAGAGATGCTGCCGCTGCTGCTGCCCCTGCTGTGGGCAGGTGAGTGGACGAGGGAAGGGGTGGTGGGGTGGGGGCTCTGCTGACCCTCCTTTCCCCACAGGGTCCCTGGCTCAGGATAAAGGATACTGGCTGAAAGTGCGGAGGTCTGTGATGGTGCAGGAGGGCCTGTGTGTCTTCGTGCCCTGCAATTTCACCTATCCCCGAACATATAATCCCTACTGGTCAGACTCTGACCTGGCTCACGGGTTCTGGTTCCGGGAAGGGGCCAATGAAAAGCAAGATGCTGCAGTGGCCACAAACAAGCCAGATTGGAAAGTGCAGGAGGAGACCCAGAGCCGATTCTACCTCCTCGGAAACCCTCAGACCTATAACTGCTCCCTGGACATCAGAGATGCCAGGAGGAACGATGATGGAAAATACTTTTTTCGGATTGAGAGAGGGCAAAACAAGCCATGGAGTTACAGATCTAACTTGCTCTTCGTGCATGTGACGTGTAAGGAATGCACCCTAGGATAGGTCACAGCAGAACGGCATGGGGGTTCAGGACCGGTGGGGAAGGGACACCCTCCAGGGAGGGTGCTGGTGTACAGCAGGTCTGGTCTCAGAGGGAGCAGCTGCACCAAAGCCTGAGGCTTCTCTCAGGGCTGCACCTGGGACCCTCCCTCCTGATCCCGTGTCTCCCCCTCTCATCAGCCCTGACCCATACTCCCCTCATCCGCATCCCGGGCACACTGGAGTCCGGCCTCCCAAGAAACCTGACCTGCTCTGTGCCCTGGGCCTGTGAGCGGGGCACGCCCCCCATCTTCTCCTGGACCTCAGCTGCCCTCACCTCCCTGGGCCCCAGGACCCTCCTCTCCTCTGTGATCACCCTCACACCTCGGCCCCAGGACCACGGCACTAACCTCACCTGTCAGGTGAAGTTTCCTGCAGCTGGTGTGACCGTGGAGACAACCATCCAGCTCAACATCACCTGTGAGTGCTGGGCCAGGAAGCTTGAGTTCCTGAGGTGTTGGGGGGCCAGAGGATCTGGTGGGAACACTCGGTGATTTTGTTCTGGAGGCCTGGCTGAGTAGGTGACTAAGAGGACACAAGTATTGTCCCTTCTGCATTTCTGTAGCTCTGGGTGTGTGGAGGGTGGTGCCTACATGAACCTAACCCAATACATCCCCACTAAGGATGGAACTCCTCTATTCTTGTCCTAGGTGCCCCACAGAACCCCAAAATTGGTGTCTGCCTAGGAGACGGCTCAGGTAGGAAGGAGCCTCCTGTCCATGTGACACTGAATGAAGGGGAGTCTCTGCCAAGTGGATACACAGCTAAACTTTCAGAGTTCAAATGGTGAGGGTGGGGCCCGATACACGAGATACCCCATCTGGCATCTTCCCCCATATTCTTCTACTGCTCTTCTGCCAGGGTGACCCCCACACCCTCTCTTCCCTGCCCATCTTAAACGATGCTCTTTACCTTCTCCTGTCATAAAAGCTTTTGGGCATTTTCAAGTAGGCTTTATTTTTTAGAGTAGTTTTATGTACAGTAAAATTGAGCAGAATGTAGAGAGATGTCCCCTATACCTACTGCACCCTCCCTCACATGCACTGACTCCCCACTGTCAACACCCCTCGCCAGAGGGACATTTATTACAATTGATGAACCTACAGTGACACGTCCATTCTCACCCAAACCTATAATTTATCTTAGGGTTCACTCTTAGTGTTGGACATTCTGTGGGTTATCAAGAAGTAGTCTCACAGCTCCAAAAATCTCTTTGGTTTTTTTTTTAAGATTATATTGGAGAATTGAGGAAGAAAACAGTTTTGGGGAATCGGGGAAGGGGAACATTGTGTTTTTCCAGGACCCATCATCCCCAAGTCAAGTTTTTGTCCTCCAATCTTAGTTGTGGAAGGCACAGGTCAGCTCCAAGTCCAGTTGCACCATTCAATCTAGTTGCAGAGGTGAGGGGTGGGCAGCCCAGCCCAGCATTCCATGCGGGAGTGAAACCAACAACCTTGTTGTTATGAACACACGCTCTCACCAGCTCAAGGGCAGCTCAGCTTGAGCACAGCTCACTGGCCCATGTGGGAATTCAACCTGCGACCCTGTTGCTCAGCGCTCGCTCTCTTAATCAACTGCACCTCCTGGCCGGCCACCTTTGGGCTGTTCTTTGACTGTCAATCCCCCTGGCCCTCACCCTGATCTGCCTGTGGAGCCCAGAGCTCCCCCCATTGCCCTATTCCATTGGTGACTGCATTTGGTCCCCCCCAATTAGACAGTGACCCTGTTAGTGCTCTCTCTCAGCAGTGCCCATCAGACTGCTAGGAAATGATGCCCAGAAACACATCCCTGACTCCAGGTGTTGGGCTCCCAGGAGGCGTGGCCAGACAGGACCAGGAGAGATATCTGGGTCTTGTCTGAAGGGCTGAGAACCTCCCCATTTTCACCGCCTTCTGGTGCACAAAAGGCCACATTTTATCCTTTGTGAACGGGCTGGTGGAGGCCAGGATAGGAGATTCCAACACTCCCAGGAAGGGAAGAGGGACGAGGCCTTTCAGCATCCCAAAACGCTTTGTGTGTTTGTGTGTGTGTGTGTGTGTGTGTGTGTGTGTTGTGTAATGCCCATGAAACCCTGAGCCTCAAGGTCCTGTTGCAGCCAGGTCAGAGTCTGCTGTAGGGAGACCTTAGATTGAGAAGAACCTTGGTCCTAGAAGAGATGCCTTTTGCTGGACAGGAGATGGATAGGAGGTGTCACATAGACCGTGTTCTTCATCCTGCAGTGGGTGAACCGGTGGTTGAGCCCCGGGTGGGAGGAGAGGGGCACCCCTGCTTTGATGCTGGAAAGAGGAAACTATGCCAACTAATCAAGATTGGAGTTCACTCCAATTCTCTCTTGTCTGCAGGGGAACCGGGAACCAGATCAGGAGTGGTTCTGGGGGCCGTCACGGGAGCTGGTATCACTGCACTGTTTGCTCTCTGCCTCTTCCTTATCTACTTCAAGTGAGCTGGGTCAGGTGTGGGCCAGGGGTGGAGAAGAGGGACCTGGAGGAGTTGGGGGTGCCCACAGACAGTCTGGGGATGCAGTGTTGGTGACAGTCCACCCAGTAGCCACTGAGCCAGGCTTGATATGATCCAGTCTGATTCCAGATGTCCAGGAACTGAGGGGTGGGGATCCGGTCTTGTTACAAAGTCTTGTCATGAGGCTGCCTGGGCTCACCCCACTCTTGACCTGCCCTAGTCACTCACTCCAGCTTCAAAGAGCGACCATGTGTCAAAGGCCCTGGTGTCTCCCTTCAGAGTGAAGACCCACAGGAAGAAAGCAGCCAGGACAGCAGTGGGTGTGGACGATATCCATCCTGCCGTCGGGCCAACTACCCTGGTGAGTGACACGGGCATCCTGGCATGCAGCCTGCCCCCCACATTTCCGGGGTGGTCCACAGTTTCGCTCCATTTAGTGTGTCCACAAATGAGCTCTTTGCCGTCCCATTTTTTTAAAATGTAGGTTGTATTACTATTCAGGTCTGTCAGCCCAACAGATTGGGAGACGGTTGCCACAGTTAGTTCCTCATATTTCCCAAGAGAAAGGGGAAATGCCACACCACTCAAGGCCACGTGGGGCAGCACCAGGGTTGGTCAGGAGGCTGAGGGGGTGAGAAGAAAACATGGGCAGGAGCCTTGATGCTGGACTACATGAGGAAGGCAAGGCGAGGCCGGGGAAGCAGGCTTAGGGCTGGCGAGTTTGAAGAACTCCGTGGGCTCTGGGGTGTGGTGGCTGTCTCCCCTTGTCTGCGACCTGGCCCTGGCGTGACTAGGGCAGGAGGAGAATGGTCTGGAGTGTAAGAGCTCCATAACGGAGGTGGTTGGGGTGTGCGCTCTGACTGATCGCTTTAGATACGAACGGCATGCTCACAGCAAGTCCTTACCACCTCTAGCAATTGCCTGTTCCTGGCAGGCGTGTCCCCCTAGGGTTAGCCCAGATGTCAGAACACCTGAAGCACATGGTTAATACATACTTTTTCTGGATTCTCCATCTCACTGATGGCATCCTTGTCCTTGACACCCAACTAGAACCTGACCATGTCTCATCACCTCTTCCTGCACCAATATGCTGCAAAGCGTGTATGTGCTTCTTCTAAACACAGCTCAATAGAACCGTTCCCTCTGAGCTGAGCTCCCCGCTACGTGCTTATCCCGCTGCAGCCCTTCTATCTCTCCTCCCCGGCCTGTTAGCATTACCTCCACAAAAGATCACCATCTCACCCAAGTCTGAAATGCTTCCCCACGCTCCCAAAAGATGAGGATCCGACAATGTGGTCTGGAATTTGGGGCAGAAAGCCAGAGTCACCCCCACTGTGTCACAACACCCACACTGGCCTGTTCATTTGCCTTTAGCAGAGTAATCTTTTTATATCTCAGAATCATTGCTTGGCTGTCCCCTACTCCTCACACACCTAGGTCAGCCTGCCCTGTTGCTGCCTTTCTTCTGAGCTCTGACTTCTCATTCATTCATTTAACTCTGGCTAATGTGGACACCACTGTGAGGTTTCTGAGCACATGATCAGCAATCGCCCATGCATTTATCCTTTCCTTCAGCAGATATCTCCCACTTGTTGATTGTTCTGAGTGCTTGGGTAATATCTGTATTTTCACACATTGTTATGAGATGAACGTAAAATATTCCTCCTGGAAAATCTCTCCTTGCCTTACAGATGGCCTCCTTCTCGCTGTGTCCTCACATGGCCTTGTCTCTGTGCCCACGCATTTCTAGTGTCTCTTCTTCTTCTAAGGATTTAAGTCATTTTGGGTCCTACCCTAATGACCTCACTTAAACTCGTTAGCTCTTTAAAGGCCCCATCTCCAAATACAGTCCCATTGGGGGTTACAGCTTCAACATATGAATTTGGGAAAGGGGACACAATTCAGTTTATAAGACAGACTTAGTTTGGGATAATAATGTTGCCTCTGGTGTGTAACAGTTGGAATCTGGATACATGTTGAAGGTGGAGCCAACAGGATTTGCAAGGTACACCTGGAGTATGAGCAAAGGCAGCTCACTGCCTTTACCTCATAGATGTCATCGCTGTCAAAGATGACTCCATGGATGTCACAGATTTCCAGAGATTGTCATAAATGCCCATAGATATCAAAGATGACTCCAATGTGGTTGCCCTGAGAGACTTAAAGAATTGAATTTCCAATTCCTGAACTTGCCAGCTCTCAAGGAGGACTACATTTTTAAGAGGGAATCAAACTTTATTTTCGTTACAACAACTTTGAGGTGCTTCTGAGATGTCCAAGTGGAGATGACAAGTAGATGGCCAGAGTCTGGCAATTGGGAGAGGGGTCCCGGTGGGAGACACAGGGAATTGGGGTTCTTTCACATCGAGGTCTGAGAGTGGATGAAAACACAATGAAGAGAAGGGGTCTGCAAACAGAGCCCTGGGATGCCCCAACATTTAGAGTCAAGGAGATAAGGTAGAAACAGCAAGAAGACCACTGGATAAAAATAAATGTCCTTGAGAGTATAGGGTTGAGTCCTGGTGGCCAAGGGGTAGTGCAACTTCAGGGAGGAGAGAGTGCTCATTTTTATCAAGTGTTAATAAGCCCAGGAAGGACTTATTAAGGATCTGAAATATAAACACTTAAATTTAGCCAAGTGACATCACTGCTGATCTCAAGAAAAACAGATCTAGTAGCCTTGTGAAGGCAAATGTCTTTATTGGAGTGAATTAAAAAAAGAAGGGAAGGAGAGAAAGTATAAAGACTCTTTTGAGAAGTGTTGCCATAAATGTAGAGCTGAGAAATGAGTCTGCAGCAGGAAATATTTGTACCCCTCAATCCCTTGGAATTTCCTGGATGATAGGAGTGTCTTTTGTTCTAATGAGGTGGCTCATGGTGGATTCGTGGATGGGGGCTGGGCACCAGGAAGATCAAGCCAAAATTAGAAGCTTAGAAGTTTCAGCCCTATCCTTCATTATCCAAGAGGGCAGAGTGGCTGGAAATGGAATTAATCATCTATCATGCCTCCATGATGAAAAATCCATATAAATCCTCAGAGTTTGGGGTTTGGGGAGCTTCCAAGAGGGGGTCTGTATGAAGGCACTGGGAGAATGGTGTACTTGGAGAGAACATGAAAGTCTACCCCTTCCTACACACCTTGCCTTATGCATCTCTTCTGTCTGGATGGTCATCTGTATCCTTTATCACATCCTTTTATAAGCTGGTACACAGCAAGGAAGCTGTTTTCATGAGTTCTGTGAGTCACTCTAGCAAATTAATTGAACTTGAAGAGTTGATCAGAATCACAGGTGACAACGTTGAACTTGCGATTGGTGCCTGAAGTGGCAGTGGGGGTTGGGGTTGCATGTTATAGGACTGAGCCCTTAACCTGTTGGATCTGACAATATCTCCATGTAGATAGTGTTGGAACTGAGTTATATTGTAGGACACCCAGCTGGTGTCAGAAAATTGGTTGGTGGTGGGGTAAAAGCCCACGTATCTTAAGTCAGAATTATTGTGAGTGTGACAGTAATACAAGAGTGAAGGAGACACAAACAGGACGAGTAGTTTTTCATAAACATCTCCCTGTGTGTCCAGTACCTGGCACATAGGAAACCTTTGAGAAGCCAGGGGTTGAGTTCATGATCACTAGATGTGTGACCTTGAGAAGTACCTAACATCTCTGAGACTTAGTTTCTTTCTTAGTAAAAATAACAGTATTTTCCACATAGGTCTATGAGAGTTCAGAAAATTGGAAAGCAGCCAATAAGTCCTATCTTTGTTGAATAACTGAGTAAATGGGATCTTAAGAAATGTTTGCTAAAAGAATGGAAGAATGAGCAAATGTCCTGTCACAATCAAATTGACTTCAGGGAGCTTTTCTGCCTCCATTCCCTCCTGTCTACTCTTCCCCCCCTACCCCCCACCATACTGCCCTGCACTGACTCCCTTCTTTGCATTTCATACAGAGTCACCAGCAGAAGTCCAAGTTAGACAGCCCCACTGACTCCTCAAGCTCTGCAGAGACCACCCCTCCCTTGGAGTTGGAGCAGGAGCTGCATTACGCCTCCATCAGCTTTCGTGGGAAGAATCCTCCTCTGAAGAGCACCCATGAGGCATACTCAGAGATCAGTACCTAGTGAGAAACCGACGGGAGCTTCAGTCTCACCTGGAGCATCTATATCTTAACAGGAAGGGCTACTCCCAAGCTGATTCTTGCAGACTTAGCATCCCCACAAGCAATGGGTTTATAAACAGCTATACACTAGTTTCCTGCTATATTGCAACTATCATAGGCATTGCAATCAGAGATGACTGGAATTAAATCCACACTCTTTCACTTATTAAGAGTAAGACACCTGGTGAGCCACCTTACCTCTCCGTGTCTCAATTTCCTGCTTTGTGATAGGTTGTCAGAAGTTCAGCCTCACGAGGTTGCTATAAAGATTAAATAAAAGTACATGTGAAAAACACCCAGCAAACGTCCCCGTACATGTGAGAGTTTGATATGTGCTGGTTCTTTCTCCCTCAAACAGAAAGGTGTTAGTGACATTTCCCTCAGAGGCTGGGTATATGCCCTGAGGCACCACATCATGTCAGGCTCACTCTCTACCCAAATCCCTTCCATCGATCCTGTCCCTGACTTGGCCTCCAGCATCATCTGTCTCCACTCCGAAATTGCCCTTTCCATCCTGCTGGCCTGATACTAGTCCAGCTATGGGCAAAATCACTTATTAAGATTTATAGAACTTCCTAAAACTAAAAGCTAACCATCGTCAAAATACTGCTCTATCTTCTCAGCCCCCCAAAATGATCTACAAGCGTTTCACTTGACTTTCTAGGTCCAGACTCAGGAAACTTGTTTGTAGGGAGCCAGATAGCAAATATTCCAGGCTTTGCAAGCTATCTGGTCTCTGTTGCAACTCTGCTTGCAGTGAAAATGCAAGACATAGATAAGCTCAAACACTGATGTAGCTGTGTTTCAACAAAATTTTATTTACAAGGGCAGTCAGCTCCCAGGCTGTAACTTTCTGACCTCTATCATAGGCTGTTCTTAACGTCACCCAGTCCACTTCTCTGTCACTATTCCCTAACCCATCAATCTCTGAAGCCATCCTCTAAGTACCCACATCTAATGCATTCCTCACCGTCTCTGGGCATCCACATCCTTCCTCCATGGATTTCCATCACCATGTCACCATTGGGCTTACACCCTCCTATCTCTCAAAATGAGCTCAAAAATAATGCCCGGGTTGAGAAGGTGGAGGGACGCAGGAACTCATAACCTTTCTCCTAAAAAACCTAGTATTTTAACTTAAATGAAAATCAGCTTAAACCAAAACAGCCCCAAATTCTCCTGCGGTACCCAAATGATGACAGGGGTAAAACATTATGTATCAGCTCATAAAGTGGTCCCTAAGTAAACAAGTGGCAGATTCCAGTGTCATGGGAAAAAATGCCTGACGCCTAAGCTCCCCAACCCTCAAACCTGGAAGAAACAGCTGAGTCGGACTTCTGTTTATGCTAATGTCACGCTGGGCAATATGAATCAACCTGTCTGTAGAAAACATTAAAAGTTGATGGTTAGACTTCCAATCCAGGCAGTATGGCATTGAGTCATTGTTCCCTGCTCATCCCCCTTTACTGACAACTATAACCCTGTGGATGGTGCAAGAGACAACCAGAGGAGAATCCTGGAGTGTGGTAAGAAGACGAGTTGGTTTAGGGCCCCTAGAACAACACAGAGGCAGTGCACGTCGGTCTCCTGACCCAACAGAAGACAGAAACTCAGACCCACTATTTCCCAAATCCTGACTGAGATTCAGAAGGCAGCCAGGTAGGTTCCTTCCTCGCCAAGTCCCTCTGACAATGTTAGGTGTGTCCAAGTCTACCCACAAGAGGGATCAGTTGGAACCAGAAATACATGTCCAGGGAGTGTATACCTTCCCTATCAGGCCCAAGACTATCCTCTTCTGCCCAGGACCACTGGGGTGGGTGACATAACTGGAGAAAGGGATCCAGGCATAGTGCCTTATATTCCTGACCCTGACCCTGAGTTTTCTCCTTTGTCAACTGTGAAGACTAGCCTCTCACTTTTAGAGTTTTTGTTGTTATTTTTTTGATGTGGTGCGGGTGGCATGTAGCAAGCTATTTAAAGGAACAGTACAGAGGGCAGTGAACAGAGACAGGGAGCAAGAACATCCTCCTGCCCTATGGCTCAGCCACGTGGGACAGACAGACATGTGCAAAGGACGACAATACCTGAGAGTGAACAGGAGATGTGGAAGAGGGAGCAGAGAGAGGAAACAAGCTCCCTCCACTCATGATTGTGTCTTCCTTTCCTGGTTCCATCCATACCCACCTCTTTGTGTCCCCCTGACCCCAAACTGTGACAGAAGACTCTGGCATCAGAGCCTTCTGAAGAACTGGGAGGTACCTGAGCTCAAATAGAGATCCTGTTTCAGCACCGCACACAGCGCCCTCCCCGCCCCCTCCTGGGTCTCCTCAGGGGCAGGGTCTCCTGGTGGATGCAGCGCCCCGCCCCACCCCCGAGGTGGGGAGACAATCATTAACAGCGCCCAGTGAAAAGTGGGAGGAGCCTCAGAAAGGGTCTGGTGACATCCTATGTCAATGATGCTGCTCAGCAAGTCCCGGAAAATCCAGGGTGTCCGCCATCCTGACTTGGGCTCTTCGCCCTATATGGGCGTTAGCCGTGAAGTGGATGCTGGAATGAAGCCGGATTCAGAGCATCATTGGAGGACAGCATTATGCACTCAAGTGGGGGTCCTTGAGACATTTTACAGCTGTTGCAAGACCTCAGGAGAAATGAGGTTTCCTTGTGATTTTGTGTCTGTCCTCCCAACTAGCTGAATAACTGCAGGCGTTCTTCCTATCTTTTCCCATCTGAACTGATTTTCACTCTTTGGGTCTGGGTCAAGGTTTTCCTTTTTCTGGGTTTTCTCACATTTCTGTCTGGTGCCTTCTGGTCTCTCATTAGGTGGTCTCAACCACCTCAAGGCTCCCACCCCAACTTCTGCCCATGCTCTTCCTGCAGTTACTAGCCCAGGCTGTTCTGAACCCCAGACTCATGAAGTGGCAGGAAGTCTGGGTCCTGATAGGGCTGAAAACAGGAACTCCCTGCCCTCCCAACATTTCCCTACATATGCCTCTCCCTCTGGGTCCCTGCTCTGCTCAGAAGTGCCCACATAAAAGCTGGCTTCCCCCTCCCCTATGGCCTCTCCAGGACCTAGTACATCAGAGGATCAGGCCCCTCCAAGGTAACCCTTTATCTGAGTTCCCCAACAGCAGAACAGGGCTCACCAGCTGGTCAGCCCCAGAGCCAGCCTTCTTTCTGGACTCTGACCTCACTCTATTTTCCTGGCAGGGCTGGGGGCCTCTAGAAAAGGAGGGATGAGCAAAACTTGAGCTTCTTTGCCTCTCAGAACATGGAGAAGATCCTGGACACAGGATCCTGAAAGGAAAGGCCAGACACAGGGACACACAAACCTCT
>NW_017733372.1:64043-64893 GCF_001890085.2 Hipposideros armiger | reverse complement strand
ATCCATGAGATCTAGTTTAGTGAGGCTATATATCCTAACTATAAACTGATTTTGTTTTAGGACAAAATACGAGAGATGCATTGTATAACCATCTATAATAACTTAATTAAAAAAATCTGATGGGAGGAATTAAAATTAGAGCAAAATTGAGATTATAAATTTGGGATTTGAAAATTAAAATTTGGTGAGTTTGGATGGATTTTATTACTAAATAAAAAACCTGCAGTTTTTGTGTTCAATCTCAATATCACTCCTGCTTTCCCCACTGAAAATCACAGTTATGTATTACTATATCAGCTTAGTCCAGATATTACCAAGCAATAATCTGGAGAGTATTATCTATTCTAGATTTTCATTCATTAATCCATTATGCTTTAAGCACAAAACTTGACTACATCTCATTCTACCACGTAACATGTCCACCACCTAAACCTCATACAAAGGAGTCAGGAAAAAAACAGTTTGGACAATCTTCAGAAACACTATTAAAATTATCAAATTTATTTTTAGTAAGTTAACTAGCTTTTTTTAATGTTTGGTAATTTAGAAAATCTTTCACAGGATACCATTGATATTTCTAAGTATATCTCAAAAAACAGATCAAATAAAATTTAAAACTACTCCTTTGAGGAATACTCTTTCAGAAAATCATAATTTTCTTTTCCTAAAGTGGAACAGATAGCTTACACTGACATGCACACACACTTGGTGAAAGCTGGCCATGAGACTCCCACAACAACCAGGTCTTTCAAAGGAAGCAAAGTGGTATTTAGGCCACAGGATTCACTGTCCTCAGGGCAAGCAAAAGACAACTCTTCTCTATGAGAAAGTGCTATCTCCAAATTAAACC
>NW_017733372.1:54832-58318 GCF_001890085.2 Hipposideros armiger | reverse complement strand
AGAGAGGAGCACGTCCAAAGGGCATGCGGCTTGCACTTAGTTAGCATATTCAAGGGACAGCAAAGAGCCCAGTGTGTCTGCCGTGAAATGAAGAATTCAAAGGGAGGTATGAGAAAAACATCAAGGAGGTAGCAGGAAAAGGACAATGTGCATCAGGCGGTCATAGAGAGTCCCGTGGGTCACTGTGAAGAATTTGGATCATATTCTGCATGTCCAAGTAGCTACCGGAAGACTTGAAGAACAAGAACAGCATTATATTTTCCATAAAGGAATTGCTACAGGTTCTGGGTGAAAACTATCTAATAATATGGTGTGCAAGCGTGAATCAGATCAGGCCATCTGAGAGATGACGATGGCTTGAGCTTTTGGTAGAAACAGTAAGGCCTGGCAGGAATCTTTATATATTTTTAAGACAGAAACAAGATCTATTCCTGGGGGCCAATTTGAGAAATTTGTGGAAATCTATTTCTCTAGTAAGTTTCAGAGCTGAAATTAAACCCTGGTTCTCTCTGCCCTCAAGCGAATGTTCTTGTCACTACTACTCTGTGGTTTCCAACCCAGGATGATCATCCTAACAGCAATATTTACAAAACACTGGATTCTACTTCCTGGTGCAGTTCTGCAGATTAGCCTATCTGGGGAAGGAGATCAGGAAATGATTGTTTCAGATACTCAACCAGGTGTGCCAACCACCTCAGATTCCACGCAGGGATAAGCATGATAGGTGTGTATATACCACACATCCTTAACACCACAGAAAAATGACTGTGTTTGGGAAGCACAGAGAATATTGTGCCAGAGAATGTTCCACAAAAGAAATAAACATACACAGGGCCATGAAGCACAAGTTACAGTTGCTGAGTGAAGAATGAATGCAAAGAAGGATTTCAAAACAGATACCACAGGAGGAAACAAACTTAAACTCCAAATGGGCCATTCTGTCTCTAGTCCTGGGACTAAAGGAGAGAGGAATGGATATCAGTAAAAACACATTTGTTTACAGAGCTGGGTATCAAAACCAATTTAAATCCCTTGGCCTGGATGATCTCTGCAAAGTACAAGAGGGGGTTACGAGCTGAGGAGGCAGGTTATGATGGCTATTTGGGCAAGAGAATTGCCGAGAACAGAGAAGTTTCTGAATCATGACAAAATAGAATGGGGATGTGGCCAAGAAAGGAAAGCGACCCAGTGAAATCTCAGAGAACACGTTATGGTATATAAAGTATAGAGTAAATTACTTATCCCGGTGTCCACCGGAAGGTTTTTGTCTGTCTTACTCAGAGGCTGGCTTATGAAGGAAGACACAGCAGTGAAAACTGATCCAAGGTTGAGCATTTGTGGGATTCAGAGGTGAAACTTTAGAGATAAGGATAAATACTTGGTTTAAGAGCTGTGTGAGCTTAAGCAATCTATTTAACTTTGTGAATCCCAACTTCCTCATCTGCAAAATTGAGATAAATTTTAACTCATTATGCTGGGAGGATTAAATTAGATAAACTGAATTGATTATTGTCTGATAAATGGTAGATACTCTAGAACTGATAACCATTATTACTATTGCTATTGCTAAGAGAGTATGCTCTTAAATGGAATAAAGATAAATTATCAGAATTCAGAAGGCCAAGAATTATGAGGATAGATTTTTGGAATGTGCATGTGCAGAACCTTGAAAAATCAAGAATAATGACACGAGGCCTCATTATTAAAAGTAGAAATCTGACATGAAGAAAGCTGACCTCTTTTCTATCTTCCCAACCTGTTGAGACCATTGTGCGTCATGATCCTGCCATTCCAAATAATGTGTTTGTTATAACTCCTGGCTTGGAGTCACCCATAACTTCCCTAGATTTATTTATTTATTTTTAATGAGTACAGTGAACTAAGCCCTCTCGGTTTTAATACGCAAGGGTGAAGGAGAAGACAGGGAGGGCGGCTGAAAGTATGTTGCTTGCTTGTTTGTTTGTTTTGTTTGTCCCCGCACGGGCAATTTCCTTTCCCCAACCTCCTGTTCACTCCTTGGTGTCATTTCCAATATGACTCCAGGACCCATGCTCCACTGAGACTGCTCCTGGTAAGTCATAGGGACTCTATGGAGCCAAATCTAAATGGCTGTTTATAGCTTTCACCATTCTTGACCTTTCAACATTGATCAAGCCAGCCCCTGCTGCTTGAAACCCTGCTGCCTGGGCCTCTGAGATGCCATGCTCTTCTGGCTTTCTGCCTACCACGTGCACCGCTCTGTCAGATTCAAACATTACGTTGCAGCTAACATTAGGTCATCATCTGCAAACCATTTCCATTCTTGGACTCCTTAAGTGCTTATAGCAATGTGACTTATTCTTACATATATGGCCATTCCTGTTCTTCTCAGTATAGAGAGACTATGTCAAACCTAGTTTCTTCTCCCCTTATGGGACCTCTGCTCTATACTGTAGACCAGCGGTTCTCAACCTTCCTAATGCCACGACCCCTTAATACAGTTCCTCATGTTATGGTGACCCCCAACCATAAAATTATTTTCGTTGCTACTCTATAACTGTNGCACACTTTACTATGTGCTATTTTTTGAACTCCTGGTAGCTGCTCCAGTTGCTATGAACCTCACCTAAATAACCTACACTTAAAGCAAATGAATAATCAATAAATATACAGTAATTAAAAATAAATCATATTTTAGACTTTTTTTAGTTATGTGGTTGCATACTTTAATACACAATGGATCACTGTGTAAATGACTGGAGGAGACATTAAACAGTAGTATAGCTAATACAGTGGTAAAGAGTAAAATGAAAGAAAACAGTTTTGTGTGAAAGTTTGTCAGGACAATGCAACAAAGGGGCAATAGAAGAAGCTAAACTCACTCTCCTTAAGCTTGTACAAAATTGTGTCACCAGACAAAGGCATTATTACAGATAAAAATTCAGGCTGAAATTAGACAATCACCATTCAACTCAGTGACAAGGCTTAAAGCTTATTTAATAAATTCCCAATGAAATATTTATAGGCAGATACAAATTCCAATTAACCAAGCGTCATTTTACAAAGGGAAACTAATAACGAGGCTTCTAAGTCACACTTCTTTTCCATTCTATGTTAAAAACATAATCACATAGAGCCCATTTTTATTTGGGGGAAAGTACATGTTCAGTAATACTATAACTGATATAATATAATGAAAATGAGCCATGGTTTTTTTTCTTTAATCAAAATAATTTGTGTTGTTATTTTAGGCTTACAGGTACCACATTCAAAAACACCTTACTTTCTGTCTTTAAGACATGCTGTAGCGGGAACCAGATAGTTTTAGAGACTAGAAATGGAATTGGGAAAATATATAGCTTTTCACCATAATATCCCTGGTTAACTATGGACAGTTCACATTCAACAAAATGCGACCCACCTAATTATAGTGCAAATTAATGAGGAATGAACTAGACTATACAGAAAAAATAAAATTTAACTAAGGGGAAAAAAGTTCTGTTTTAT
>NW_017733372.1:42823-51384 GCF_001890085.2 Hipposideros armiger | reverse complement strand
ATTTTGCTACTGTTATGAATCGTAATGTAAATATCTTTTTGTTTTCTGGTGGTCTTAGGCGACCCCTGTGAAAGGGTCGTTCGACCCCCAAAGGGGCCGTGACCCACAGGTTGAGAACCGCTGCTGTAGACTCACCAATCCAAGGGATGATGACTGCCTCACCAGTGCCTTAAACTTAATACATTAAAAACAAGTGAACAATGATTGAGCTTTTAGGTCAAACCCACATTTTCCAATTTATTATAATTGATGCTTTCAAGCTTGCTCATTTTTGCTATAACATACACAGTTTATTTTATTATACATCTAGCAATTATAAATTATATAATTTCCCTTAATTAACCAAACTATAATACCTTTAAAACATAGACGTAATCACTTGCCTTAAACCTTTAAATAACTTCCCCCTGTACATCAGATAAAATGCCAACTCCACATCCAAACCCAAAAGGCTCAGTCACGCCTGAACAGTTTCTCTCTACAACTGTAACATTATAGCTAGGTTGATCCTCCTTCCAGACACTTGGAGACAAATATGCTCTCTTCTCCCTTGTAGGGACTGGCCACGCTATTTGCTCCCCTGTTTGGAACCCATTCATTCATTCTGTACATGACTGGCTTCTTCTCATAACTCAAGTCTTATACCAAATGTCTCTATTAATATTTGTCTTCTCCATTATGCTCCATCTCTTCAACTTTGTTTTTCCTATGTAGGATTTATCCCAATTTTAACTACATATAATTCACGTTTATTTTCTGTTATGCTTACACACACATGCACACACACACACACACACATGCACACACACATGCACATGTGCACGCACACACACACACACGCACGCGCACGCGGGCGCGCACACACACACACACATGCACACACACACACACGCCTTGAAAGAGCAATGACCCAGGCCTCTCACAGGTGCTGTTTCCCACTCATCATTCAGCACATAATTCATACCTGGTATATTGTAGGCAAACCATAATATTCCCAATGACTGAATACATAAAATAACAGCACTCTTTCTTTCTAACCATGTGGAATAGATGTTTTTCTGTACAAGTGAATTTTGATTAGAAAATAGCAGGAAAAACTCCAAAAATATTTTGTGTTTGTAAATGTCCTTAAATAATATGTCACTTTGTTTTTGTATTTTACCTTATATTTAACATAAAATTTTCATCTTATGATCCAGAGAGAAAAAAAAAAAACTGCTTGTATAGGTTTTCTTGCGGGGGGGAGGAGGGGCGGTATGTCTAAGATCTATATAATATTTTATCAGATAATTTATACTAAATTTGTTCTGAGGATAAAGTTTTTCAGTGTAATAGCCAACTCAATGAGGAAAATTGTATTAAATACTATATATTTATAGTTTAAGATTAAATTCACTTTTGAATCTTCAAGCAAATCTAGGATATGCTTAGGTTGGTTTCATACAACAGTGCTTTTGCAAAACCTCTGATAAATATAGTCAGCTTTTCTTTCTAAGTGCTAGAAAATATACCAACTTGGTTATAACCCAGCCTATCATTTGTGTTCATTTTTTTTTTTTTTTTAGCTGAGCCATCCTGCTACCTATTGGCAACTTAGCAGCAGCTCAACTCGGGCCGGGCACCGAACCGCTATTGCTCAGAGCTCAAACTCTTGAGCAAGCTCTTAACCAACTGAGCCACTCGGCTGGCCCTGTGTTCATTTTTTAATAATAAAATTATTTTGCCTACATTTAAAAGTCATCTTGTAACTAATATGGCACTTTTTAAATTCCCATCAATACCTCCCAAAGTGCTTATATATTATAAACTAGCATGAACTATATTATTTTATTTTTGCATCAGATTTCTGTTTTTATTATTGGAAAGGTTTTAATATGTCTTAATAGTTTCATTAAAAATTATATTAGTTCTTTGGAGAAACTTGCCTATTCAGGTCCTCTGTCCATCTTATAATTGGATTGTTTGTTTTTTTGTTGTTGAGTTGTATGAGTTCCTTATATATATTTTGGATAATTAGCCCCTTATCAGATTTATTGTCTGCAAAAATCTTCTCCCGTTCCGTTGGTTGCCTCTTTATTTTATCCATAGTTTCTTTCGCTGTGCAGAAGCTTTTTAGTTTGATATAGTCCCATTCATTTATTTTAGCTTTTACTTCTCTTGCCTTTAGGGTTACCAGAGGGCAAGGGGGGGGGTGGTAGATGAGGATAAAGGGGATCAAATATATGGTGATGGAAGGAGAACTGACTGGGTGGTGAACACGCAATGTGATATATAGATGATGTTACAGAATTGTACACCTGAAACTATGCAACTTTTCTAATCATTGTCACCCCAATAAATCTTAATTAAAACAAATTATATTAGTTCTTATAAATATAAAATAATTGACTCCAAATATAGCTTTGGGTCCTTCAAAACTATTTTCAAAGGAGACTTAAAATGTCAACTTACTGTAAGTTAACTTTTCTTAAGTAAAAATATTTGTCCAAAAATAACATCATATTCTTGCCACAGTGGGACACTGCTAAGCTGTCAGTCAATGCCCACTCACTGTATAACTAAAATTACACATGAAAAAAATTTCATATTGTAATTTTGTGGTTCTTCTTGAACAAAGAAAATCTGATTGATTGCAATCATTTACACAGCCAGAGAAAAGAAGAATATTTTTTTAAAATTCAACTATATCATTTTAGGCTTCTATCTACAAAGCTCTGAGAAGTGAGCTAAAATGAGAAACCCTGCACTCCTTCCAGATTGCATAAAGCAGCTGTGAATTCAGATTCCACACTTCATCTTTCATTTTGATGTGCATTCTTTTGATCCCCAGAAAGAAATACATTTATAATTTCCAAAAGAACTGCCTCAGAGGTAAGTGGTATCCAAATATTGTTTTGCAGAGATAAAAAATATACAATGTCAGTGGTATTTGGCTGTGGATTGATGATGCATTGCACAAGAATATAGAGACATCATTCCTATAAAACTTGTAACATTATGGTTTAGGGACTATTTAACCTTTAACACAAATCATTTTTATATTCCCACTGGAATTTAAAGCACTTTATTCTGTTATACTGTATTTCTTCTTACTTTCCCTGCACTAGGCCTGCTGAAGATTTTGTCTCTGGCAGGCTGAAAAGAAGGAAAGAATAAGGAACACAATTACAAGGCAAACAAATTGGGAAAAGATGAAGAACCAATTTTCGGAGAAGATCTATTTTTAATGTAAATGAGCTTAAGTCCACACCAGCAAAAGATTTTTTTAAAAAAATTAGAATTGGTTTTGTTTTTTTCTGATAATTTCTGCCCGATAAACATACAGCGAACAATAACAAATAGACAAGGTGAAAAATAAACACACTGGCAGCAGTCAGTTTTATCCTGATATTTTTCCTATTCAACATTGTAGGATGCTTTATTAGAATTACCGTCACTGACAGTGTAGAGAGAGAAGCAAACAATGAACTTCAAGTAATCTTGAAAATAAGAGAAAGGGGAAGTCTGAAAGATATAATTTCATTTCATAAGTATCTGACATCACTGACCAATTTTGAGTCTTCATGTTGCTGTATCTGGTGAAGATGGGTCTCATTCCTTAAGGAGTTCAGATGTAATGCACACAGATGAGCTTTAACGTGTCTTTTCTTTCCACCCTGACAGAGTAACACTGCAATTGGTACACAGTGCCAAAGAGAAATATAAAGAATCAAATGTTTGAATTCTACTGGGACAATAAAAATGATTTGTATTAAAGGTTAAATAGTCCCTGAACTATAACGTTACACGTTTTATGGGAATGATGTCTCTATATGCCGGGGCAATGCATCAGCAATTCAGTGCCAAGAACCATGACATTGTACATTTCTATTTCCGCAGAGCAGCATTTGAATAGCATTGGCCTCTAAACAGATCCTTCCAGATATAGGAGCGACTGACATTTTATCTGAGAATGAAATAAGAGATCATGACCTTAAATGGCACAATAGATCATTCAGCGTAAAGGTTATTGGTGAAGTGTTTACCATGTGACTCTGTTTTGTGTTTCTTCAGTGTTTAAAGCAGGCTGGCTCTTTCTGCAAGAGTGGGTAATAGCTTGATTTAATATAAATTACATTTTAAATCATTAACTTTGCCTTTTTATAAAACATCCTTGAGATGTGGGAGTTTTGAAAAGCTTACTAATTAATTATATTTAGGAGGCAGTTTTAAAAAGGATGCATAGAATTGGCAATTATCTGTTGAAGTCAGGTTATACAGGAAGTCATTCGAGAAAACTCTAAATATTTTAATTAAATGAATGTCATATTCAAATGGGCTCCAAACATTCAGAAATATCTAAGTAAATATTAAGTTATTTCTATATGTGGGAAATATTATGTCAGACTCCTTAAAATAATTATAAGAAATATGACTTCATAGCCCTTATTTTCATGTGGCTACTTGTATCTCTTCCCAACTTAGTAAAGGTATTCTGAAATATTAAATGACTATTTTAGTGGAAACTGATGTCTTATTTTAGGAAATTTTCTAGAAAGGTCCTTATCATTCATGTACATTTCCCTTAGACTACGGATTTAGTATAGCATACAATATTGTGTCTGTATCACTTTGATGGAGCATAAAAGATTAAAGAAATATTTATCTACACATGGCAAAAATATTAATTTTTTTACAGTTTCTGATCATACCATAAATGTGCATTTCCAGGTATCTTTAAATATAGGATAGACATATATGACCTCTAAGCTTCTAAACCAACTTCTATCTCTTTATAAAAGAGAAGAATGAGATTTAGAAAATTGAAGTGATTTTCCCAAACACATAGGGCAAGGTAATAAACTTAAACAATGAATTATGATACTGGAGATATAATGGGAGATACTACATTTAAAATGGGTTTCTAACATTAATAATTTCATCAGGATTAAATGGTACAGTTTGAATCAACTTGCCAGTAAAGATTAAAGAACGCCAAAGATGTAAACTCTAACAAAATAACACAGAGCATCCTCTGTCTTGGATCAAATTCAACGTGACTATAGGTTTAGACTAGACAATTTCTGAATATTTTTGTTGTTGCAGAATGATGAAGGCAGAACTCCCAAATACATTTTAGAGCAAGTGCCTTATAGAAAAGTAAATTTTGAAATGTGCAATTACTCCATGATTTCAGAGGGACATTAACAACTAATACAGGCCAAAAATTCTACATGACTGAATTGTCTGAGCTGGCACTTGGACAATGTGAGACACTGTTCAACCCTAGCTGCATAGCTGCAACCTCTGGCACTGGATCAGCAAAGCCCAAAGAATCTCATTAAAAATGAAATGCATTTGGTCAACATTCAGCATAGCCAGTGCCAGTTGGAAAATAAAGATCTGCTGATTTTGCCAAACTGATTTTGGTAAGTATATGAGAAGATAAAAAGGCATTTCCTCTCTCTCAGAAATATTGTCTCAAAGTCATGTTGCTTTCCAAGACTACAGTAAGTAAAATGGTTTTGACAAATATATTGTAAACTACATGTTCAAAGACAGTAAAACAAAATAATAAATAAATAAATAAAACAAAAAACTACTGGACACCTTTAGGTTAATTAGTTTTAAAGTTTGAAATGCTAAGTACCTAACTTATAGCACTCAAATATTGCCTTTTCCTGAGCATATAAAATAAGGTTAAAATGTTCTAATTAAATAAGTTTAAGCATTGTTAAGGGAACACTTTTAAAATTACCTCATATCATTAACTGGCACTCAATAAATTCCTGTTAATCCTTCCTGAAATGGTACCTGTTTTAGAAGAACAACAGCACATTTCAGCATTATTCTTTCTTCCTAAATATACTACATTAACCTTTGCCTTATAATTTGTTTGGCATAAAAGGAGCCCCTACCGCATAAAGAGCTTGGCTTTATTATAGCTCCTTCTGTATTCACAGACACATTTTTCCAAGCATGAAATTCTCTTGAAGCCAGCATGCACATGAATGTATATGTGTAGCTTACTGGAAATGGAAATAAGCAAGAATTACACACAACTTCCTCAACTGCACAAAAAGTGAGGCAGACGCATGAATATTTCTTTTTCTTTTTTTTTTACTGCCTAGACTTTCTTTTTTTTCTCCCCTAGTTTCAGGTGTACAAAACAATGCAATAGTTATACTTTTCACCCCTCACAAAGTGACAACCCCTTCCCCCAATCCACCGCCCCTGAATATTCTAATAATATATGCCTTTGCTTCTGGAAAACTCTGACTCTGGACATAGTTTAGCACAGATATTTCTAAAGATCTGGTCACTTACAATTTATGAAAACGACAAAGCTCTGTGAGGAGGAGGATGGGTTTTTTTTTTTAAACATCGCTTCTGAGCTCCCTATTCACAAATCCTTTTGTCTTCAGGACTATTCTGGGGCTGACTTTCTGGCTGACTTATTTATTCACCAAATATTTCCTGAGTGCCTCCAAAGTGCAGGTGCTATTTTAGTTACTGTGCATGGGGCAGTGAACAAAAGAGACCAAGTTCCTGTCCTTGCAGGCTAACATTCTTGTGGGGAAAGCCAGACAAAAACACACAAGAGAACAGGTAAATACATAAACACCAAGCAGCTGTGAGGGCGAGGTACAAATATCAAACCAGGGAAACCAGGCTGAGGGGTCTGAGGTAGGCCTTTGAATACATGAGCTGAATTTTTCCTTTTCTGATCATTGTACCCTGAATCCTTTGTCCGAGTATAAATATTGACATTTCTATGCTTCCCCACTCTCTCTCTTAATCTCAGTAATTGGTCTTAAATTTTATGTTATAGTAATATGAAGATGAGGGAGAAATGTTTTGAAGACTAAAAAGCCTAGGTTATCTAGCTGTAGAATCCAGGCATCAGTGTCTTCCAAGTCACTTTATATGGATGACAAAGGGCCTAGTGCAGCCCTGGTATAAACTTCTCAGGGTGCTTTCATGCTAATGAAACATTTATTTTCATTTCATGTACAGATTAGGGGTGGGGGGGGGCAACTTCTTAATCTTATTCTCCTGCCACTAAATCGTAAATTATCCTATCAGTTATTCAATTGGCTTAGGTTAGTAAGGATGCATTTTGGAAGCTTGGGTTGAGATCTGAGGCTGTGTCGATCAGTCATGGAAAGAATCCTCTCGGGTGAAATTATCCTCATCCTCACTACTAAAAGAACTAGACGAAATGATTTTTCAGGTTAATAGTGCAGCTGGGCTCTTTGGAGAATATTAACACACAGAGTGAGTGGAAGACTGAGCAACGTGTCTATTGAAATATAGCATGTAGAATGCTTCATCTAACACACGTGCAAAACCCATAAAACAATGACTTTAAATACTATATATATTAGATATCGAGAACTCCTAAAACTATGTATTTAGATTATAACTGAATTAACTTAATATTACAGGACAATGAGATAATTATTTCACTTTTACTTCATGATTTAGTTTTTACCTAAGCCAGTGTTAATCATTATATATATATATATATATATATATATATATACATAATATATATTAGCTGTATGAAAAAGGAAAAATATAAATTTATCTTATCAGAAAAAATTATTTGTTTTGAAAATTAAGGTCATGAGCAGTATTTTTTCTTTTTCTTTTTCTTCTTTTTTAACAAGTACATTTCTAACAATTTACATTTATCCAAGAGTGAAAAGAAAATTTATAGGGGCACAAAAATCATGCGAATTCCTATATTGAGACAAAGTATAGCCAGAATTTAAAAAGATTTAAAAGACCCCAGGATAGCAGAATTCCGTCCCCATATGGACAATATAAACTGTAAATGTGAGTGTGTATATGTATGTATATACACAAGTGTGTGTGTGTGTGTGTGTGTGTGTGTGTGTGCGTCTGTAGGTGTATTGTGGGTGTGGGTGCATAGGTATGTGTCTACGAGGCAGGTCACTTGGTTGATAACTCCTCCTGAAGGTAAAAATAAAATCAATATATACCAGGGATTTTTTTTTATTATCGAAATAGATCATGAGATTTTATAAATATAGTAAGCAGGGATGTAAAAGGTTAATTAGCTCATTATTTTAGATAAATTCCCAGGAAAGGATAGATAGAAGAGATCTATAATACCTTTATCTTGAAGGTTTGCAGCACTTTTAATTGAAAGGGAGTGAATATTTACCAGGAAAAGGACAGGTGAAAAAGAAGATTAGCAAGACAAACAGATAATGAACAGTGAATATATTTATATAATTTGAAAATAAATATATTCATTTTTGTTATGTAATTGTAACACATTGCAATTCTCACATGTGGGAGATGCATTACCTGTTGACATTTGCCCCTTTAGCAATTCAAACTGGGGAGTAGTCGGAAAACCACAACACTAAAGCTACAGCTGAACATGCCCAGGCTTTAGAGAGAAAATTAGGTGGTTAAACACCAGTTGGAGAAAGCCTTAGAGGAGGGATTCACTTCTCCACAGGCAAGGTATTAGGAGGGGGCAACAGGAATGATAGAAGGAGAAAAACATCACCTTAACATTGTTCAAGGTTTACTTGAAGGTCATT
>NW_017733372.1:34594-38163 GCF_001890085.2 Hipposideros armiger | reverse complement strand
CATTTTTGATAAAATGAAACTCATTTGAGAAACAGTTAATATAACTCATGAAAATAATTTAAAAGGGCTATTTTAATTTATAAAACTGATAAACAATCAACTGCAAACACGTGTACCAAAGAAAGTCCCTTTCTTCAGCACACAATTATAAACTACTTCAGGATTTACTTAAGAAACAGCATAAGTAACTACAAAATTCTCATGAGAATGATTTTGTAAAATAGATTATTCTTTCAAATAATTTTCATTTAAAATATAATTTTCCCAAATATTGCAAACAGTAGTTTCTATTATTCCACTTAAAATATTTTTCAAAATGTTGTATTATGAATTAATGTTAAACTGACATTACAAGTGTTTCATCTGCAAATAGGACCTCTGTTTTAAAAAACTCCTAGAAAAACACCTAAGAATTATTCTAGTCAAACTACACAGAAGTAAAATAAATTTGTTAAATGCAACTTTAGTTTTGTCACAATATTTATTTCTTTATCTAAAAAATATGATGCCATTAAATGAAATCTTTTTTTAAATTTTTATCCAGTAATATATTTGGTTACATTATGTAGTAAATAAGTTCTTCTCTGTACAACATAATTCAATAATACAGTGTAACACAAAAGTATAACAAAGAAATGCTGAAGCATAAAGACTAAAATATAAGTCATTATAACATAGAAAGACTAAAGCTTAGGTCTCATTTTAATTCTCCAATCTAGCATAATAAAGGAGACTTTCAGTAATCTAATTTGGCATTTTTCAATTTCCTTTGTCCATAGATCTAAATTTTATTAAATGACTAGTATTAGGCAATTCCCTTTTACATTTAATCATAGATTGGCATAGAAAGCAGTGCATCCTGTAAATATTTAAGAACATGAAATGAGAATGAACTTCTTACTTAATAGTATTTCTACCAAGTAATAAAAGTATGATATATTTGATAAATATAATGTACCAAGCGCATTACAGATATATTTCATTTGACTCTACAGATGCCTTAAAAGTTGTATATAAATCACTTTTTTTTTCATAGTGAACCATAATTTAAATGAAATTGAAGAATATGTAGAGAGCTCTGCTGTTTCCCTCACTTCCCTTTCTCCCTCTTGAATTGAGACTGCATCTAGCCATATAGGTATCCCCTGGAGGACTCACTGGTTTCTCTAACTGAGAGAAGTACCAGAGCTTGCAGATAAAGAGACCAGGTAACCCCAACTAGGTGCCTGGATAGGGAACTGAGAACTTGCTGTTATCCGATGATAGCTGATCAAGGAGAGCAGGAATGACTGTGCGCCCAACCTCTCATAGGATTTTAGGCACTTAATGAATCCCCTTAACAGAACCAGCAAACAAGGACAAGTTCTAGAAGAGTAACAGACCAAATGGACTAATGGAGTAACAGCCTAGACAACAAGAACAAGCAAAACACACAGAAAAGGCAGAGTCAATTAAAGAAAAACAAAGATTTGAAGAGACAGGCACAATTTGAACATCACTGCAGTNCTGATTCTGTTATGTTATTTACTTTTGGTAGAGTTCAGTGCCTCAAGATCATGAATACAGATCTATTCTCTCCAATAATTCCTACATCTGAAGCCCAGACTTCCAGATAAGTGTTAGCACAACACTTGGAAAGAGGTGGATGTGATGTCAGTGGGAGGGAGGATGGGAAGGAAAGAGGGAGGATGATGAAGGGTGTGAAAGGAACGTTTCCTTAGGTAAAGGGCTCTCTCAACACCCTTAAAATGACTACGTGTGTGGTGTCTACTAAGAATGTAAAATATTATGTCAACTATAATTTAATACATATATAGTCATGGGATGTGGAGTAGAGTGTGGGAATGGAGTCAATGGAATTATAATAGGTAAGTATGATATCGGGGATGGGAGGGCAGTGGATGGGGGGAGGGGGGTTGTTACTTTGTGAGGGGTGAAAAGGATAACTATTGCATTGTTTTGTACACCTGAAACAAAAAATAAAAATAAAAGCATGTAAAATCATCTTATTACCAAAGCCTCTTTTGTAGATTTTTAGAAATGATCACATGCACAGTTTACTTTCTTTCAGAAATTATGAGAGCAAGAAAATGAAAGACAAAAGAAAATTTCAAAAGTGAAAAATCTCAAATTGGTTAAAACAATTATTTGTGTGGAAGTCATTAACTAACAAGCTACAGAAAAAGTAAAGCAATCCAGTTTTCACTTTCAGGTGTTTCCTACAGAGAAGGCCCCAGTCTGTGTCTCAGAGGATTGACAAAACAGTACATTTCTACACCAAGAAAGGCATAACGAAGTGAACAATGAAACAGTTATTCAGTAAATTTGACTAAGAAAAGCAATCAAGAAAATTTTATATTTTGTGTTTTAATGAATTACATTTATATTCATCCAACAATATTTATGGGAGAGATTTCTATAGTATCTTTGCATTGGTATCTCTAGATTATACTAAGTAGTCTTTAAATATTATCCCATAGCAGACAGAAAGAACTAATCTAACTTGTATTTAAAATCAGTTCAAATCTCAATCTCTGGAGTGTATTTTCACTTTGCTTTTCATATAGAAATGGTTTGAGTAAATAAATATTTACCTTTTTCAGTTATTTATTTTTATAGTGATTCAACCCATTTTAACTCAAAGTTTTCTAAGCATCATATATTATAATATAGAGTACATCAGGTAGCTATTCAACTTCACAACCTCTGGAATCCAAGTGTTTCTTTTAGCTACACATTTCTACTGTCTTTACAGTCCCCTGTAAACTTAATTTATGGTCTTTTCCAAGGTTTTACAGGGAGCTTAGACATCTAATCAATGTTCCTTTTGAGAATGTGACTCAACAGTTTTAGGGGATGGACATGTTTGAAGTATTCAGGTCAGCTTGGTAACTACCCGGGTCTTAACAACATCATATACCCAGTAAGGTTTAGAACTTCCATGAAACTTTTAGATTCTTGGTTTTATTTCAGCTGCAATGTTTCTACTCCTTTTCCAAAGATTGTAATAAACTTTTATATTAGAAAAGAGGAAAAGAGAGGAACTAGACAACTTCTACCAGAGATTTCAAAAGTTTGGCTTTTTTTAAGAGGATAAAGATTTGTCACACAGTATGTTTACCAAATACCATAATGCATAAAATTTACATGTTTACTGTTCCCAGTCACAAAGGTTACTACTTGAAACCCTATGCTGTGCTGTGAGAGTCTATTAAAATATTTTAATGGAGTATTAAAAATGTCTGTAAACTGTTATTAAATTGCCCTCATCATTTTCAACTCCTAAAAACTTTACAGGAAATGTAAAGTTTTATTCAGCTCTATTAATAGTCATTTATTATCCAAAACCTATAGAATTTCAAAACATATAGCAAAATTCATTTAGATTTTAACTTTTGCTTCACATACTACTCATGTGACCAAAGAAAATTAATGTGGTGGCCTCTCAATAGTTTCATCACAAAATGAGAGACTGGTAACCTGAGAAATATAGCTTTAGGCTAAATAATAGAGATCTCAATGTTGAAATAGAAGAGCTATGTAGGACATTTTGCACATTGTCTTCCTAT
>NW_017733372.1:29548-31194 GCF_001890085.2 Hipposideros armiger | reverse complement strand
TAAGGACTAAATATTACAAGTATAGTTTCAAGTCAAAATATCATTAAGTTATCAGAGTAAAAAAAAGGATACTTTTCAAATGCAATGATTTTGAATATTTCTCATCTATATACCAAACGTAAGAAAAATATTCCAGAAATAATTCTATACAACCAACTAAATCAGAACCCATACAGCAATATACAAAAAAATGAAAAGACAATAATGAGTAGTAAGTCATTAAGTTTTGAGACGTGTGTGTACATGTAGAATAAATGACAACACATTGCTCCAATATTCAATAAGGATTTGAAGAAATATACTGCAGAGGGAAAGACCTAGTAACAGCAGAGAATTAAAAGTAAATCACTTCAGGAAAAACTATATGTCTAAGTGGGCTTTGAGATTATAAAAGTCATAGTTAAGATGCCTTAGTCTCACTGGATAAGATGAAGAGGATAGGTAAATGAAAGTATTTGGCTTGACCTATCTTATGGTAGAAAGAAAAGAATCAGAGGATTTCATAAGATAATAGAGGTATTACATGGTAGGTTCTAAGTACTACAAAACAGAAGTTATTTCTAGTGGAATGAAAGAATGCTTGAGAAATTCCAAATTAAAAAAAAAGAGAGAGAGCCAATTCAACTATAACTGTAAAAACAAGGATAGTAAGGAAAAATAACACAAAATACAATAAATGTTGAATAAAATATGGCAATTGTGATACTAAATAAAATTAACTTAATTATTCTATTAAAACAAAGAAACCCAATTTTGCAAAGAAACACACTCAGCAATATTAATTTTTTAAAAAATCAAAATCATTCTACAATGGTTTCTTCAGGACAATACAAGAATAAAACAAATCCAGAATGGAAATGCTGCTAAAGGCCCACTGTGGGCTAGTGTGAGAATTTAGAATCCCTGAGAAGTGCAATCACATGGGAGTTCACACCCATTCACAGGGGCATCTTTAGAGACCACCAATCTGCACTACTGAGAAAACTCAGGAGCAGGGCAGAAAACTGGAAAAATTCAGACTGGGAAAAATAAAAGGAGAAATAGATCTATCTGGAACCATGTTAGGATATTTTTGCTTTCACAGTTCTTTCATTCACTGATTTAAAAAAAATCAATAAATATGTAGACATGTTAAATAACATGATAAACAGACTTGATTTATCTTGCCCTAATTGACTAAAAATCAAAACTAACCAATTAACCATGTTTTTTTAGTAACCCTTTCCTAAATGCATATCTGTACGTGATAAGACCCTACAATTTCACTCAGCAGAAATGGGAAATGAATGCACAAGTACGCAGTGGGATACATCCAAGATTTTTATATGGCATTACTTATAATATTCCAAAACTAGAACTCACTGAAAATGTCTAATACCAGTGGAATAAGTAACTACATATTGTGATAACATTCATAACATGCAACTGTGAAAATTAATCAACAAATGTCACAGACAGTAACATAGATGAATATTCCAAACATGATATTAAGTCAATATGTCAGATACAAATGAACACCTATGCTGCAACTCCACTTCTACAAAGTTGATGAAATAGATAAAATTGCAAAACTTAAGAATATATGCTTTAGTGATAAAAGTGCCAACAAAAGCAAAGAAGTGATTACCATGAAACTGAAGATACTA
>NW_017733372.1:28478-29157 GCF_001890085.2 Hipposideros armiger | reverse complement strand
TGGTAAAGGCAAGCTCTTAAGGTAATTGAGGATTTTTTGTTGGACAGAAGCTTTATACAATACATGGCTTTAAATATAAGTTTGGAGTTCCCTCTAGTTAATAACTGCAGAGGAAAGCAGCTTTTACATTTTTTTTACTACTAGCTTTAGCTACTACAAACAGAATTAAAGGGGCTAATGGAACATACACAACCTAATAGGCTTCCATCCAACATTGTATAGTGACACAAGTAGAAGAGGGTGTTTGTTACAAATAGCCCAAAAGCTTTTAAATGTATTTCTCGTCTGAATATTGAAATCAATATTGATCGGTAGATTTAAAAAAGAAAAACAACAACGATAGATTTAATGAAGACCTAGGTGTACTAGTATAATTTCAAGGATTTATTCTTGCCCCTTTTGGGAAAGCCTGATATTAAAGATGGAGTGGAAAGTGTAATGCCATTTATAGGATGCAGTTTATCCAGTTTTCCAAAATACCTTCTGACCTCTTCATAGATAGATGTTTTACTATGGTCAAATTACATTCAACATTGTCAAAGGTCTTACTTCTTTTTTTAACTTCCAATGGAACAAAATTAACTAATTAATATTAGATAATAGATAATATCATAGATAATAATAGAAGGCAGGGACCCTGCTAAGTGATATAGATCTATCATTGCATCTTTATGGGATA
>NW_017733372.1:9230-23023 GCF_001890085.2 Hipposideros armiger | reverse complement strand
TTTGGGGTTCTAAAACATACACTTTGGAAATTACAAAAGTAAAAATACTAATACCCAATATCAATAGATATATTGAGCTAACTTCTCAGGAAATGACTATGAGGTGAACGAGTAAGGAAGCCCTCTATTGTTTTCATTTTAAGAAATATACTTTCAATATAAAATTCAAATATCTCTATATGCAAATATGGGATTTCAGCAGTTAAATCTCAGAACAGAAGTTTATTCTAAATAGAATTCAGGAATCTCCTTAAGGTAACTCAGAAATGAGTAGTGTCGGTCTTGCCATAAGTAGATTTCCTCTGTAAAGTATAATTTGGGTCCAAGATGAGTTTTTTCTTTTGAATGTTCTCTAGGTATTTTAACTAAATCTATAGATCCTCTTCCTCATTTCTTCAACAACGTATCCTCACGTCACCATCCTCCATGCCACACTCCCCAACAACCCTAGATGTCCATGGCAAGACATCCCTGCTAGTTCTACATTTGGTAAACCCCTATTTTTCTGATAAAGTACTTGTATATTTTGAATATCTTCTTAATGGTCCAGTTACCTCCACAGCGTAGGGTACATACACACACACACAAGTCTATACAGTTTCTTCAAGTTGTCAAGTCAATGATTCTTCTGTAAATGCAGAAATGTATATGAATTTGTCTCATGTTTTCTGGGGAAAAGGTTTATAGATGAATTAGTTTTTTAAACATTTCTGTATTTACAAAATGGTTAAAAATATACAGATAAATGAACCAGAGCTAAATTGTCTGAATTAATCTAGTATGACTTTTTCACAAAATGTCATTTTGAGGTCCAAGACAATCTCACCATGGCTTATAATGGGGAAAAAAAAACTAAATAGAAAAAAATATCAAAATATTTTAGTCTCTTCTCATATTGTACAGAAGAGAACAGCAAACATTATGAGAGAGAGGAAAGATCAATTATTATTAAGTAGAATAGCATGACTCACCACCAGATAATGGTCACAGCAAAAGGATAGAAAACTTTCAAAGATTTTGTGAAATCAAAATAATTTAAAAATACTATTTATATAAATGGAGCTGAACTAACTTGTGTGATTAAACTGAAATAATTTTTTCACCAAATATGTCAAGACTTTCATGGCATTACCTACAACAGAAATGGCTAAAATACAAAAATGTGTACAAATTAAACATAGAAGAGAGAATATTAAAATAGGGTGAAAAGTTAAATTGCTATTAAGTAGAATTTTATGAAACACTGTCAGATAATCATCTCACCAAAAGGTGTGAACATTTTCTTGTAAGTTATATTTTCTTGTGTTTTATCCAGATAGACAGTGTTTACTCATGCAAACACAATGTCCTTAGGTGTCATGTATGGTTCTCAATATCAAGACAGTTTCTTGAAATGTGTCCTTTATATGATTATCTTGAGAAAACCAAAAAGTTGTTTTTCAAGGTTGAGTACTCACCTTATACTACTAAACCATCACTAAATACAAAGAATTGAATACCATACCCTGTTTTGTAAATAAATGCCTTTAAGGTGATAGTAATTTCTTTAAAATATTTGAGTAGTCAATGAGAAGCCAGAGATAATCTGCATAAACTGAACATTTTAATAGTTGTGAATATGCAGAAACCATTTTATTTCCTTGCTAACCAACTTTAATTATCATTCCAGGCAAATTGAATGCTTTGATTCATAGCTTAAATAAAGTTTGCTATCATTTCCTACTGTGGCTCATTTCACAACCTGAACAATGCTTTTTCTTTGCTTCTTAAAGAAAATGTCCCTATCAATGACTACTTTAAATGCACCTTATAATTTATAAAGTTAACCAAATTTACAACTTCTAACATGGAATTTAAATAAATCTAGAAAAATGTAACATTTGGTTCCCTTAATATTACTGGAAGAACAAACGATTTACCATATTCCAGTGACTGTGCCAAGGGTTTATAGTAAATTATTTATGGAATGCTTTTTATAAGTTGCATATGGTCTCCTCCCTGGGACATTCCTGTTGAAAAGTCAAAACTATTCCTGTCAAAAGAACAGTCAGGACATCTAATTATTATTAACACCATGATACAAAATTTAAGAAAACTATACAATTCTTTATACAGTATCTCAAAATATAAAAAACCAAATAAAATAAATGGGAAATAGTATTAAGGATAGTTTCACACCCATAATAGTGAACAAATTTTCATTAGCTATCATATTACCAACATGAGAGGAAAATGTTGACTTGAGCAACTAAATATGTATCTCATCACCAATGGAACAATTTACTCTATACATGGTCCCTGTGAAGCATGGTACAAAAAGTATCAAAGGACCCATTTCTTGTCTTCTCACAGCCTACAGTCCCTGACAGAGAGCTCACTGTTGGATGTGAGACATGTCTGGCTATGATACTAGTTTTTTCATGAATTAACAGGATTGAGTCATAACAGTCAGCAGCCTGTGTGAACAGCCTACCTCAGTAGACTCTTGGAAATGCTACACCTATCTTTGGTCTCAATGGTCACAGTTGAAGTTTTACATTTTATTATATTGGGTTGTCGGAAAAGTCATAACGGATGTTTGCAACAGATGGTGCTAGTTCATTTTTGAAAATACTAGAGTCATTCGCATCTATGTTATTGCTATGTATGTCATTTGACAGCTGACAGTTCTACCTTCATTCTGTTAGAAAATTGAGCGATTTGGTTGAGTTTTGGAGATTTTACAACAAGTTGAAGATGGAAGACCAAACTCTGCATTTTTGCCCTATTTTACTGTTTTACTTCCATAAAGAGAAGAACGCTGCAATTTGCATCAAGTTTATGGTGACAATGCTCTACAAGAAGGTCAGTGCCAATGATGATTCATGAAATTCCATGCTGGTGACTTTGATCTCAATGACGCTCCTTGGTCAGAGAGGCCCACTGAGATTGATGATGACAAAATAAAGGCATTGATCGAGTCAAACCTGCATTACATGACAGGAGAGATTGCAGGGACATTGAACATCCATCATTCAAGTGTTCACGACCACCTGAAGAAGCTGGGATATGTAAGCAAGCTCAATATTTGGGTTTTACATGAACTCGAAGTTCATTAAACGGTGCGTATAGATATCTGCAATATGCTTATTAAATGTGAGGAAAACAATCCTTTTTTGAAGCGACTGATAACTGGTGATGAGAAGTGGATTGTTTACAACAACGTGGTGCGCTAACAATCTTGGTCCCAACGTGATGGTTCGCTTCAAATGACACTGAAAGCAGATATTCATCAGAGGAAGATTATGCTCTCAGTGTGGTGGGATTTTAAAGGTATCATGTTTTTCGAGCTCCTTCCAAGGAACCAAGCAATCAATTCAAATGTATATTGTTGGTAATTGGACAGCTTTAATGAACCCATCATCCAGAAACTTGTTAATTGTAAAGGAGTTGTGTTGCATCCCAACAACGTGAGACCACAAACAAGTTCAATCACCCATCAAAAATTACTGGAGCTTGGATGGGATGTGTTGCCACACCCACCATACTCGCCAGACCTTGTGCTGTCAGATTTCCACTTGTTTCACTTTCTTCAAAACTCCTTGCGTGGTATAACGTTCAATTCAGATGATACTGTAAATCAGCACCTTGTTCAGTTTTTCACAAATAAAGACAGGTCCTTCTATGAATAAGGAATTATGAAACTCACTGAAAGATGCCAAAGGGTTATCGAACAAAATGGGCAATATATATTGATTGATCTTTGTTCTTTATATAAATAAATGACCTTTGAAAAACATAGACAAAATACATCATGACTTTTTCGACAACCGAATACAATTGATTCATGTCTGTTCCTCTGCTGTGTGGTTAAGTTCCCCAGGAGTAGGAACCATGTTTGCTACTCACTATTGCATCTCCAGCTGGCATAGTTGGAAGAGATGAATGAATGGCAGCTGAGAGAGGCAATTGAGGGAGAAACAGAGGAAGCGAGTCTGACAAAGAATTCAAATCTAAGGGTGAGAGTTTATGGAAGTTAACACTAGAAAAGTTATAAAGCTAACAAATGAGAATTTGTTTGCTTTTTAGACACCCTCCCTAAAGGTAAACAATGAATTTAAGGCCTTATGTTACATAGTCCTCTAATCAAATCTAAATAAATTTAAATTTTATAATTTCAAACTTATTTCAAACAAGTTTTTTTTTAAAAATAATTTAAAAAATAAGTGTTTTATTTAATTCCATCTTCAAAGTTTCATAAATTTCTCTCAATTAATCATTTGAAATTATTACCTGAATTTTCTGCTCATTTATCTTTTGAAGTGGAAAAGATAACTTCTTTGTTTGATCCACCCTCCCAGTTCCAGGCTCTTAAAATATTTCTCTATAGTCACATCCTGAACAAATCCAATCTTGTTTAATTCAAAAGGCTGGAGAGGGAAACTTCTAACATGAACTGGGAGGTGATTAACTGTGGTGGTAGCGGCCTACCATGGCCCGGGACACACCTCTTCTCCTCTTCCTGTGGTTTTCCATTAATATTGCACTAGGTTCAGTGAGAATTAGGCTTGCTGGTACAGGTTAACAGTCTCCCACAGAGAAAAAGCATCTGTTCAGCTGTCAGGTTCATAACAGCAGGTTGCAAGTTAAGTTATTGCGAGCTTCCCAAACACCCTCTTTCCTCTCACCAAGCCACAAATTGGCAGCTGATGACACTGAAAGAGTTTTCTTTATAGTGAAAAACCATCACCTGAGTACTCTCAGGAAGAGCCCAATTACCCTAGCAGCTTCCAAAATATTTCACCAGCACTATCCTGCACAGAAGAGCCTTTCTGTGCCGAACTTTGCGTGGCAATGTAAACACTCTAAGACATATGAGGATGTGCATTTTAACATGCTAGATCCTTATTATAATGGGAATTTCCTGTGTGCAAATTAAAATTCATAATCATCATTTGAGGGTTGGAAGACAGGAGAAACAAAATCAAACAGAGTTTGTTCTCTGTATCTATGAGTTATCAGAAGGGAGATGAAAGGGGGAGAGGGAGGGGATAGGTGAAAAAAGGTGAAGGGGATTAAGAGGTACAAACCTCCAATTATAAAGTAAGTCACAGGGATGTAACGTACAGCATAGTGTATATAGTCATAATATTGCAATAACTGTACAGTGGCAGATGGTTACTAGACTTATTGCAGTGATCAGTTCATAAGGTATATAAATGTCGAATAACCATGTTGTACACCTGAAACTAATATAATATTGCATGTCAACTGTAATAAAAAATGAATAATTTTAAAAAATCAAACAGTTAGTGGATAGAAGCTTCCTTGAGAGAACATTAATTTTGATGGCATAAGAAGAGCTCACTTACACTATTTATAAAGGCACAAAAATATTCCAACTTTCTCATATACTCTCATTTCTTTTTTTTTAATTAAAGTTTATTGGGGTGACAATAGTTAGTAAAGTTACATACACACACGACCTGCACTACAAGAAATACTCTCATTTCATTCACATATTAGCCATTTTATTACTGTTCAATTTTGAGAGTTGAGACCTCTGATTTTTAAAAACAAATAAATAAAATATTTCCTACTAACCTAATCCCATAGCTAATTATACCAGATCTAGGAGCCAAATTCTGACCTCTTAAGTCCAGTACATTTTTCATTACATGTTACATGGCCTTCTCCACAACCTCTCACCCTTTGTCTTCTAATGTAGTAACCAAATTTGAGATTTCCTTAAGTTGATGCCATCTCTTGTTTTCACTCCTGAGCTAAAGCAATATGTATCAGAAACCAGAAGCTTTTCTGAAATTAGGCATTGTGGCTAGCCAAATAAATTTTGGTCCCTGTGTTGCATCCAGGATAAGATCTCTTCTGAGTTCTCTTTTCCTTTATTTCTTACTGTATTGGGAACTCTAAGTCTTAACTGTGAGTGAACACTTTCTCTCTGAAACAGGAAACCACCTAAGCGCTATGCTGAGTAAACAATCTGTTTGATATAATATCATCATAAATACATTTAAATTAAATTACCTAAACTGCTTTAATCTTTCCATTTTTAATCCCCAGACTATCTTTATGAAAAACACTTTGAGTGCAGCAATGCTCATAATATGCTTGTTATTACCATGTTAAAAATCCTTACCCAGTAATAAAAGTTTACATTGGCTCCGTTTGCTAAAAAACAGCATAAAATGAATATTTTCTGTTTCTGTATATGTAGTGTCCCTTGTTATCACTGGTTTCAATAATGAAAAGAATTATTATGACTTTTTAAGAAATGGTGATCCTTACAATGTCTATAAAAGGAGTCAATTTTGTATTTGTTAGTGTTACGAAAGCCATCCTTTTTTTCCTCTCTCATTAAAGGAGGTTTTATGGGAAATGTTGCCTTATATAACTTTTCAATAACCAAAATTACATTACCAAGCATTTAAAATTTAATCCAAAACTGAGCGTTGATCTTGAAAATGATGACCTTAAAGCATCACAAGGTTTGTGCACCAAGTTATTAAAAAAAAACAACAAAAAAACCTAAACTGTAAAAACTGTCAAAATCAATTTTATCACAACTTTAATAATTAATCAAAGGCTTTCAATAATCCGAGGAGCATTTATTCTAGTAAAACCATGTGAACAACAAACATTGTAATGTTTTAGTTTGCCGTATTCTCATATGCCAGCTAAAAGGTAGCCTTGAAAATCAACAGCCTGACAATTACAGTACTCAGGAAAACCAGCAGCCTCCTAGAGTAGCCACTGGAGGCAGGGGGCACGGGCGGGAGCTACCCCATAGCCTCACCTGCAGAGCATTATGATCATCTGACAGTTTCTGGAAAGCCCGCACATAAGGCCTGTCTTTATTTGCCCTCAAAGCTTGCTCACTGCTAACAGCTTTCTCCTAGGGCATTTGTAGAAAACAATCAGCAGCAAATGTCTGAGAGAGCAAACAAAAAAGAATGAAGAGTAATGAACAGAGACTCAGAGATCCGTGGGAAACTATCAAGTGTACCAAAATACACATCGTGGGAGTTCCAGAAGTAGAGGAGGGAAAGACGTACAAAGAATATCTGAATAAATGATGTCCAAAAACTTTTCATATTTTAAGAGAAACAATCCACCTACCTCCAAAATTCAACAAACTCCACCACCTACCTCCAAAATTCAACAAACTCCAAGTAAAACAAACTTACATACATACATTTAACATATACAGTAATACCTTGGTTTGCGAGCATAATTCGGTCTGGAAACTAACTACTCATATTGCAAGACATCACTCGTTTACCACGTTAAAATATATTAGAAATGTTTGCTTGTCTTGCGGAACACTCCCAAACTAAGTTACTCACAATCCAAGGTTTTACTGTATTTTATTTTGGGAAGATGAAAAAGTTCTGGAGATGGATATTAGTGAGGGTTGTACAACAATGTGAATGTACTTAATATTACCAAACTGTACACTTAAAAATGGTTATAATGGTAAAATTCATATTATATATACTTTACCTCAATAAAAAAAGTGAAGAAAGCACACATATGAACAGAATGTGCAATTTTATTTTTATTTCATTTGCCTCTGCTTTTATGAAGCACACATTCTTCCAAAATTAATATTACATGAAAATAAGAAGAGCATGTTAGAAATGGAGATACCTCCAGGAAAATCTTATATTGGTGATTACTTGTTCACCAGCTCTGAGGCATTTTCATTATCATAGTAAATTATATAATCATTATATAATTATCTATAATTATAATATCATATAACTATAATTATAACTAAATGAAGATCTCCTAAGCAACTACAATATGCCAGGGGCTATATACAATGAAAAGATTTTCTTGGCTTTGTCCCTTTCTAATTTTGGCAGGACAATTTGCCTTCTTTATTTTTTGATGCCAAAAGAACTTTCTCTCCCAGTGTAAGCTTTCTCTAAAATTTTCCTCCTCTCTACCTACTTTATAAACCTTAGATTTTGAAAATATCCTAAACAGCCTATTAAAAAAAATATGAGAGGAGCCAAAATACTAATTCTTATCCCATTTATAAGTATATATATACATATATATGGCTCAAAACAGATGTCCTATTAAACTGTTCTGAGATTACATAGAGAGAGAAGCACAAAAGCTTGAAGGCGAATGGAGAGAGGTTCAAAACATGTATAATGTATTTTGATGAGGAGAATCAAAGGATTGCAGATTTAATCACATGCAGAACTTTAAAGTCTAATTATAGGAGTCCATCATCTGGAGCCAAAGGCCAGGAAGCTAATTCTTACTCGTAAATGTAACTGAATTGAAGCTCATTTTGCAGAAGTGTCATCTGAGCTTCATGGAGCCATAGTTGTTTCAGCCCTTTGCTCAATTTAAGTTGTTGGCAAAAGTCTGCCAGAATATAAAACAAAATTCGGAACCTATTAATTACAAATTCTTTAATGCATTTTCAGAAAGGAAGAACTTCTAACCTAAAGCACTTCCAATCAGTAAAATTACATACAATATATATATTTTTTTCAGTAACCAGGATAGGCTATTAAGCATAACACATTACTGATAAATGGAGTCCTTAAAATATTTATATAGGATATATAGAGAAGCGTATTGTTTTTGAAAGTTAAAAAAAATTCTTGTTACAATATGTGAAAAACTGAAAGAAAAAATATATACTTTAACAAAAAAAATCAAAATTTAATCTGGAAATTTATAAGACAAGATTATGTGGATCTGCTTCATTTAATCATAGAGAATGAATTATGTAGTAGAATTATTTATATCTATGTCAATGATCTCTACATTGCTGAAAAATTGAGTTATTCACAAAATATGAAAGCAGACAATAAACAAGGAATTCTCATTCTTTAATGAAGAATATACTAGTTTGACAGTGTGAGGAAATATTGTACACACTGACATTTAACCCTCTGCCTGTTTAGTTTATGGAGCTTGCAATCGTGTTTTTGATGCATTTTTTAAACTGAAATTTCTCAACTGCCTAAGTAATGCCTGGTACATATTAGGCACCTATTAAATATTTATTCAATAAATTGATATCAAGGATGTGGTTATGATAGCCTTTCAGTTATAAGCAACATGGGTCACTTTTTGTTCACTGGTAACAGCACTCTACTTAGTCCCGAAAAAGGAATAAAATTTTCATTGTTCTCACACTGTAACAATTAATTACAAGACAATGATAAGATATCTTTGCAGAAAGAGATGCCAGCAGTGTCCTGTTGTAAAGTGTCTGAGTTTCAGATTATCTTCCACTGCTCCAGCAACAATAATGACAGCTAAATATTTCCTGCTGGAACCTGGGAAGACTCAAGTTCCGAAAAAGGGTAAACTTTTGAGAGTTCCTTCTAGATATTGTTTGAATTCTATACATCTGTCTGAGTTTTATAGACTCTCGAGCTGAAAAGAATTATCAGCAAAGGTTTTGACTGTGATTCCTCATAATGTTAATATTTCAGAAAAAAAGATTTAAAAAAATAAGTTATCCATGATTATAACATTACCAGTGTTTATATAGTAATTATAGTTTACTTTTTTTTTCCAGACATACTTTTTACAATTCCTGTTTGTAGATGTTGTGTATTTTCTTTCTTTTTCATTTACCTGAGAATGAATTAAACCTCTATACCTTTTACAACTGTGTGACAAGCTTAGGAACAGTTTTGCTGCAACTGAGTACAACCCATAAAGGAGGGAAGGAAACATTCAACTGAGCAAATTATATGACATGGTCTGGATTAATAAACACTGGTAGAGAACACAAAGTGAGAAGAGTTGTGTAGCATGAAAATTATTCCAAATCAAGGTGGTCAATCTGCTGGAACCCACATTGCCTCGGGTGTATGGATGCTGCTGTCAGGCTGAGATAATTATTATACTACGAACTTGCTTGTGGTTTTTGTAAGCCTACGAATTCCTTCCAGGGTGACAGCAAAAATTTCTAATAAAAGAATATCTTGCTTTGATTTCCACTTAAGCTTATATCTCTTGTATTCCCTATGCATTTATTCTTTGAAAACAAAGTTGTAATAGTTAATCAGATATGTTATGCCCTGTGTTCAGGTCAACACAATCAACAATACACTGTAGGCGGTGCATTCAAATCTTCCACTATGTCTATTTCTAATTCCTTAAAACAGATTTTATTTGATGATGTGCTGCTTGGCTTGCAGTAGTTTCATATGTATTAAAAGATTATTGGTTTAACTTCAGTTTTTCTATGCATTAAATCCTCTAACTGCATAACAAAACTAAAATAAAGACATAACTCTTTCTGAAGGAAGGATAAAATTCAGCAAATACCCCTAGAGAAAATTGCATTATTGAAAAGGGTAAAATAACTTTTATTTTCACATTGATGGAGTTTGGTAATCACTGCCCAGGACTGGGGAATTTCAGGACAGTGTTTTTCTTTTTATTTATTTATATTTTGGTTTTGGTTTATTTTTAATGAAAGTTAAATTAACTTCTGTTCTATGGTGCATGGCTCACCTACATTGATTGGTCCAAAGCCTTCTTTTAAAGATTGCTTCAGGCCTCAGGCTTGAGTTAATGGTGCCTTGTAGAATAGCAGCTCTGGGACTAATAGGGTTGGTAATTTTGCTTGAGCAAGAATTCATAAGGTGATAGACCATGAGAATATAGGGTTCTTGAAAAGCTTCAAAAGGCATGGCATGGGTACTGTGTACCCCATAATATGGGGAATACTGTCTTGAGACATTTCATTTGATTAAAAAGAGAAGATAAACTTAGAAAATAAGGTTTGGGGCCTCTTACATCAAAATAATTTATAATCCTTTTTCACAAAAATGAGAAGTGAAAAAAAAGAATAATATATAAACAATAAATGTCAATAGGAAGAAATGTGTTTGCTCTTCTAACAGAAAGGAAGAAAAACCATCAGTTTGGACCAGAGATAAGAAAAAAATATATCGAGAGAGATACATATAGTCAAAAAGGAAAGGTCTTCAGAAGGTAAATTTTTTCTAACTTCAGCCTTGATTGAAGCATAAACTGAGTTTTGAGAGAATTAAATGAAATATACCTTACTATGCAACTTTCTTTGTCTGGATCAGGGCCTAACACACAACTAAAATAACTCATTCAAGTATTAATGAAGAAATGAGATAATACGGCTGAACCAGGGGTCAGTAACTATGGCTTATGTGCCAAATCGACCATCTCTATTTAGCTTCTATTTTTTTTTTTATTAGCACACAGTCACACTCATTCATTTGTATGTTGCCTGGTCTATGGTTACTTTTATGATACAATGGTTGAGTATTCACAATACAGACTATGTCTGTTACAGCCTGTAAATCCTAAAACATTTACTATCTGCCACTTTATTGAAAAAGTTTACTGATCTCAGGGCTAGACCTGAGGAAAACATTCTTGGAGAAAGTGAGTCTTCAGATATTTAAGTACTCTGAGGATAAAGAGGAAACTAAGATTTATTAAATAATGATTTTATGCTGAGTTGGGATGTGATGCTTTTACATGTGCTTCAAAGATCTCTAAAAGACAGGTACCATTATCATTAAACAAATCAGGAAACTGAGGGTCAGAAACTGCAAAATGTTGCATAGTCCAGGGTCTCTTTACATGGTTGTGGGGGTTGTGCACTGCACACGTGTGTCACATGTAAGGAGGTGCCATTTGTTCACAGGCAATGCATTTATATATTTATTACAAGCATGCACTAGCAATAATGTGTATGTTAAAGGCAATTGGTTTTACAAGAATTAGAAGTAAAGCATATTAAGATAAGATGCCATCTGGGCTATCCATAGTGAAGTGTATGATATTGTACCGTGTTGAAAGAATGAATTTGCCCACTGGGTTGGAATGAGAAACCTAGTCAAGAAAACACAAATGAAGGTTTGAATTAGCAGCGAGCGCAATCTGTGTTTGTGTTTTTCCACGACTGTGAAATGGAATCAGAGCATTAAGATATCAATTAACACAGGGAGAACTGAAAGACAGCCCCATATTTTGCCATGTAAAATTGTTGCCTATTCTTTATGGAGATGACCTCTGTGTATCCTCTGATTCTTGTGATGCTGTTAAAATGTAAATTCTATAGCAAAATTAATAACATAATTTCTGTGAAGTGTATGAATCTCACATAGAGCCAGTCTCCTCTTTATGTCAAAGGAATAGGGCTGGCTTACATTTTAATATTTAGAATTATGAGATGCAGCTTTAAATATACGAACCAAATATCTGCAGTAAATAAAATCCTTTTGAGATGGTATATGTACTTCCAAATTAAAGAGAATCTTGTCATATTGTTAGCTCTTAAGGTCACTGTATTTTAACACTATTAGCATTTTCACAAATTCTAATGTAAAAAATCCTGGCCCATTATATATGTATACATATATATATATATGCATATATACACATATGCATTGTATATATAACTAAAGTGGTTTTTAATTGAATATTGGGCAGTAACCACATCACGTCAACACCCACTGCGGGGCCTTTGTGATCCTTCAGCAAATTTTAAAATACTGTTACAGTGCTATGATCACCTATACTAAGCAAGTGTAAGAATAAAAGTTTTTGTTTTTGTTTTTGATTTATTGGGTTAACAAAGGTTAGTAAAATTACATAGGTTTCAAGTGTACAATTCTGTAATACATCACCTATATATCACATAAGAATAAAAGCTTCATGTTCTAGAAATAGGTACAATGCAGCGCAACTCAGGGAGAGCTTATATGAACTCGAAGATTTCACAGTAGGGTTGGGATCTCGACTGAGTTTTAGAAAACAGGTAGGATTTAAACTGAGATATTGAGAAGAAAGCTGTGGGATGATAACTAGATGGAAACTCCCTGCAGGCATTAGAGAATATAAGTCTTGCAGATGTCAGCCCAAGGATGCACATTCTGGGACCCATCTCTGCAAAGAAACCATAGTCAATTGTGTCTAGTTAAGATCACTAAGGATGACTGCGCTGAAAAAGAGAAATGAGTGCAGAAGAGTGGGGAGTGCCCGTGAGTAAGAAAAAGCTGAGAGTGACAGCATGGAAAGCAGAAGTATGAAAGCACTTTGTGAGAGATTACAGAATTTCAAACAAGTGTTGACGATGTCAATGTTCCAGAGAAGAAAGGAGGGGTGTGAAAGGGTGATTGACTTGGTGATTGATTTTAATTGACACGATTGAAAAAACCCCACAAAATTGGAGAAAGCAATTCCAACAGAAGGCCAGCTAGCAGAGGGATGAAGTTCACTGGTGGGTAGTGAAGGCAGGCAGCACAGGTCCTGTGAAGGTTTGTACCAAACTAAGAAACTGATGTCTGGGAAAAGGTAAGAGTTTTTAAAGCATCGTTTAGTTTCTGTCTATGTGTTTCATTTGTGGGATAGGTGAAATTTTGAGCATGCTTACTGGCCAAATTGATTCAGTTAAATGAAATTAAAGATAATGAGAGACTGAAGATAGCAGACGTCAGAAAATACTGAAGAATATACTTGCTCCATGTGAATATACCAGAGGTAGAAACAGCCAATGAAAAATAAGAAAACACCAACCATGATTTAAAAGAAACTAAAGGGTTATTTGAAATACACCTGAAGCCTGAGGTGAATGCATTGAGCATTCAGAGTAACCAAAGATGTCTGGAAACAGAGGAAAAACTGAGGGTTGCTAGTTGGGAGGGGGTGGGGGTGGAGATGAAGGGGAAGGGACGAGACAATACAAATTGGTAACTACAATATGGCCTCAGGGATAGAAAAGACAGTCTGGGGAATATAATCAATAATGTTGTAAATAT
>NW_017733372.1:0-8500 GCF_001890085.2 Hipposideros armiger | reverse complement strand
AAACAGCATACAAATTTATGTCAATAGGGGAAATGCACAGCCTCTTCCATTTAGGAAAAGAATTTCCCAATAACCATCTTGCGCTTGCCACATTTTGCCACATCTCAGTGTCAACATTTAATGATTCTCTAAGTGAGAGGGATCTAACTACAGAGAGTCCTCAATTTATGATGGCCCAACTTACAATTTTTTGACATCACCATGGCACGAAAGCAGTATGCGTTCAGTGGAAAGCTTACTTGGAATTTTGAAATTGATCTCTTCCTGGGCTAGCAAAATGCAGTATGATAGCCTCTGGTTGATGCTGGACAGGCCAGCGAGCCACAGCTCCCATCAGCCGTGCAATCACAAGGGTAAACAACTGATTACAGTGTACTGTGTTGCCGGCATTTTGGGGGTACTGTCTTCAATAAATTATGTGAGACATTCAACACTTTATTTGAACATAGGCTTTCTGTTAGATGATTTTGCCCAACTGTGGGCTCACGTAAGTGTTCTGAACGCGTTTAAGGCAGGCTAGGCTAAGCTATGATGTTTCGTAGGTGAGGTGTGTTAAATTGCCTTTTTGACTAACAATATTTTCAAATTACACTGAGTTTATCTGGATATAACCCCATCACAAGTTGAGGAGCATCTGTAATACAAAGTCACAGTTAATGTAGCAACTGTTTTAGTCACGTGGGGGGTACTGTGATAGAATGGGGAGGCAGTGTTAGGAGGAGGGAAAGAAAGGTGCCGAATCCCTCCAATCTTCCAAGTAGGAAGCAGTGGTGGAAAACTAAATTGACTATATCTTGTGACTAGTTCAAATTACTAACATACTAGGACTGTATTTTATATATTCCATTTTTATGCTTCACTGGGGCCTGTGAATTATCAGAGTATAAGGTACATTTATGCCCATTGCATAGAACGTAGAGCATAATTTTATCATTTAAAATTATTATACAAATTTACACTTGTATGTCTCACTTTATGACATATTTTCAGTCATGTCTCTGATTTATTTGATGCTTGGTCTCCCATAGAATGTCAAATTATAATATTGTTCCTATGAGGAAATATAACATTTTTATAACAATCTGCGCTTCCATCAGGTTTCTAAGAATGCGTTCTGGTGGCAAGTAGGAACTCGCCATAGCAGTTTTATGAACTCTACTTGACGTAGATTTATGGCTAAGGGACAAAATGCCTTCCCTGAATATTTAATAGCTTATGTAAGCCAATTTTAAAATGTTGAGATACATATTTGTTTCAACCTTGACCTTTAAAACCCTGTTTCAAGACAACCTCTCTGACATACATTCCTCTCTGTGCACCTGTCCTGAGGTTAGCTAGTTTCCTAGAGATGCCACCCGCCTTATTCATTTGACACATGAACACATCCTGCCTTGTACTGCAACTATGCTTCTCTTAGCCTTTCTTTAGAATGCCTATCAATGCGGTATTATTTACATAGGAAGGCTACATATTGTTAGATTGAAGAATATGCATTATGCTGGTTTTAGGAAAGGCAATTCATCCACCATAATTGTGGTTTATTAATATAAACATGGTGAAAGGTGTGATTTATTTAGAAACATATAAACCTCAATTTCTTTTGAGTTTATAACATTTGCATACAAACTATAGAAAGTAAACTCACTGATCAAAATGGTGAACCTGAATCATAAAGCAAAAGTTTAAACATACTCGTTACAACTATTGCTATAATAGGATATAATTTTAAATATTTTAAAGACAATTATTATAGTATAAGTCACATCATTAATTGTTATAAAATGTTATTTAGATCATTTCAGGTACAAAAGCACATTAGATTACTTAAAGTACTGTTCTGAAAATATTTATCTTTATTTGAGATATTTGTTCTCCCAAAATCTTAAGTTATAACTCTAATTATAAAGAAGTTCTCTCAGCAAATGTCTAAAATCTATGTTCAAATACCAATGATCAGCAGAGGATGGAGACATCATCATAAAACTCTTACTCTGCTCTCAATGGATCACTGTGGATGAAGTTATTATAGCTAAAATTTGACCTTATGCTGCTATAAAACTTTTTTTTTCAAGATAATACTGCTCTCAGTTGGTTTAGCAACCAGATCTCCTTAACCTTTAGCATGAAAACATTACATGAATGTACATTTATACCCGCTCACACATGAGATCTGAATTTCCATATCCATTAAATATTTAAATAATATAGAGACTGACATGCATAACAGTATTTTCTAGTACTCTGCAATACAAAAAGTCTATCACTCCTAAAGTAGTAACATGGAGAATTGCATCCAAAGCTGAATAAATGTTTTTCTGAGAGACCATCTTAGAGGACTCCCATGAAATTAGATGCTTTAATGCAAATAATATTTTCTCCTTTTTAGGACTGTTGCTGTATCAAATATAAAGATATTTTAATTAATAGGGAAAGTTTATTTACATTAAAGCTCTAAACTGGAAATATCAATCATTCATCATGTTATATAAACTATTCTACAAATATGCATTGGATGTCTGCCAGGTATCAACTCCTATCTGAACATTGGCGATATAATGATGAGCAAATAGACATGGTCTCATCCTCATTATGTAGTCCATCAGGGTTATGAAGAGAAGGAAGCCAGAATACAAAATATAGTGAATGTAGTGCTACTATTTGAGTAAGAAGAGAGTAATACGGGGAAAGAAAAGCAGGTGATGGGTGAAGGAATGGGGGGGGGAGGGCAGGGAGAGAAAATATTAAACTTTGGAAACCTAAAACAAACAATAACTAGGGAATAAAAATGTTAACATGGATAGTGGAATGGAAGAGATTAATGACAATGGGTCATACCAGAAAAAGGAGCAAGGACTTTGGAAGTATTAATTTAATGACTGTGGAGTTTTCAAGTGTGAAAAATTTACATGAAGATTGTTTGAATCTATCAAAATTAGCAAATTCCTTTCGATGGAGTTGGGTTTGTTTTGCTGTATCATTTATCTTTGTATATGCTTTGATGTCTTTATTGTTGTGGATGCTAAGAATCACAGGAGAAACCTGGTGGAATATTCACTGGATGAGAATTAAAGAATATATATCCCTAATATCATAAATAGTCTTACCTACATAAAGATTTGGTTAATTAACCTGTAAAAAGAGTTCTATTATGTTCTCTAATTATAAGAGAGATTTATAAAATCAGATTTTCAATAAACTATTCTTCTCAGGTACTAATAACTTGGTAATGGCACAGTATAATAAAGTGAAATTTCAGGTAGAGTATTCTAATTAAATAATAAATATTGATGAGAGAATGTTAGGTGAAAATGTTGCAAGTGTGTTATAGAACTCTGCCCCCACCTAACAAAAAAGCAACACAATGTAATTTCTGCTGATGTACAAAATATGAAGTGTTTATTCAGTATGCACCCTATCTAACCCAGGTGCCTCACTAAATCATATTCTAAGCTACTCTTGTCACCTTTGTTGAATACTGAAGCCAAATAGTGGTGTAAGAAATGCAGTTTGCATAGGTGAAAGGATATATAATAAAACTACTGTAAGCCCATGGTATTAATGTAATCTCTCTGTGTCTAATGCATTTTAATTTTTTTTTTTTTTTAGCTGAGCCATCCTGCCACCTGTTGGCAGCTCAGCTTGGGCCGGGACTCGAACTGCTATTGCTCAGAGCTCGCACTCTTGGGCAAGCTCTTAACCAACTGAGCTACTCGGCCGGCCCTTTAATGCATTTTAATTTTAGTTTTCAGCTTATCCAATTATCTATTTCTCTTTTTAAAACATGCAACAATTTTGGGCTTCTGTGAATTTTATACTTCCAAATAGATACAGTAATATAATTTTTTAAATGATGTGAAATGTGCTGCTCCCACAGCCCTGACAAAGCCTGTGGGTGGACCCAGCCTACACAGGGGACACCCATGAGTGCTTGGCACTAGCGTCAAAGAGGTACTGTATTTCTGGGCACCACAGATTTAAAACAACCAGACAGACAGTTCTTGGAAGTCTACCAACCCCAGGGCACTGCACAGACAGCCGACTGACATACCCTCAGGCTTCCTGTGAAAAAGGCCTATTGTACTGGAGCCTCAGCCTGAGGTACAGGCTTCAGGTTCACCACACATCTAGAGGCTATGGGAGTGCTCTCAGGAAAGGTGAGCTGGGAAACTCCAACTTTGTGCTATTCCTAGACCTCACTACAGCTTGCCAGTACCTCCCAGAAAGGAGCTTATACACTCATCTGGAGTCCTAATTTTTGCAACTGTTGTCAAGGAGGCACCTCCAGATCACCTGGTATGGAGGCCAGCAGAGTTTAAAATTGTGGTCCCACAGGACTGTATGTACTGGCACACCTTAAAGCTGCTGCCTATCTAGCTTCCAACAACCTACAGCTAGGTGCTGAGATCCCTCACTCTGGAACACTGACAGGTATTGACGCCCCCTAGATAAAATGAGATGCCTTTAGCTAAATTCACCAAGACTAAAAGAAAGGGCTCAAATAAAAGTCAGAAATGAATGAGAAGTTACAACTGATGCTACAGAAATACAAAGGATCATAAGCTATTACTATGTAAAGTTATATGCCAACAAATTGGGCAGACTAGAAAAAATAAATAAATAAATAAATAAATAAATAAATTCCTAAATACATACAATCATCCAAGACTGAATTAGGAACAAATAGAAAATCTGAACAAACTAATTACTAATAAGGAAAGTAAGTCAGTGATTAAAAACTTCCCAACAAAGAAAAGTCCAGGACCAGACAGCTTTACTGGCGAGTGCTACCAAATATTCTAAGAAAATTTAATACCTATCCTTCTCAAACTCAAGAAATTGGAGAGGGGGGAATGCTTCCAAAATCATTTTACCAGGCTAATATTATCCTGATACGAAAACCACACAAGGACATCACAAATAAAAAAAAAAACAAATAAATAAATAATAAAAATTATAGGCCAATATCCCAGATGAACATGGATGCAAGAATCCTCAAAAAAATATTAACAGGGCTGACCAAGTGGCTCAGTTGGTTAAGAGCTTGCTCAAGAGTTTGAGACCTGAGCAACAGCGGTTCGAGTCCCGGCCCGAACTGAGCTGCTGCTGAGCTGCCAACAGGTGGCAGGATGGCTCAGCTAAAAAAAATTAACAAACTTAATTCAACAATACATCAAAAGGATCATACAATTCTGTAATAAATACCTCATCTTTATATTCACATTGTGGAATTGTACGCTTGAAACCTATGTAACTTTACTAACCATTGTCACCCCAATAAACTTTAATTTAAAAAAAGTAAATAATATCTCAAAATAAAAACAAAAAAGAAAAGAAAAGAAAAGAAAGAAAGAAAGGGTCATACACCATGATCAAATAAAATTTATTCCAGGTATGCAAGGATGGTGTAACATCTATAAATCAATTAACATGTTACAGTACATTAACAAAATGAAGGATAAAAATAACATGATCATATCAATAGATGCAGAAAAAGCATTTGACAAAATTCAACATCCATTTATGATAAAAACTCTCAACAAGTGGGTATAGAAGAAATATACTTCAACATTAAAGGCCATATGTGGCCGACACACAGCTAAGATGAAAGCTTTTCTCAAAGATCAGAAGCAAGATAAGAATGCCCCATCTCAAAACTTGTATTCAACATAGTTGAAAGTCCTAACCAGAGAAATTAGGCAAGAAAAAAGTAAATAAAAAGAAAGGCATCCAAAATGGAAAGGAAGTAGTAAACCTGTCATTATTTGCATATGACATGATACTATAATATATATACAAAACCCTAAAGACTCCAACCAAAAAACTGTTAGAACTAATAAATGAATTCAGTAAAGTTGCAAAATACAAAATCAACATACAGTAATCTGCTGCTTTTCTATACACTAATAATAAATGATTAGAAAAATTAATAAAACAATCCAATTTACAACTGCATCAAAAATATATAGGAGTAAATTTAACCAAGGAGGTGAAAGACCTATACACTGAAAACTATATGGCACTGACAAAACAACAGAAGAAGACACAAATAAATGGTAGTTATAACATGCTCCTAGATGGGAAGAATATCAAAATGTCCATCTTACCCAAAGCAATCTACAGATTCAATGCAATCCCTATCAAAATTCCAATGGTACTTTTTCACAGAACAAGAAAAAAATAAATCTAAAATTTTTATGGAATCACAAATGACAACATTTAGCCAAAGCAAACTTGAGTAAGAAGAACAAATCTGGAGATATCATGAGCCCTGATTTCAAACTATACTACAAAGTTATAGTAAGCAAAACAATATAATATTAGCATAAAAAGACACATGACTCAATGAAACAAAATGGAGAGCCCAGAAATAAACCCACACAGATGTGGTCAATTTATTTATGAGAAGGGAGACAAGAATATACAAAAAGGAAAGGGCATTTTCTTCAATAAATTGTGTTAAGAAATCTGGACAGCCACATGCAAAAAAAAAAAAGGGAATTAAACTACTATCTTACACCATATACAAAATTATCTCAAAGTAGATTAAAGATCTGAATGTAAGACATAACAGTCATAGAAGAAAATATAGATAATAAGCTCCTTGACATTGGTCTTAGAGTTGAATTTTTAGACCAAAAGCAGAGGCAACAAAAGCAAAAATAAACAACAGGAGTACATCAGACTAAAAATATTTCACAGAGCAAAGGAAACCATCAGCAAAATGCAAAGCAACCTACTGAATGGGAGAATATTTGCCTGGTAGTCTATACACTTCTTACAAATATATCCTCATGGTTTGGAGCCATTAGGCTAGGGGTAGTTCATTATGCATGAATAACATGGCAAAAAATAACTGACACAAGGGCCAACATATCTGGAAATCCTCAATCCCAGATCCACAATCATCAATAATCCAATTTTAAGATGACTAAAACAATAGTAAACAGAATTAAAGGAGAAATTCTAAACTCCTCAACTTTACATGGCTAAGTCTAATCTAAAAGACTGAAAACTCACAAAGAAAAATAGAGAAAGTCATGATAAATTGGCAAGAGAAAAATAAATTGAACAAGTGTCTCACTAAAGAATATCAAAACAAGTTGCTCAGCAATATTCATCATCAATGAAATGCAAATTAAAAGCACAGTACACTGTTACCTCATGTACACCACCATGGCTAAAGAAAAAAAAAAAGACATATAATACTCTCCCAGTTAGTTATTGCAGCAGAATGAACTGCCTCAAAACTTACTAGATTAGAACACCTCACTTTTCTGTCTGATGATTTTGATTTTATGATCTCATGTTTCAAGAATTACAGCAGTCTTCCATTGGATCTCATGTTCTGTGTGGCATTGGAGGATGTCTAGAGATCAAATCTCAGAAAGGACCTTCACATTTATGTTAGGACTTCAAAAATATTTAAAGGAGCAATTCATATAATCTTTCAAACAGAAAAGAGACCTAAAAAAATAAATCCCCAGGGAATGCCTTGCAGCTCCTCTTCATTAAACAACAGGGCTTCTAAAGAAAGCATTGTTCTAGTTGCCTTACAGAGAAAGCAAAGCAGAAAAGAGATTTGGGCTGTGGGTTTTGTCTGACTGTATGAATATATCACATATATATCCCATATGTAACACATGTATTTCATATATATGATTGTTTTTAGTCACTATGTGTCCTACAGTGGGTACAGCACAGAAAAGATAGCTAGAGCACTGTAATATGTTTATACAATGTAGTGCTATGATAGGTTAGTGAAAATGACAAATATTATAGATACAAAGAAAAGCGTATGGATGATTCTTCAGTAAGGGAAGGGCCAAAAAGTGTATATAGAGCATGATTCAATTCTTAACATTTAAAAGTGGGGAAAAAAAAAACATTTAAAAAAATTGTAAGTCATAATAGTGGTGTCTCTTAGAGGTGGTAAGGGCTGATAGGAGTACAAGGAAAACTTTTGTTACCGTACTTATGTTCTGTTTCTTGATCTGAATGCTGTTTATATGGGTGTGTTCACTTCATATCATTTATCAAGTTGTATATTTATGATTTGTGCCCTTTTTATATGTATGATATTCCTACATCTGTCAGGATTCTGTCATGAAAATGGAGGGAGATCACTGGTTAAACTTTTCAAGGATCCCAACCTTGTCTGGAAGGACATAGAAGTACTGAGTTATATTACACATATAATAAAATTACACTTCCCGGGTTGCATGCTGTAATTATGGAGGGTAACCACTAAATGAATAGCAGGAGGATGTATCAAAATAAACTAAAAGTGGAGAGAAAAAAATATGATAATTACAACATTGATCCAAAAGATGACAAGAAAGACAGGGAACATATAACAGCTATGAGAAAGAGAACAGTAAATTGAAAGATATAAAAGTAAAATATCAGTAATTCCTTTAAGTGATCTAAATCAAGTCAAAGAAAAATGCCACATATCTAAAGGCAAAACAGCTTCTCTGATAACCTTGACCCAGGTGTGTGA
>NW_017733371.1:62787-66151 GCF_001890085.2 Hipposideros armiger | reverse complement strand
AAAATTCACTAATATTTGGTCTAGTCAAGTTAGCAGGGGTTTTGCTCAGTTTGTTCAGTGGGTACAAATATTAATAGCTAATCGTTTATGAGGCACAGAATGGGAATTTGGAAAGACTATACCTGACCTTGTAAAAGGTCACCCAGAGAAGCATTTGCGAGTCTTACCTAAGTCATATGAGGAAGGATGGTTCTTTTCAGTAAGCTATTTCCTGGAACTTAAAAGGCTGGGGAGATTTCTTTATGATTGCTGCTTTCTGGGAGCACAGGGCTCATATAAAGTTTAAATTTGCCAAAAGGAATAATCAAATTCATTATTTAATTTGTTATAGTTTATTTAGTGTAATATATGTGACTATATATAAGTCTACATATATACCTATGTCTTTATGTGTTAATTTTGATATTTTCATATTAGCTTGGCTATTTGTATATATCTTTCTGCATGAATATGAGCTGATCAATTTCTTAACAAACATAAATGTGTAACACTAACCTATGCATTGTAAGATATTTTTCATCCTTGGCTTGTGACCACTATACACCCTTAATGTATCAAGACAAAAAATACCTCCACCGCATACTTCCAAATGCCCCTTAGCAGAGCAGTTCTAGTTTTAATTGAAAATCATTAGGCTGCAGATGTCATGATTGTGTTATAGATCCTAAATATCAATGCTACATTTTAATATAATGCTATGTTTGTTATCACATACATGTGCGTTCCTGAACTGCATTTGTTGCATATCTAAACACCAGAAAATATTTGTTCTATTCCATATGATGTCTTCCACCATAAATGATTTACCTAAGCCAATCGTGGGACAGAAATTATATTTACTTTGTCAGCTATTGGAATCATCCTGGCAAATGTAACCTCAGAGCAGCCTTCAGAGAAGTTTTTGAAAATGGATTCCTTGTTCATCAATAAAAAAAACAAAACAAACAAAAAGTGATAATGTTGTCTTGTCTGAACATTTCAAAAGTAAATATAACATGTGACCAAAGTCATTCATGGAATGGAATAAGTCATACTCTAAGGAATAGTAGAGAAGAGGGTAAGAATTCTGATATAACATTCCTGGTGTTGGCATCTCTTCTCTGAACCTGTGTTCATACAAGTAAACAACTTTATTGTTTAAGCAAGTCTTAGCTGGGGATTTTATTGCTTGTAGCCAAAGGCATCTTATGTGATATACCATATTTTTATTGAAGTGCAATAAATTAAAAAAGATTGTCCTATTATTTCTAAAAGCTGAAAGCATGTAATAAAATACCTTTACTGAGTTAAAAAGTATTGTCTCTTAAGAATAATAATATAGACTTTTTTAAACAAAGAAAATGTTGACTTAGTAAAAATATCCCTCATAAAGAAATTAAAGACATGTCTATTTACTGATAAAAGTTGAACAAAAGTTTTTTTGGTAGCTAGGTTAGTAAGTCAACACTGGGTATTACACAATTAATAAACATGGAAAAATTAATATGGAAAATGTTAAATACAAACATTAGTCACTCCTATGTGTTATACCTAAATATGCTCTTGTACATATATGAGGAAACATTAACAATAAATGACTTTTTATTAAATATTTTTCCAAATAAACTTGTGCCTTCCAAAGTACTATGGGAATGGAGCAAATAGCATGCTCTGTTGATGAGAAGGAGGAGGGAAGTGACTTAGGATATATCAGGAGCTGCAGTCACTGCTGGCTGACACTAACTGCTACCTTGTTTAACTTCCAGATGGAAAATGAATAGTGAAAACATTAAAAACTAGACTTGTTTACATGGAATAGGAGATTAGAGACTTATTTACATGGAATAATAGATACTAAAAAGGATAGTTATATCAAGTTATTCAATCAAGATTAGGACCTGAAAACCTAACATATTCCACGAACTGTTATGATCCTGGGAACACAATGATAAGAGTTAGATATTACTTATTCTCTCTTAGAATTTACTTTTTTTAGGGTAAAAAAAATCAATAAATGAGATATGTTTTACATAGCAAACATTTCTATACTCACATACCGGAATAAAGGCAGGATAGGGACTACAACGAATAGAATGGTTAGGAGGAAAATATTATCCAAGAGATGGCAGTTTTTCAAATTCTGCAAATCAAGCATAGCCTAGCTATGGAAAGAAATTTCTTGGAGAAGCATGATTCATATAGAAGAAATCAAAATTCTAAAGAAACTGAGTCTAGACTGAGTTTGCCTTGGCAGCCAAAACAAGGAAGGCCAACAAGCCTGGGATATTTTCAGCAGGTGCAATTGTGGGTGTAGATAGGATTGGAGATAAATATAAAAATCTGACTGAGAAAACCATCACGATAAGGAGTTTGGGTAATATTCAAATTACAAAGACAAGGCTGTTGGACAGTTATTATTAGTTATTAGTGACATATTTTTTTAAAAAATCAAGCTTGGCTCTTAACTGGGAATCATTAAAGGTAAAGAAGAATTAAAGTGACCAGTTAAAAGATTATTGCTAAACAAGTGCTAAAAGCATTTGGAATACAATAAAANTCAAATGCCAGAGTCACAGTGCTCGTTTGGTAGGAATGATGAGGGAGATAAAGGCAGCACACTTTATAGGTGTGCCTGTGGGTCTGTCAAGTTCACTGGGCATTTTATGTTCTCTGTCTCATTCTCTACTAATGTGAAGCTCAAAAGAGAGAAAGTTGAGTTCAAATTCAGGAAGAAAAATAGCAGAGCATTTAGGTTTCGTTTTGGCTTTTTCATCTCCAATTCACAATGCTCCAATTTGGGAGAGAGGAAAAGAATTGTTTATTTCACTGGGCCTTTGGAAGCCTCTTTTTAATGATAGTACAGGAGGGTTAAAATACTAAAACACATGAAAACTATTTTATCAAAAATAATTTTATATCAAAGTATTTTATTGTAATCACTCAATTTTATTGAAAGTCTATGAACAAATTGACATATCACTGCATATCTCCTGTTGGGGATGAATTAGTGGAAAAAAATACTCTGGGAGCAATAAGACAATCAAAATTGGTGGATGTCACATTCAAAATTTAATTGTTTATTAAGGAAAGCATTTCTAGTTTTCATCATAACTCTGCTATAGACAATAAGTTTCACATGGAGTAGCAGACCTTTCTTAATGCTTAGAATGGTTATACATTTATTTTAAATGGGCAATTCATTGTTATATCTATATTAAAATACATAATTATTTAAATTATCTCATTTGTATTAAGTATTCAGGATATTATTGAGGACAGTACATTTTACATAAGTATAATCAAAACTCTAGCAGAATCTGAAGTTTACATTTTTACAGCCTAATTATGAGCAGATGTTACTTTAGAAAAGGAGAAAAGGGGTGAA
>NW_017733371.1:52947-53967 GCF_001890085.2 Hipposideros armiger | reverse complement strand
GAGAGAAAGGGAGGGAGAGAGGGAGAGAGAGGGAAAACAAGACTACCTGACATTAATCTTTTTTTAGGGCACTAAAAGGAAAAACTATATAGTGCGTGTACAGATTGCCAAACAGTAAGCTCTGTGACTCTTCTGAAATAAGCACTCTTTTGGAGAACAAACCTGAAAGTATGAATAACGTAGTTTGGATCTCTAGGATAATAGGAACTATGACTTTTCATCATCATCTCATCTGATGGCTTGCCTTATGTTACCAGTAAAGTTTCACTTTACTCTTTTTTGAGTCTGGACAACACTTCAGATGGTCCCCCCTTTCTTTGTATTCACTACACTGAGAGAAAACCCAATCTATTTTCTGTATAAAAATAAAAGCATAATTTGAATACCTCTGTATAAACTTATTATTACCTTCATTTCTCAAGCAATTTAAGTCAGCATCAGGAGATGTTAGTATAGATCTTATTAACACAGCAGGATTTTCATATTCTTGATTTTCTCACTTTATAATCAATAAATGCAATTAAAGGTCTGCATTTTCTAATATCATGGATCTTATGCTCTTAAACGTTAGAAACTGCATATACATACTTTTTCTTTTCTTTTTTTTTAAGCATGGTTAAAATATAGAATAATCCCTTCAGGACTGACATAATTCATTTCTAATTGTAATTTTAAATTGTTTAAAGAATTACATAATTCAGTAAAAAGCCAAGAACTGACAGTTTTTAAACCAAAGGTTCTAAAATATTTTATCCCATCCATGAACATATTTCTCACCACTTATCCCACAATCTGCTGAGTGCTATTTTTCTTACTTTAATATTTTGACAGTTCCTATATACACCCTATGAAACTCAACAAGGTTGAAACTGAAAAAAATTTATTATCATATTAGCTAAAAATGTTTCCAAGCAGAAAAAAAAAAAGAATTGTGTTTAAATGTCAACCGGTAATAAAACATGCTTGTTATACATATGTAAGACTCGAAAATCAGAGAAAATATTCATAATAATTCAAGAA
>NW_017733371.1:48606-49861 GCF_001890085.2 Hipposideros armiger | reverse complement strand
ATAAAGGGAGATCCTATGAGGAGACTAAATTACGTGTCAGCAAAGCATGGACAACCAACCAAATTCGGCCTACAGCCTGTTTTACAAAGCCCATGAACTAAGAATTGTTTTTATATTTGTTAAAGGCTGTTCTATAAGTACAGTCAATACCCACTATTCATGGAGTCAGTATTTGCAAATGTGCCTACTTACTAAAATGTATTTGGAACTCTACGGTCAATACTCAAAAGACTCTAAAAGTCATTAGCAGCCATGCACAAGTGTGGAGCAGCTGAGACTTGAGTCACCCACAAGCACGTCCCCAGCTGAAGTTAAATGAGGCCACATTCTGGCTTCTTATTTCAGCTCTTATTCTGTAACAAGTGTCTTTTTCCAGGTCTATATAGTACCACAGTTGTTTACATTTTTGTGCATTTTGCTAATGATTTCATTTTTTAAAATGTCCCCAAAAGTAGTGCTATTGTGTTGGCTAGTACTCCAAGGTATAAAAAGGCTGTGACATATTTTATGGAGAAAACATGTGTTTTAGATAAGATCTTCCCAGGCACAAATTATAATGCTATTGGCTGTGAGTTAGTGAATCAAGAATAGACATTAAATAAGGTATCTTTGGACAGAAACACAGATAAAATAAGTTGAAATACTGAATGGTAAAAATGTTGTGATCAGAGGCTCACAGGCCACTAACCTTGTGTTTCCCCCGGGAGCAGTGATTCTATCTGGTAATTAAGTGTTCATGAGGCTGTACAGAACATAATGACTGCAGATCACAAGAACTGCCTATACCTGCATAATGCTCTCGGTTTGCCTCCTGACCAGCAGAGCCTACAAGACTTACTGCTTGTTACTTGACAAATATGCTTGCCAACCCTGTCCCAGGATAGAGTGCAGCAGTAAAAAAAGATGTTTGCCTTAAACTAGAGTGGCAGGTGAGGAGATCATGAGAAATTCACATATATACCAGGGGCCATTTTGTATACAAGTGGACACTTTGGTCAGCGTTGCTCAAGCAGTAGTTTGCTGTAATCAGGGATGTTTGGATGCTGATGGCAACCACTTTGAGCACCTTTTGTAATTGCAGGAGTCAAATGTGACTTGTATTCATCTTTCATTATCAGTATATACTGAGTATTACAATTTTAATACAGTTTTCCTTTCTTAAAATGTGTACAGAATTTTTTGGCACCCTCTCTCTATATGATAAATATAAAGGTAGAGTCTATAAAACATTGAAAAATATGCATATCATATATGG
>NW_017733371.1:37829-39646 GCF_001890085.2 Hipposideros armiger | reverse complement strand
TGACTGAAACATGTCATGCAAGCATTCTTTTTTAGCCCAAAATGTTAAAACCATTAGGCATTGCTTCCAGTTGTACAATTTCTATTCATAACTATGGGATTTAAAGACATTATAAAAGTAACTTTTTTTTTTCAGAAATATTTTCAATGCTTAGTTCAAGCACCAACTGCCCAACATAATGGGTAAATTATACCTCATAGAACTTTTGATTCAAAATAATTATGCTTTTCTAGGTCAAATGAGAGGTAATAATTGCCTCTCATTTCCCCACATTTAATTGGAAATGTGAATACTTAATGCTGCTAATTATAATGACTGGCTTGCATTTTTTGTCTTAAAATCTTTTAGCCTAAAATTTGACCTCTTTTTGTTCATTTATGCTCTCTCATGGGCAAAGTACATGAAATTCACACAGTTTTCAAAAATGCTTGAAATTTTCTTTAAAGCCATGTTTATTTTTTTAATGTTAACATGAATGTATATTTTTACATTTTAAATTTAAAGTAATAATATGCAATTCATCATAAATCTACCTAGTAATATAGGAACTTTACTTATGATCAAGAGTAATTTTCACCTTGATGTCACAAGAGCACTTCCATATAAAAATCATCTATTCCCCAAGTCCAATTCTCCTTCCTTTGTTCTGTGACCTTGTGAATAACACTTCCATTTGCCCAGTCACCTGCTACGGAAATTTAGAAGCCAATTTGAATATGTTTTTTTCTCTTAATCGCAAACCCCCTAACCATTCAAGTTCAATAAGAGACTTTAATGTCTCTTATATCCTTCCTTTCTTTCTCTTCCCATGAATAACACATGTCTCCTGTGTATATTACTTTTCATTTGTATTATTGTAATAGTTTCCTGAGCTATCCCCTAATTTTCAGTTTATTCCTTCTCAATTCTATCTCATAAATAATGCCATGTGGTTCTTCTAAAATGTTAATCTGACTGTTAGATTATCTTCCTTAAAAGACATTAATTTTAAGAATAATTCTGGAATACCTTAGTTTAACAATTAATTCCTCAAAGTCTAGTTCTTGCTACATTTTGCTCTGTTCCTTCACAGTGCACTTTGATGACAGGCACTGCTGAAACCCCAACCTGCGTCAGACTATTTTATATTATCAAGAGTTTCTACATTCTNAGAATTCAGAAAATACTTCCAATTTCTATTTATCCATCTTACATTTGGATATTTACTTAGTGTATTTGGATATCTGATAGTTTTTCATAGAGTACATTTTTAGACAATATTTTTTGTTGACTGCTTTATAGTTGCAAAATTCATTTGTCATTGAGAACAAGTGAAAGTTTTCACTACTACACTGATATTAATGTTCTCGAAATAATCTTAGCAAGATTACTAGCTCTCATGCCTTCTCTACCAGAGGATGAAAGTGTTTCAAGATGAGTCACTTCTGGTTTAGAAGTTTATCTGTTTTTGAGAAAATGATTAGTCAATTCTGGATTCAAATCAGTTGTTTTAACATAAAACTTCCTATTTGAGATTTTCTCTCCCTCAACCTCCCGGCCCCCATACTTTAACATACGTCCATAGGTGATCTAAACTTGAAAAATGTCTACTTGATTTGATGGCACTGAGTAAAAGAAGCATTTGGCTTTTTGCTGACTTCACTAATTTCCTACCTAAATGTCACAATGCCCACCCTCAGGTTTCTCTCATCTTTAGTGTACTTTACTGAAAGCCTCCTTTCCAAACTTTGTCTTTTGCTCCAATGTTGCTGACTATAACAATTCTCACATATCAACAAAGTTGACCATAAATGCAAAATTGATTAAGTCATATTAAT
>NW_017733371.1:25281-30308 GCF_001890085.2 Hipposideros armiger | reverse complement strand
GGGCATTAGGGGAAGTTAAGAAGCAGATTTGACCCTTTACTAGGGCTCTTAAAATTGCATACATAGATTACATATTAAAATGGGAGAAATGACTACGATTGGAAAGCATGGAAGACTGGGGGTGTCATGATGTTAAACTTTACACAAAACCTGAGCTCTTAGAATATAGCAGCTGTCAAATTCCTCCACCTTTCTGTAAAATGACTTATTGCAAAGCACCATCACTTTCCATGGGGTTTAGATAAGATTAATGAATGTCCACCCCTGGCCCTACCTCTTGCTTATTTATGAAAAAGGTCTTCCAAATATCCTTTTTTTTCTTTCTTTCTCATAAATTACTTATTCTTTGTCCTCTCTGACAAACAGGAAAAAAGCCAATGTTCCACTAATATGACCTGATCAAACTTTAGTCAGAATTTTCTTAAATTTGATTCATACTCAGTCTAAACAAGCATGGTTTGTGGATCAATCTTTCTTTCATGGCCCCTCCCTAGAATAGGCAGATACAAAGAAAAATGTCTCATGGTCAATTCTCTGATCCTCGTTCTTTCTAGCATTGTTTACTGCTCCCTATAAAAGAAAATCGCTTTTCCGCCTGACCTTTAAGATGATTGTAGATCTCATGGTTAGAGGGTTTTCCCAATGGCATAAGCATCCCTTCCCTTTGAGCAATAGTTTTTCAAATAATATCTCCCCTTACCTAAGTCCGGACTATTTTTTGTTTTCTAATTGAACAGTAAAAACAGAGAATGCTTACTGGAGGATTTACATCTAAATTAACTATACATATAAGCTCTTATTAAAAACGTTAACAGTTTAGGTTAACATTATGGGGATAGGAAAATGAAAGAAAAACAGATCTATGTAAATATGGTTTTAATTAATTGTGTTATATTAAATGCAATCTAGATATATGGATGCTTATTTTAATGCCAGTGTAAGTTGTATGGAGCAAAAGCATTAAGTGGGTTCTTTCTTGCACATTCCAGCTGTTCTTTATTAATTCTGTGATTCAGAGAAAATTCAAACAATGGGAACTAATTCAACAGGGTGACAACTCTCCACTCTTCCCTAGGGCAAAATTCATTTCACCGAACCAGGTGTAAATCTGCACTAAGGTGCACATTCATTTCTGTGAAAAAGAAGGACACCCAGCTCACTCCTGGGGAAGCAGCAACTGATCAAATGTGAACTATTCAAATTCATTTTTCTAAAAAAAAAAAATCAATTAAAAATGAAAAACCTCAGAAACAAAGAAACATGGCTGGGATTACCTGCAGGTTATATTGCCTATGGAAAATATACGCTTTATTATGACATGACCTAGGTAAAGTTCTGTCCCTACAATATGGAGGGACTTGGAGACTGTGGTCTATCAGACTCATGCCCCTCAATTACAATTAAATCTTCTAAAAACATCATATATATCTCGGCTGAAGTGGCTTCCTTCCTCCATTATAGAGTTTGCCCTTTAAATTATTACCTTCCGAGGGATTACTTTCCCATGAAGTGATTGCAAAGGAATATTTCATTATTGAACAATATATATATTTTTGACACTTCAAATGGTTTTCACTGGCTTCTAAGGGGCCTAGTGCCATAAAATCTGTCTTGTTTGGAGTGATAAGCATCTATGAACTCTATGTCATTGTTTGCTATAGTACTTTATTGCACATAATTGTCAACATATGTGATAAAGTGTCTTTGGAAGTACTGAGGTCCATCATGTTTCATTGTGCAGTACAAGAATATGGCAGCTATACTATAGATGTAGGGGCAGGTCACTGGAATCCTGTAAACTGGTATCACAAGATGGCAAATTAGATCAAGTGATTTAATATGATAAAATTCATCATAGTTTTTAACAGCCCTGACGACTTGAAGTGAAGAGATTAAAACTGTTTAAGTGACTCATATTCTTAACAACCATGTATTCTAAAATATTTCCCTTAAGTAAAAAAAAATATATTTCCTTGCTAAAATAAATTCTAAATCTTCATCTGAACTCATGTTAATGAAATGACTTTGAATTCAGCATCTGTTGTAAGATTTGCTTAGGGAATTGTCTAAAAGTTGGAATATAGTTAGTGTCCCTTTTAAATGAAAGCAATAAGAAGGAAGAGTTACCAACAGATAGTCATGAGGTTTTTATCTCCTCATTCAACATGCAGTTGATTTCTTTTAATAATTGTACCAGAACTCATCAGCAGCATCATATAATTGGTGATATAATGATAATTAATCCTGTAAAAGATATGTGTATTAGCAAATGTATTACCCAGCTGTGTGAGAAATAATTTCAGCAGAGAATTATCTGTAGTTTACATGGGAAATAAAGCAGTTAAAAACTGAAAGCTTGGTCTTTTGCAGGTGCATCTTAAAAAGATAAAATAACAAAATAACAGTAGAAAGAATAGAAACCAAGAACTAACTTTGACACACTGTCTAGTAGTTTATTCTGGCTTAAGAGATCACGGGTGTCCATTTTGGGCACTGGGGTCAAAGTATGAAAGTATTAAAATCCTTTCCACAAAGACAGAGGTTATATGTAACTACTCTGAGGTATATTTAATAAAAAAATTAATGGCTATAATAAAAAAAAAGACATTAACAAAGGCATGAAATGTTATGGGCAATCTTCTAATCAATAATCTTATTTAATTCTCAAAGAACCATAAGAGATAAAATATTAATATTTTCTGCATTTTTCAGATGGAGAAGTCAAGGTTCAAATGAATTTAACATATTTTCCAAGTTGATAAGTTAATAAGTTTGGGAACCCAGTTTAAAAAGAGTTACCATGACTACCAATCTGGACTCCTAACAATTACACTGTGACTCTTTTTACCAGAGCACAGAAATCTTATAACCAGGCAATCCACTACTGTTATGTCTCTACTTCATTATACTTCTTTTGTTCATGAAAACATGATAGAGTTTGGCAGCATCCAAGGTGCCCTTTAGTACATAGGAAAGTATGAGATTATCAGTGCTAAAAAGAAATGAGCTATCAAGTCGTGAAAATGCATGGAGAAAACTTGAATGTCATGACACTAAATGAAATAAGCAAACCTCAAAAGGCTAAATATTGTATGATTTCAACTTATTACTCTCTGGAAAAGATAAAACAAATCAGTAGTGGCCAGGAGTTAGGGTTAGTGGCAGGGATGAGAAAAAAAAGAAAAAAAGAGCAGAGGATTTTTAGGGCAGTAAAAATATGTCATATGATACTGCAAAGATGGGCACATATCATTATACAACTGTCAAAACTCATAGATGTACAGCCTAAAGAATGAACTCTAGTATAAACTATGGACTTCAGGTGATTTTGATGCATCAATGTGGGTTCATTAATTATAACAAATTTCCCACTCTGGTTGGAGTGTGGAAATGAGAGAAGCTGTGCATGTTTGGGGCAGAGGGCAAGTGGAAAATCTCTGTACCTTCCTCTCAACTTTGCTGTGAACCTAAAACTGCTAAAAAATTGTCTTTCTACTTATAAAAATACCAGTTTTCTGTAAACCGGTATTCTGTGTTACGCTTGCAGCAGCCTCTCGTGATTACATCTTGTGTTTACCGCATCTCTATTGCATCATTTTTTCTTGCGCTCAATTGAATCTCATTGTTTTGTTCATCATGGCTCCTAAGCATATAAAATTCAGGACTAAAATGGCCAATAAGAAACCAAATCCAGTGATTGACCTGGAAACAGAATTAAAAGTGTTTAAGAACTATGAAAGTGGAAAATCAGTGATGGTTATTGCATACCAGTCAGGCATATCTCATTCCATCATAGCTATGATCTTGAAAAACAAAAATAAAGTGACAAAATCAGTTAAAGTATCTGCTTATTTGAAGGCAACGAGACTAACAAAAATTTATGAAAGGGCCTATATTGGAAAAATTTCTAATGATCTGGATTGAAAACCAGGCACAGAAGTACATCCCTCTCAGCACCATGACTATTATTTCCAAAGCAAAAAGTTTGTTTTCCGTGTTGGGGCAGGGGAAAAGGCTAGACCCAATTACAGCGTTGAATTTCCTGCTAGCTCCGGAGGTTTAAACAATTCAAGAATTGTTATTCATTATACAATGTGGAAATGAATGGTGAGATGGCGAGTGCTAAAGTGAAGGCAGCTGAAAAATTTTTGTAAATTGCAGAGAAGCTGATTGTGGAAGAAAATTACTTACCAGAGCAAATATTCAATATGGGTGAAACCTCCCTATTCTGGAAGCAGATGCCTGAAAGGACTTTCATCCATAAGGAGGCCGAGTCAATGCCAGATTTCCAGGCTTTTAAGGACAGGATTAAGCCTTACTTGGGGGCAATGGTACAGGCTGGAAACAGAAACCCTTTGTAATCTGGCACAGTGAGAACCCAGGGACCTTCAAGCATGTCAGTGAGCACACACTGTCAGTGTCCTACAGAAGCAATAACAAATCCTGGATGACCCAGCTCCTCTTCCAGGATGGCCCCCTGAGTTGCTGTGCCAGGGTAAAGGAGAAGTGATCTCTGGAGCATAACATACCTTTCAAGATGTTGCTTCTTGTTGCTAATGCTCCCAGATATCCTCCTTTTATTGATGATTTTCATCCCAACATCAAAGTGAGGTTTCTCACTACAAACATCACCTCTTTGATCCCACAATGGATCAAAGAGTTAGAGCAGCTTTTAAAGGCCTATTATCTGAGGAGGACCTTTGCCCAGGCTATTGGAGCAACTCAAGAAGACACTGATGCAATTCGGGGAAATTTAGAACATCTGTGACTGCATCAAGAACCTTGTTTGTGGTCGGGATGATGTTACCAAAGAATGTGAATGGCATCTGGAAGAACGCACTCAAGAAATTCAACTATGATTTCAAAGGATTCACCAAGGATGAAGAGGTTGTGAAAATCAACATGACTGTGGCTGAGATGGCAAACAACTTGACCCTGGGTGTGGATGAGGGTGACACCTAGGAGCTCCTGGAAGGGGTTCCTGGGGAATTGACTAGTGAGGAGTTGTTGGAACAGGAACACATAAC
>NW_017733371.1:17568-20776 GCF_001890085.2 Hipposideros armiger | reverse complement strand
TACAAGTAAAACAAGGCTTTATAGAATTATAGTTACCATTTTCATTTATCTTTCAGCCTCCTGCCTTTCTGTGCTTCTACCTGGGTTCTCTTTTCTGACTGAAAAAAGTGTCCTTTAATATTTCTGTATAGGTAATTCTTTTCATTTCAATTTTTTTTATTTAAACTTCATTTTTATTTCAAATATGTTTTATTTCAACTTTATTTTTTCATAACTATTTTCACTGGGTAGGGAATTCTATGTTACAACAATTTTTCTTTCACAGCTTTAAGCAGTTCTTTAAGGGGTTCATTCTATCATCTTTTAGCTTTCCCAGCCTTTATTGAAGTGTCAGTTGATCCTTTGAAGGTAATGCATGCCATTTTCCTGATTGTTTTAGACTCTCTGCTTTTTGTTTTCAGCACTTTCACTGTAGTACGCATAGGTATATAAGTCATAAAAGAGAAAGAAAAAGAGAGAGATGCATATAGGAAGGAGGAAAGGAAAGGAGGAAGGAAGAAAGGGAGAGAGGAATAGAGACTGGAAGGAATAGAGAGAGGGAGGGAAGATGTTTGTCAAAGAGCGCAAAATTCTAATAAGCGTTTAGCTACCACAAATGTCTAGGATATATGTAATTTGAATCCTGTAAAGAGAAGTGGGAGATGAGGCAGGATTTTTTGAGGGGAGCACAGTAAGAACACTTATATAACCTCCCAGTAATTGTTATTAAAATAACCCTTTCATGTTTTAAGAAATATATAACTGTTTTTTTTGTAACACACTTACTTAATGTTCACAATAACCCATGAGTTTTTTGTTTGTTTGTTTGTTTTTTGTTTTTATTTGGTTTGATTTTTTAATTATCACCCCATTTTTTGGTGGAAACTATGATCCAAATTTCCAACTAATAAGGGGTAGAAAATGGATCAGAATCTAGTCAAGCTATCTCTAGAATCTGTGGTATAATTGATAAAAACTTTTGGTGAATAATTCAGTAATATATATCAAAGTGAAATGCTCAACCTCTTTGCCAGCAATTTCATTGATGAAGATGTGTCATGTGAGTAAACTTCCAAAGCAGTATATGTATAAAATTCAAAAATACAACTTTATTTGCAAAAGCAAGAAATGACCTAAATTCATGTCAGTGGGGAACTGGATAAGTAATTAATAGTTCAACTATTCAATAGAGGCCCCCAAAGGGCCTATGTGACAATTTCTCCAGGATATATTAAGTCATAATTTCCAGTTCCAAGATAGTGTACACAAGTAGATTTCATTTTTAAAAAGATTAAGTGTATTGCTGAAAGTGTGACAATTTTAGAAGTGTTCACATACATTGTTAAAACACAATGACCTCAGAAATGTGACTGGGGACGTATAGGCCCCTGAAAAAATTCGTAGAATGTATTGTTATTGAGATGTGTATAAATTATACAAAGTTTAGAGTCATAGTTTTTCAAATATAACTTTCTATTATAAGTGAACCAAGAAAATTATTCACTTTTATATGTCTAGTCCAAATAAAATAGCTGCTTGATTATGAAATACTTCATTTTGATATTACTATAGGAATTGGTATGTAAGTATATGTGGTGTCAACACACTATGATATTTATNGTACTTCCAAAAATGAACTAGTGCCATCTTTCACAAACATGCGTCATGAGTTTTCTGAAGACCCAATACATAGGTAGGCAAAGAAATGAATATAATCATATATGTCACTGCAATATTTACAAGAGACATGAATTATATCTTTTGAAATGTCCACCAACTGAAGATCTTAAAACCATCATAATCCCAGGCTATAGAATAATATGTAATATTTAAATAAACATGGCATAATTTTTTAATATTCTAATGAAAAAAGAATGCTTGTGATATATTTTAAGTGGGAGGATAATGTACAACGTTCAGTGTAGTCTTTTCTAATCAACTGAGTCCCTGTTTATGTTTCAAAAGCACTGCAAAACGTCTAAAGAAGTATATGAAATTATCAATGGTGTTTAATTCTGTGCCCCGGGATGGAATATCAATCAGGGGAGAGAAACCCTTTTACTATATGCATGTCAGTAATTTTAATTTTTTTACAAGCTTGCATAAATTTGAAGTTAAAATAAAAGCTACTCATTTTTTTTTGTATCTTGCATTCTGGATGGCATTTTAAAAAATATATAGTTATTAAATTTTTGGCTTCATTTTTGCCCCTGTATTATACAGGAGAATGTTTTGCATATCATTAGGAACATAAAGAATTTTAAATAAATGTTCCTTGAATTCTCAAGCAGTGATGACCTTGCAGCTTATTCATGCTTTGTGACGTTTGATAATGATACTCTTTTATCACCATTTACTTTCTTTTTATTAAATAACAGAAGGCAATGGGACTATTTGTTGTTGCAGGATAAAACATTAGTAGCACTCAATATCCATTTTCTATTTCTATGCTTGATAAAACTTCTCTGCCTTCTGATGAGTTGTAATTATGTCTTATATTATAGCTACAAATCTTTGTATTTGATCGATTTTTAAAAATTAGCATATCTATAGTTAGATTTGTGTGGTTAGATAGGTAATTCATAATCATTAACTCTGTTTTCAATATATAAAAATCAATGTCATTACTTTATAGCCATATCTCTTAAACTATTATGTGGAGTTTGTGTATAGCATCTATTTATACTTGATTTATTTTATGTAAATTATACAATTATTTACATAATTAATAATATGACTAAAATGCCAAACCTAGTCTTCTCACAATAGATAAATTACTTTTGTCCTAGTGTAGTATAGAGACTTTGAACATTCCATAATTTTTGCTGTTTATTATAACACACTGATAATTAATAATATGACTAAAATGCATCACCTAGTCATCTCACAGTAGATAAATTATCTTTATCCTGTTGTGGTATAGAAACTTTAAGCATTCTGTAATAGAATTATTTTTCCGTTTATTATAACACAATAAGATTGCAGTTGAAAATGTCTTGGCACACAATATACCTTAAGTGAATACCTATATGTCAAAATTTCGAGATGATTACTAATGACTCCACAGTTTGTAAATAGCTAATATTACTTCAAAAATTTTAGAATATAAAAATAATACCCTTTGCTAGCTTGAGAAAAGCATTCTCAGAAAGTGTTTTATGCTCCATTATTTATGCATTTGAAATGAATTTTCAGAGAGAGAGAGAGAGAGGAAGAGAGAGAGAGAGAG
>NW_017733371.1:10471-12653 GCF_001890085.2 Hipposideros armiger | reverse complement strand
TCACTTTTGGAGATACAGGAAATATATTTCTAATTTTGCAAAAATCCCCAATATTGACTTAGTCCACTTGATCAGATCATGTGAAATCCAAATGATTGTCATTATAGTAAAAAAAAAAAGTTAAAATGCATTCATAAAAATAGATAAATACAGAGAATTTCATCCCATACTTTGACTAGAATGTGCTCAATTTAGTGAATATTTTAATGAAAACAAATCAATAAACATTTCCTAAAATGCAGGTACTTTCAAAATCATGTGCAATATAAAAACATTTGTCAAAAATTCTCAACACTGACCAAGATAAGAAATTGAGGGTCAGTATTGCTAGTTACAGTTTAGGAAAAATAATTTACTCAAGTATTTAACTGATACTTGGTTTTATATTCAAAATAAATAAAAAAAACACTTTGTTTCTTTTTTAATGTTTTCTTTTGTTTCATATTTTCCTTTGTGCTATGCATTCCTTTTGTATTTTTCAGTTTTTTACTGTAAAAGAGTAAACTGGGTATTCCAGATTTTATACAGGTTTTTGAATAATGATCATAAAACCAAAGCAATGAAAACATAAAAGAAAACACACACACACACACACACACACACACACACGAGCTTGTCTGGAGCAATTCACTGTAAAGTTGCTGCTCTGATTTTGTTTTTGTTATAGTCCCCAAGTGTAACCAGGCTAGGAAAATAATTTTATGTACTTTGAAGATTGATATTAACACATACTCAGTTCTTCTGAACATATATCCCCAGCATAATTTCATTTAAAGCACATGTAAAGAGTTATTTGCTATTTTCAAGTCTAAAGAAAAACGCAGTTATTAAGATGTACTTTGTACACCACAATCTAGTCCCCAAAGATTAATTATGCTTTCGCTTTAGTGCTATTCAGATGGGCTTTTGTGCGCTTAGGTTGTTTGAAAATATTGTCTTCCAAAGTGTAGAGGAATCATTTGGACGACACTGTAAGCTCCTGATGCCAAGCTGAGAATTTTTTTTTCCCAAAGACAGCATCTGGCTCTTTGGCAAATCCACTGGTGGTTTTTCTGCACCTCTAGGTCTGTTACATGGCTGGCTGCTTTTAAAGACCTTTTNTTCCATTCATTTGATAGACTCTGAAAAGTACCAAATGACCATTAAGGTGCACTGGAATTTTAGAGCTGGCTCTCCAGAGCTAACTGTGCACCTCCACTCAGCATCATAGTCACTAGCTTTAATCCACCATGGTGGAGGCATTTACATAATAATCAGGAAATTCTAGAAACCGGGTTTTCCCTTTTGTTTCCTGAAGAGAAGTTTGTTGAAAATTTATCTTCTCACGCCTGATTAAAACCTTGATAGAGCATATAATTTGGAGTTGCACACCACAGGTTTGGGTCCAAGTTCTGCCATTTAGAAGGTGAGTTGCCTTTACTAGACTCCCTAACAACTGGAAGTCTCCATTTAGTGACCAGGAAGAGTACGGCATACTTCACATGCTAGGTTGTTTTAAGGATTCAGTAAGTTAATGTATGCAAGATGCTTAGGTCAGTGTCTGCCATGTAGTAAGTGCTGAATAAAACAAAATGTTTTTACTCCTCATATTTAGTCTGGCTACCTTACATTAAGACTGGCTACCTTATTTTATTTTACTATTATGCTAATGCATGAAAACAACATAAACAAAGTGAAGAAGTGGAGGAAGTAGAATGCTGATAATCTGACAGTGACTATTCACCTATTAACTGCTGGAAATACCACCTCATATATAAACCATGACAAGTTGCTTCTTGGCAAATGGTCATGGCTAAGAGCTGAAAGGATTCGTCCATCCCTTTGGTTCCTCTGAACAATTTTGCCCATGTTATATCCCTATAGTTATAAATAGCAGTAATGAGGGATGATTTGTTCCTGTGTAGTTTTTAACATAAGAAAAGATTACTAACAAACATTTGTTTGTCCACTCTTTATTTACTGATATCTGGCTGAGGAGAGGGCTGGCATGACAACTCCTGGAAACGAATAGGGAGCATTGTATCCAAGGACTGTGATATTAGAAGAAATACGGGGATTTGGAAAATAATTCAATGCCAAGTAAGACATCATTATTATGCATAAATATACATTATATGTATGCTACTGAAATTACTACATTAAATTGTTTTATAATATAAATATACTCATTTATACTTCAAAA
>NW_017733371.1:5280-8656 GCF_001890085.2 Hipposideros armiger | reverse complement strand
AGGTCTTATATAAATACATTCAAATTGGCATAGTCAATAAGAGAGGGGGATTTCTGTTTGACGGAGACATAGTGTTAGCAAACCTTAAACTTTAGCCATTGACTAGACCTACATTAAGGTTAGATGAATATTATAGAGAACAGCATAAATGTGATAGCTCTAAAATCTTACATAGGAATTCATTGCTTAGGAGTTTGTTACATTTCTTCTGCTTTGTAAGTATAAAATAATTTCCAAACAAAACAATAAGTATACATTTCTCTATCTCCAGATAGTCAAGTGTCTCAACTTTAAAATAATTTCAATTCTGAAATGGCAAATAAAGCATATCCATATATTTACATTAAATAAATTTCTGTTTTTGATTAGTGTTAAAGAAGTTAGAAACAGTCTTCGTTCATAGCAAATTCAAAAGAAGTTTAGATTGATCCTACCTTTCTTTATACACATCCAGAAAAAAAGTATCCCTTGATTATTTTTAAGATATGTCATCAAAAAGTAACGTTTTCAAAAAGTAATATGTAACAAATAATATATCAGATTTATTTAAGGGATAGCAATCAATGATATGGTAGGCTTGAAGTTTATACAGCTCATTAAACAGAAAAGCGACCTTTGTCAGAAAGTTAAAGTTGCTGGATTTATATTGGAGAAGCACTTACAGTTATGTGCAGAGAAGGCAATTAATACACTTAATGGTCATATGTCATTTGTCTAAGGAGTACAGAGGCTTTTTGTAGGGATATAAAGCTTCAACCAGAGGGACTATGTAATAAAATGTGAGACTGACAGTCTACTGCTAAGGCTTTAATTAATTTATTTGTCACCTTTACTACATGCACAAAAGGTGAATAATCCCAGCTATCAGATTAAAAGAAATTCTAAGGTAAGTGGGACCCCACTTATTGAGTAAGTGCTTTAAAAATAATAATAATAATAATAATAATAATAATAATAATATATATATGATAATGAAATCTACACCATAAAATCTCCATCCTTTCTCGCTATGTAAAATAACTGCAGGCATACCCAAAGCCTTCATTGCATCCTCAGCTAAGGTAGGTATCCATTATATTCTCATCTGATCAAATATTGTTTTAAAAAAGTGATATAATAAACAGTCATGTACTCAACAACAACAAAAAAGCTTTATTTCCAAAAGAAATACAGGTGGGTATATCAGTTAATAATGCATAACCAGATTATACCACATACTACAAAAGACATCAGTGAAGATTAGCCTTTGTATCTAATTGGAAAGGGCTAAAACAGTTATTTTGAGACAAAATTATGTTTAAGCCACAGGGTATGCACTAATGGATTCATACTGACCAATATTAAAAAGAAATTAAAGAAAAAGATAATTTAGATTTCTAGGCATACTAGTGATCTGACCCTGAGGCTAACTTGAGTACTCCAGAAGTAATAAATAAAATACATACATACTTACACAAGGAAAGANTGATGCATTTTGAAAAACTGGCTGAACTGGACACCTCAAAAAATGTGAAAAACTGATTAAATGCATTTATCTTTTTATGGATATCAATATATTGTTTAATTTTATTGTATCCATAGATTAAATTGAAGGAATTAGGGCTCTGAAATCTTAAAACCTGAGTTTGAATTGAATTCCCTAGAAGACTTTGTGAAATCTGAGCATATTGAAGGGGTGCAAAACAGGCCTCCCCAAGATATATTACTTTTATATGTGGATTATTTTGAGCTGAAGACAGTTAAGAGCCTGTGGTCTCAAGAGAAACTTTTAGCTCTTTCTTGTAGAATTTATATTAGAGGTCTTGCCCATAATAAGAGTTATTATCAGAAATAATGTTTTTATGACCTATTTATAGGGCAGGGCAAATTTCTAATTACTGAACATCTGCTTTTCTATCGTTGTTCTTCCCTATGAAGCCCCAAGCTGCCTTACCTCATCCTGAGCTCAGACAGTCATATACACCTCATTGTAACTGTCTATCTCTGAATCTCTCATGTGTGTGAGGTTTCTGACTCTCTCATATATGTGGGTTTTACCATGCACACATATGCAATTGAATTTGGTTATTTTCTCTTGTTAATTTGTCTCATGTAGATATGAGTATAATTATTAGACCAGCGGGATGCACCTAGAAATATAGAGGGAAATTACTTCCTTCTCCACCATTTTACATGTTCAGATTCTTTATGGATGAAATGGGCATAATTATGTCTATTATTTTAAGATGCTGCTAGGATTAATTCATAATACTATAAACTTTTTTGGCATATGTTAATATTGTTATAGATGCTAGTATGGATATATAAATAGGAAAAAGATAGATAAATAGATAAACACACACACACACACGTTGCCATGATAGAGCATCAGAAAATATGAAGTCATTATACCAATAATTAACCTGATATTGCTTTTCTGTTCAATTATCTTAAATAGTTTCCACTTCAAATAACAAGAATCTATCATTTTATCTTTAATTTGAACATCAAGGTGTAGTCAAGTCTTTATTGTCTCAACAGCAACTAGTTTTTTTTAGTTTCTCTATAGTCAGGAAAGCTTCAAAATCCATGTTAAAATTATGGATGAGTTAAAAAATACAATAATAATAATAATAATAGTAATAATACAACAACATAAATTAACCCTAAACCATTAATCATTCTTCACGTGATTTGAAATAATATAGTCTGTGTTGATTATATGATCAAATTTATAAACATCTGTAAAGACAATTATAAATATCAATTGATTTAGATTTATAACTTTTGTCTGGAAATATGCTTTAGTGAAAGAAGAACCAATTTTCTATCTAACCTCACTATAGTCTTTACTTAGGGGAAAAAATAGGTTTAAATATGACAGAGAACATTAAATGAGATATTAATTTGGAAAATAATCTTCATATATTAACACATGCTTTCAAATATTATTTGTTATCTACATGCCTTCTGTTTAAATATTGACTAATGCACACATCATCCTTTTAATTGCTTTGCATATAGCAACTTCAAGGATTAAAGTGATCTATTGTTGTATTTCAGGAATTCATTGCCTGAAATTATGAAAGTAAAAAATGCAATTTTATTTTTTTTGATATGTGTGTTAATTTTCTTTCTAATCCATTTAATAAAAAATATTTACTTTAATAACATTTTTCCTTGTGAAGTATGAAAACCCTAATCATAGACTATTTGAGACATCAAATTCAAGATGATTATAGTTTTGCAGTGTCTTTTAGTAGCATCTACATTAAAAATAATTGTATTTTTAAATCGATTTCAAATAAAATATTTTAAAACATATACATATGTGTTTTATGAAAAATATCTATGGCTGCTAGAATGTCTATGCTAACATTATTTAACAGTAAGGAAA
>NW_017733371.1:1802-2780 GCF_001890085.2 Hipposideros armiger | reverse complement strand
TATAGCTAAGTCACTATCAGTGAGGACAAAGTCTTAAAAACCAGAAAATAATTATAGTTTTTGTTGTTGTTGTTTTTAGTTTGTTTTAAATCATGCCAACTCTCTATCTGCAGTACGAACTCTGGAAGACTCCTCTGGCCACTCTCAGTTATTTGCATGCAAATGCGAGTGCATGCGAGCACGTACATTTATGATGCCTATAATGACACCTTATTTATTGACATTATTTGTTTAGTTACCATCTATACCCATCCCCCATCTCACACACACACAATGAACACTGTTCCGGAGATGATGATGAGCAAGCAAGTGATGCTTATTTGAATTTGCATATTGAATACTAAGCTCAACACAAGGCACTTCAAAAATGCTTGCTGTACTTCTATTTTAAAGGAAAACTCAACTCAGCAAAAATTGCTTTAAGTGTGTAAGAATATAAAAGCTTAGTGATTAGTTCGTAAATCTCATGAAGAATTAAAGGTGAATAATGCTGGATTAATGGATATGATGCTATATACCCGTATGTCTTTGCAACTGTGACTGCAATAGAGACTCCCAAGATTCACAAAAGTTACGTACCTCTCTCTTAATCTCTGAATAGACAGAGAACAGTACAGTTCTTTCCAGAAATGTTAGGTAAAATTAAACTCTGTATTTCACAGTTAAATGTGTAAGAAAAGGTACTCTGCTAGATATGCTATCCTTTCCTTAGGAAATTCATGAAGTTTATAATGTTTGGATGAAAGAGATATTAGATAGTTAATTTGTTAGTGTATTTTAACCATTATTGATGTGGCTTATCTAATAAATAATACATTTGACGTCAGTGAAAAGGAGGCAGTTGGTGATAGAAAATCAAGAGATCAGAATAAACATTAGTTTAGTAGAAATAATCTTAAATCAAATATCCAGTGTTTAATCCGTGTTCTTAAAATAACTATCTATATGAGTTTAAGCAATTTCTTTCAATATCTATGA
>NW_017733371.1:0-836 GCF_001890085.2 Hipposideros armiger | reverse complement strand
CCTGAGTAGAAAATAAAATACCCAAGATTTAGATACTCAGATAGGAGCATCAAGGTATTGAATAAAATACACTTAGATAATTACGTTGCCCTTGAATATGTATTGGCTAGCTAAGGTAAAGCATGTGTAATAGTTTCTGCTTCAAAACATCGATAAAAGTAGAAAAATCAATCAATCAAGAGAAAAAAATTCATTGTATTATTGTACATCGGATCATTTTCTTGATTAGGCCTAGTTCAACTGGAAACTGAATACAAAGTGTTTCCCAATTACTTATTCTGACATTGGTGATCTTTCTCCTCCCCCCGCTCCGCCCCCTTCTTCCATCATCTGATAGGCAGGTGCTTACAGACTTCACCATAGCTATGATTATAAGCTGACACTTAACAGATAACACTGCATGAATAAAATACATAAACCTTATAGACAGCGTGACTCTTCCGGGAGTGAAGTGGATCTGGTGAATTAAAATAAGAGAGACAGGTGGCCTTGGTTTAGCAAAGCCGGAGATGCCAAAAGATGTACAAAGGCAATTTTTTAATCCAGATATAAACACCCTAGGTTTAGAAAGAGCTGAAATCACGTTTTCTTAGAAAACTGATAAATAACTGCAACTGACTTTCTTGATAACTGTTTTTGTCTGCTTCAGGGTAGATTTTTCTCTATAATGGTTTCAGCCAGCTAGTTTACCAGAAGGTATAATTAAGTCTTGGTGATACAAATCATCTTCTGTGAATGACCCTTTGTTTTTTTCATGAGTTCTGACTTACATATTTTCAGTGGCAATAGATGTATATGTGATTGATCTCGTGTGTGTGTGTGTGTGTGTGTGTGTG
>NW_017733370.1:33245-35749 GCF_001890085.2 Hipposideros armiger | reverse complement strand
CATGTTATGGATGGGGTAGAGGCTTGATCACTGCACTGTACACCTGAAGCTGATGTTGTATGATATTGTATGTCAACTATAATATAGTCACTGGTTGTGGAGTATAGTGTGGGAGTGAAGTCAAGGGAATTGTAATAGATGTGTATGATATTGGGGGGGAAGTGAGGCGGTCGATTGGGGGAGGGGTGTTGTCACTTTGAGGGTTAAAAGGTATAACCATTGCACTGTGTTGTACAGCTGAAACTAATTTTTTAAATGTGTTTTTCACAATAAAATAAAGGTAAAAAAAAAACAGTCAAAACCAAAAATAAAATAAAACAAAACAGCCTCAAGCAGCTGACCGAGCTATGTGAATAGAAAGGTTTTGTTAAAACAGAATTTCATCAAACAGCTATGTATGTGTGCACAGGAGCCTAAAAGGACCTTCATTCAATTGTGAGTTTGCTGAGTGTGAAATGGAGAAAGCTGGCTGTCAGAATTGGGATCCCCTGGGAAGGGGACCTGGAAACAATCTGGTGACATACTCCTGTTCAGCTGGCTAGCACAATGTGCTGACATCACCCCCTCACCAACTCTTTGAGCTCCTTCTGTGTGCCAATCTCTGTATGGACAGCAAGACTAATCTCTCAGGTTACTCAGAGACCATTTTTCAAGATTAGTTACCTAAGGTACACTGCTCCTTGGGATGAAAAATGTCTTCATTTAAGACATACTGATGTTTTCTGTGATCCCATCCGGGGATCATTTGACAAATGAAACATAAGCAGTCTCAGCACAAACACAGGGAATGACCACTTTGGTAAAACCGCTAAGCTGGAACTCAGTCTCAGGGTTTCTCTCTTGATTGGGAACTTTTCGCTGTTCTTGTAGCCTCTGCTTCAGCGACTGATGCCGCCATTTGTTCCCCAGCTGGCCCATTTCCAGCTGTTGAGTTAGCTGGAAATGTGAGAACACTAAACTAGAAAGAATTCTCAAAATTTGAGTCAAATACCTCAGTTTCACATTACTTTATGCAAGTCACTTAACCTTTCTTGGACTTGGTTTCCCTTTCATAAAAAGAAACACATAATATCTTTTCTTCCAAGTTCAGAGGACTATAATAGAATCATAGGAGTCTACACATGTGAAGTCAAAATACAAAACTTACCCAATAGAAATAACCCTCCTTAACTCAGAATTCTGTATTAGTATGTTCCTAGTTTTGCTCATTCCAAGATTTTAACTATTAATTGTAAGGTAGGGCACCCAAATCTATCTGTATAATGCAGGGCATTCTAAGATGATAAAAGTAACAAAAAAACATGTTATTGAAAATGATCAACTTTGGTGTGAAATGAAACTATATACTATTTACCATTCATACTTCTGGGGTCTGATATCATTCTCTAGTTTACCCCCATTGAGGAATGGGTGATAACCTTAATCTGTTGGGCTAAAAGATGATTTCTGGTCCACTCTGGTCCTTATCTCTGAAGTCACAAACGTAGGCATCGTCTCTCACTCTCCATAACCAGGTCTATCAATCCTGCCTCTTTCTGTATCTTGAGTCAGTGAACTTCCCTCCATCCCCGCTTGTCCAGCTCTTCTCTTCTCTCATCTGGATTATTACAGCAGCCACTGCACTGGTCACCCTGCTCTAGATTGCTCCTCTCCAATCTGTCCATCACACTATCACTCTACTTCTCTTTCTAAGAGAAATTTCACAGCCCTGCTCAAAACCTTTCAATGTGCTTCCATTGCCTTTAGATGTGAGACTCAACTCCCTACCTGGCTTGCAAAGCCCTCCAGACTCTGACATCAGCCCTGCTCTCCTGCCTCCTTTCCTGTTTATCATCTTATTCAGGCAGCCATATTCCCTCTTGCTTTTTAGGCCTTCCCATGTGCCATTCTCTCAGCCTATAAGGCTATGTTTCCCCAATCCAGATTTACATCTTCATGTGGCTGGACAAAATCCAACTCATTTCTCGTGTCCATCTTAAACCTTCCTTCCTCAAGGGGGTCTTGCTGCATGCCTCAAGTGGGTTGGAGTGCCCTCTACTTTCCCTGTAGTGAGTTACTGTGCGTTATTGCATACTGTCTGTCCTCCATGAAGATAGGACCCACTCACATAGCTACATCACCACTGCCTAGCACAGTGAGGGCCACACACAGAATCTCAACAACATGCACTGATAGTGAGGGACCGAGTGAGTCTATAGCCCATCCAGTTATTTCTCCCTCTCTTGGCTGCCTGCTGTGTGCTGGAATATCTGCTTCTTTTTCAGGACTTTTATTTGTAATCACACACAGTTTCTAATGTAACTTGTGTTCGATAATCTGTGAGTGCCAACTTTATCCACTGGTTTCTGTTGGTAACTCCATTTCCTAGTTGACGCTGTGAATGAGTATTGTTACAAAACAGGAAGTGGGTATTTAGCTACTCAAGTCGAAAATCTCTAAGCCATTAGAGTGAATAAAGCAAGTTTAGAAAATACTTGCACTAAATAATACTATATATTTCTACA
>NW_017733370.1:0-30527 GCF_001890085.2 Hipposideros armiger | reverse complement strand
TTCAGCTATAAAGAAGAAGGAAATAGTACCCTTTGCAACAATATGGATGGAACTAGAGAACATTATGCTAAGTGAAATAAGTCAGTCAGAGGGCTATTTTTTTTTTAATCTGCCCCCCTGCCCTGGCCGAGAGGAACTCTCGCCCAGACATTAGAAGCGAGCCGGGAAACTGAGGGGCATATGGGGCTTGAGGCTGCACAATAGAACACGGATGTTGAATTTTCTTTCAGTTTCTTTGGAATTCTGAAAAATGCCCTGGGTAGGGTCCTTGCCATTTGGAAAGCCAATGCTCACCGCTGCCGAGGATTTGGGCAAAGTGAACGTTACTGGAGCTTCATCGCACGTGCATCTTTTACACAAAGCTAAACAAGGGCATCTTGGAAGCAGCCTGGGGAATTTGAGGCTTTGTATTCAGAGGTTACTATTAACAGTGGCTGTATGAGCACTTTCCTTCATGCCATGACCTTGCGTGGCCTGGAGCTGAGCACCAAGCACCTCCACCTCGGTGCCCGCTCCCCTGTGATGCCAGACCCAAAGCATGAGTTGGCCTTGGGAAGCGTGGCTCCCATCCGTGCCCAGGTCTGGTCTGCTGCACTCAGCTTCTTTGGCCAAGCCTTCCTTCCGCCTTCAGCAACTCTTGACTCTCCAGAAAATTCTACCTCCCGGCGTAACTATCTTGTGTAACGATTTTTCACTTTTTCCTGTCTTATTTTGTTTCTTTCCATAGCAACAGAGCTGGGAGATACTATTGGGATTATCTAGTTCATTCAACACCCACATCTTACAGATGAGAAAACTGAGGCCCAGAGAGATTAGTTATGTTTTGTTTTAGTGAGCCATGGGAAGAAAGGACCCTTAAAGGAAGGTCAGGCTCCTCTCAGGGAGCTGGCTAGGTTTCCAGGACTCCACATCAGTCGCATTACTCATGATGGCAGACTATTATTGCATTGCCCCCCCCCCAACACACACACAATGCCCCAGAAGTCCAGCAACACAGGTCCTACTCAAAGTCCGTGCTGTACCTCAGGAATAGGCTGACCCCATCTCTGACTCTTCTGGACTCTTGGCACGTTCTGACCCTGCAACCTGACAATCCTGATGCCATCCAGAATGTTTTCCCTCCAGCCTGACCTGATTCTCCATCCCATTGCCTCAGTCTAATATCTACCTTGTAGCCATGAACTTTGCCCGGTGCTCCAGCAGCAGGCTTCTCATTTGCCCCCCGCCCCCAACATCTTCAGACACCACCTGGTGACCACAAACAGGGATCCGTCAGTGGGCTGCATGGAGACAGCTCTGTTCCAAGCTCACGGCACTGAGAGGTGACCCACCCACGCCCTCTCACTGAGGCCTGATGTGCTGAAGAACCATTTCATGGACTTTAGGGCTGATGAGGATTGGTGCTAGGAGAGTCCTTGCTGGATGTCTGTGACCCAGAGCTTCCCTTTATAGGGAATAAAGTGGGACAAACTCGAGTGGTCCTAGAGCTTTACAATGTTAGTGCTGAATGGTATGGAAGAGATCATCTAGGTGACAGCCCAGCAGGTATCAGATTTAAGATTTATTTGAATCATCTTGAGAGACTATGAAAAATTCAGATTTCTGGGCCCTACCCACAAAGATTAAGGTTTACTTGCTCCAAAGTACAGCCCAGAAAAGTGAGTTTTGTGTCAGCATAAGTGATTCTGACTTGGAACCCCTCGATATGCACACCTTCCAAGCCTACAAATGAGGATGCTGAGGGCAGGACCCACAGAGTCCACCACCCATCAGTCAGCCCCAGCCCACGCAGAGAGGGGCTCTCTGACTCTCCTCACAGCCTCCACAGATCCAGTTTTACTCTGTCTCTGTGCCTCTTCCCCTGGTGTCCTGGGAGGGGGGGCTGTGCTCCCGGAAATGGACCTGGGGGACACAGGAAAGCACAAACGTAGGAGGAGGGTGGCCCAGAAAGGGAGCTGGAGGAGGAGTGGGACAGCTCCATTGCTCCCTCCGTTGGCCAAAGGGAATTCCTGAGCCAAAACACCCAGTCAGCTCTGTTGAAAACAGCCATCCGCCTCTGCTGGCCCGTTCAATGCATACCCAAACACCAAGAAGTCTGCTGCAGCCTTTCTCCTTCCAGCCTCCTCTCCGCTCTCCTCTTCCTCTTCTTCCTTATCTGACTTCCTACGTGTAATGGGCAATACCAAGCTGGAAAGAGAGATTAATACAGAAGTTGCATTGTTCACACGATGTCAAACTGCTTTCACTTATTTTTTCCGAGAGTTTTTAGATATGATATCACACAAAGGCAGGTACGTAAAGGTGTCACCTCATTCTTATGTCCACAGGGAAACTCCTGCAGCAGCACAGCCCCACCTCCTCTCAGAGTTGTTTCCTTTTCTCAGCAGGACGCAGGTGACCCAGTGCTACTTACCCTAGTGGGGCGGAAAAGGAGAGGCAGTAACAGTTTCCTCCTGGGAATGCCTTCTAAAGGGTGACTTTATCTCTCACTGACTTCCTCTCCGAAATTAGAATAGCCACTAAGCTCTGTTGCTCCCGATGTACGGTTTCACGTGATTTCCTCCTGCAGTTTCCCCAGTGCTCACCAAGACCTCCCAGATGGGAGGATGTTTTATACCTTCAGTATACGCTTTTCCCACTTACAGACATTCATCACCAAATGCCAAGAAGTGTCAAATAGATGGGACGAAACAACCAGCATAAATCAGGCGCCCAGATTAGGAGCAAAGTCAACATTTTTGTGCACCACCCCAAATATCTTTTGGAATTAGAAAGTGGTTTAAATCTCAAATTATAAAGATGACACTTCTACAGTATGTTATACTGAACTCACAAACTCAAACCACTTGTCTCCCCTCCCCGTCTGGGCCTGAATCTGAACCAGAAGTAAAAATGGTTTTAAAGCAACACAAACATGTGCTCAGGGAAGGTGAATTTAAACTAGGGAATTCTTTTTCTCAAGTCGCTGAATGCAAGTCAGCATCACACATTGCAGCTCCTTAAGACTTCTAATCACACTGTGCAAAAGTTTCCTGGATAAACAAGCCTTTTCCACTGTGTTGGATAATATTTCACATGTGGGCGGACTTCTGATGTTCAAGCTACAACAGTATCACTCCTGTAATGAGATACCCCGTTAAAACAGTGATGGAAGTCCTCCTGGTAAAGTGGGGGTGGCCCAGTGTGGGCTTGGACAGCCCCACGTGCCTGGAGCATGTGGCCCTCTCTCTGCAAGTCAGTGCTTCCGATGAGCCAGAAAGAGACCTGAGCTGCACTGCTTTTGAGGCAGCGGTGTCTCACAGATGACCACCCAGTAGGTATTAAATCAATTCCAACAAATGAAAGCAAGGTAGAAGCATTTGTCTCTGTACCACTGACTACAAGATACTTCTAGCTTTTATGATGAACATTTGGGAGGAAATTAAGTACTTTTTATCCTGCTTAAGTATGGAAAGTGATTTTATTGTGGTTTTATAGGAGACACATTCCTTTTTTACTCATAAAAATATATACCGTTTATTTATTAGAACCATCACAAAAAAAATCATCATCTGTAGATGCAACAATGTTCCAATAATTCTGGTCAAAAGATAGAAAGCCATATGACTAAAAATATATTGACATTAATAAATATAAAATGCAACAAATTTACTGATTAATAAAATCTTATGCCTTTTAGTTGTGCTATAAATGCAAATCAATATTTTGCTTTTCAGACAATGCTAATACATGAAAAGCCAGTCATAATATGAAATATATGTGAATTTATAGCACTCTGGACAAAGTAAATACATCAGTCAAAACTGAAAAAAGCAAGTGGCTATATATATATTCAATTATAGTTGACATACAATATTATACATCAGCTTCAGGTGTAGTACAGTGATCAAGCCTCTACCCCATCCATAACGTGGTCTCCCTAACAAGACGTGACCATCTGACACCCTCTAAAATACTTACAACATTATTAATTATATTCCCCAAACTGTCTTTCATATCCTTGTGGCAATATTGTAGTGACCTATTTATGCTGTCTAATCCCTTCCCTTTCTCCCTCATCCCACCCCCTCCCAACTAGCAACCATCAGTTGTCCCTCTATATCTCTGAGACTATTTCTGTTTACTTTGCTCATTCATTCAGTTTTTTAGATTCCACATATAAGTGAGATCATATGGGATTTGTCTTTCTCCGACTGACTTACTTCACTTAACGTAATAGTCTCTAGGTCCATCCATATTGATGCAAATGGTATTTCATTCTTCTTAATAGTGCAATAATACTCCATTGTATAAATGTACCACAGTTTCTTAATCCAGTTGTCTACCGATGGGCATTTTGGAGTATAGTGTGGGAGTGGAGTCAAGGGAATTGTAATAGATATGTATGATATGAGGGTGGGGCGGCAGAGTTGGGGGAGGGAGGGTTGTCACTTTGAGGGGTAAAAAGTATAACTATTGCACTGTGTTGTACAGCTGAAACTAATTTTAAAAATGTTTATTTCACAGTAAGTAAATAAATAAGTAAATTTTTAAAATTAAAAAAAGAAAATTACCTAGATATGTTCAAACTAGATATATTCTTCATATAAAAACCAAACAAATTTATACATTAAATGCAAACAAAATGACAAAACCAATAAAAAGTATATGAACAACCTTGGGGGGGAAAAAAAAGCAAGTGGCCAGATACAACAAATTTGAAATTAATTCATACAGAATCAAAGTCCATATAAACAAAAAAATAATAACTGATAGCTTTAAACTCCATAATAAATGTGAAGGAATTCTAATATCATACTTACACATGCAACAACACCAAATGCTTCCCTCTCTGTGAGCAAACAATAGGAAACAAGGGAAAACATTAAGAATTATCACAGATACTACCTCTGAACTCGTTGTTATAATGATTCTATCAGTTTTAAATCACAGGTTATTTTGAAGCAAATGTATATCTAAAATGTTAGTGAAGTAACTCAAAATCTACTTCTTATCAGCTATGTGGCTTCAGGCGGCTTGTTATTTTTGTTAAATAGACAAGCACCTCCCTTGGGTGCCAGCTTCCGCCATAAGGACTAGTAATACCACTATTTTCCTATTGTCCTATTGTCACGACCCTCCAACCTTGGGGTCCTGGCACAACAATTGGAATAGGAGCTCACTGGTAATCAGGAAAACCTGTTATATTTGGAGGGTATTAGGGGATGTGTGTCATAGCCAACAAATCTAATATATTTGGATAACTGTAATAATGGCTGATATTTGAGTGTATTTCATTAATCATTTTAATTTTCTCTTTAGCAAAAAGGCACTAGGTCTTGAACACCCAGCTGTCAGTAACCCAGTTTTTTAGTCAAATACCTGAAGATTAAGTATACTAACACAGTATAATCCATTGATTTGCTGGTCAGGAGGAACAGAAGACCCTGCTTGGCTGTTATATTAGTGCACTTTTATACCCCAAAGCCAAAAGCCCCAGCAGAAGTGGCTATAAAGAGGCGCTACCAAGTGACATTGAGATAGGAGAGGTGGCCCACACTGACAAGGGGTCTGTGGTCCATGGTGTAAAGTGTATTGAACACTGCTTACAAGTAAAATGCCCTAGTAGAAATAATTAGAAAGATTGCCTTAATTAACGTATTTCCCCATGTATAAGACCCACCCTTTTTCGAAAATTTTGGGGTCTAAAAACTGGGTGTGTCTTATACAGTGGTTGTAGTTTTTTTTACTTGCATTTCCTGCTTTTTTCACGCTTGTTTTTGCGCTCATACAACCACTGTATAAGACACACTCAGGGCTGGCCTAGTGGCTCAGTTGGTTAAGAGCTCGCTCAAGAGTTTGAGCTCTGAGCAACAGTGGTTTTATTCCCAGCCAGAGCTGAGCTGCCAACAGGTGGCAGGATGGCTCAGCTAAAAAAAAAGATGCACCCAGTTTTTAGACGACAAATTTTTTGAAAAAGGGAGTGTCTTATACATGAGGAAATACACAGATAGGTCATTAATGTTCCCAGAGGCAACTACGCTAAACTCCTCAGGAATTCATTTAGCTGTTATTGCCTCAGGCCACCTTTAGGAAAAGGGGCAGATGAGTGTGATGCAAAGTGATACCAAGGACTTTCCAAAGCAACAGTAACACACACACACACACACACACACACACACACATTTCGGGACAACAATTGTGTCTGCACTCCTCCAACCCACAATCCACTGCACTCTGTGTGTCTGAATCTGAGTCTGTAGCTACCAAATGAGCACAATGTGAAACAACACAAATTGAGTAATGACTGATACTTATATCCCCAAGGATTCATCATATTGAAGCTGTGTGTTCCACCTAGTCTACTCTTTCTCATAAAACAAGAAAACGTACACTTGAGGAAGTTTTCCATTACAAATGAATTACAAAATTTTAAGGGTTTTAAAGGTATCTGAATAGACTTGGCCATCCAGAAATTCTCATTTCCTAGGCACTCTGGATTGTGGAATACTTTACTGTGTAGACTGGTTTGGAGTCTATGTAAATATTCCTCCTTTTAAAAAATCGTTTATTCTTTCACCTCTTCACCTCCTATCCATACACCATGAGTGTTTCTTTTGATGCACAAACAAGTTAGCTTTTCAACTTGGCATAAATTTCCCTTATCTTTTTGATTCTCACAAACCTTTTTCTTTGTGTTAGTCTCTGCTCTCCCTCTGTCCCTTTCCATTGGGAAGCTGTATTCACTATAAGACAAAATGTCTACCTTTGGGATGTCCTTTAGTCCAAGTCACAATGTGTGACACTCTCACGGAGGCTTCCGGCTGCCTTCTCAACACTTCCTAGAGCTGGAGCTTGGAGAGACCATACAAGTCATCTGGTTACTCTCTCTTTCACAGGTGAGGAAACTAGGACCCTGAGACATTAACTTTTTTCTACATTGCACTGCTGCCTTATGGCAGTAAAGGTGTCATGTCTAATCTCACTTCAGTCCAGTCTGTGCTTGTCCCACCTCCTTTCCTTATTGATGGTCATGTGCGTTGAAGACTCTTATTTGCTTGTTTGGAAGAGGCGAGGGAAGTGGGTGGTGGGAGAGGAGCTGAATGGAATTTGCTTGTCCATTTTCTGGAATCTTATGAGGATGCATGAACATTTCAAGTATAACAATCACAGTTCCTCAAGGGGAAAGCCCCCCCAAATACACATAAAGCAGTAATAAGAGTCAGATCTGGTTTGTTTAACTACAGTGTAGTTAACATCCAGATGTGGAATGTGGAATGCAGAAACGCACATTCATAACTGATCTCTTTCCTTCTCGAACCCTCAGCTGGGCGAGGACCAGGATTTAAAAGTCTTCTCTAGTCTCCCTGTGGTTTGGACGATCAACATTTTCAGCGGTGCCTTAAGTATGTAAAACGCTGCGGAATTTCTTTTTCTGAAAGTGCACACAGGCTGTCTAGCACAGACTTTTGTTCAGACTCAGAGCAAAGTACAGATGTGCACAAGCTGCTCTTGGCCCGTCCCAGGAGCCATGACACCAGCACACACAGCTAGTCAACCAGGCATCCCAGGTTTCCTTCTGTTTCCCAGGAGTCCCTGAGAGCGCGCCACCTCCTGGCAAGAATGCAACATTGCTGGGAAGGTGCCCGGGCAACCTCTGAAACATTGGTACAAGGGACCTTTCTGAAGTTTGCACAGAACAACCTCATTCTTCGCAACAGAAACATACCAACTCAGGCAACAACCTCCCTTCAGTCTACATGTGATGTCAGTCAGGGCCAGCTGTAGCCAAGACAGTGACCAGGCCAGAATTGTTTCTAGCACATTCTGCACATTTTGCTCTTTAATGACTTGGTGACCTTCAGTATTCCCACGGATATAAGGCAGGTTTTGAAGTCAGTGAAGTTGCTTTAACTTAATGAGATATTACAAATAAAAACCATGGTCCAGGGCCGGCCGAGTGGCGCGATGGTTAAGAACTCGCTTGGGATGCCAGAGGGCCCCGGTTCGGATCCCACATATGAGGGCCAGTGACACTGCCCTCTACAGCTAAGATGCTGAACAACAGCTCAACCTGGAGCTGGGCTGCCGTGAGTCACCGGCGACAGCGTAGGCTGCAGTCCCTGTGGCAGTGGGTTGCCATGGGCTACCGTATGTAGTCAGCAGCCAGCGTGAGCGGCCAGCAGCCGCAGTGAGCGGCCGTCCAGAAGCCGGCAACTGATCTGCCTCACCCAGGAAAAGTGCAATGATGGTGCCAACTTGGGCCAGTGAAGCAACATCCTGCACAACTAGATTGAAGAACAAAACGACAGCAACTTGTCTGTTCCCCTTCCCCCAATTCCCCAGCACTGTTCCCATCCCCCTAATTCCCAAATAAAACTCTTTAAAAAAAAAATCGTGGTCCAGCTTAAAGCGTGCTGATGGAAGAAAAGTGGAATAGCAGTTTGGACATAGAAATTGAAGCAATTCTGCATTCACATCAAAATCCACATACAGAAGCCTGCCTAAATATAAAAAAATGTGGGGCTTATGGGAAAAAAAAGCCACTTGTCATGAGAAAGACAGCATTAATTATTTTTAAGGGGCAATTTTGTTGAGTTGAAAATCCATTAAATCAATGAAATATCATTTTCTGAGTTCACAAAGTGAGACTTTTATTTGCTTAATTGTCGTTGTACTCAGAGTTTTAAAACTGGAAATCTGTCATTCATTTTTTTTAACATTAATAAGTTCATTTTACTTTCAAAAGACTGAAATCTTTGCCTCTCTTCAGGTACTTAATTTTTTTTTTCCAAAAACCTTAAAAAAGGGAAGGGGAGGAAGAAAAAAAGACAGATTTAAGAATGGGAGTTTGCATAGACACAGACAACCATTTAGTGGTTACCAGAGGGGGTGATAGAAGAGAGAAAAGGGGGTCAAATATATGATGATGGAAGAAGTGACTCTGGGTGGTGAACACACAATGCAATATATAGATGACATATTATAGAATTGTACACTTGAAACCTATATAATTTTATTGACTAATGTCACCCCAATAAATTTAATTTTAAAAAGAATGGGAGTTTGAAGTAAAAATCTGATAGCAGTTTTCATTAATCTAAGCTTTTGCATCCACAACTGCAACAGTGTTTTCAGTTACTCTGAACATCTTTTGATGCTCTGAGAAAGAAGGGTGCTGATTAATCTACTGACTATTGACCTGGATTGGGTGCTACATGGGGACCAGAGGAAGAGGTGACCCAGTTATGTCCCAGAGTATTCAGATGCTGAGGCTGTGCTGTTGGGAATCCTACATCCTAGGGAAGACCTTGCTCCTTCCGACTTACCCGCCACCACCCTCCAAGCTTCTCACTGTCACAATAAGCCATTTCCTTCCCATTTTCAACAAATATTTATTGCACAACTATTATGTGCCAGGCACTGTTTTAGTTCCCCGTTTCCATGGGATGTACATTCTAACTGGGAGAGAAAGAGAGGTACAACAACACTTCATTACCTCAAGAGTTAAGTGCTATAAATAATTCTTTTAAAAAAGATGTTGTGAAAGAGAATGACTTCACTGGGTGTCAAAAGAAGCAATCAAGAAAGGCCCTTGAGACTATTTAATATTATGTGTCAGCTGCCTTTTCTATGTGATGCTATAGCTCAGGAAGTAGATCTTCATTCCTGTCAGAAATGAAAAACTTTTAAAAGAATAGCCAAATATTCAAGAGTAAGCAAATACATACACTTGGGCTATATAAGCAGGATAGAACATAAGGAAGCTGGAGAATAAGAATAAGTATTCTCAATACAACTACTTGGTTTTATAAACCAGTTTCATCAATGGCCTCCATTCCTCACAACACAAGAGACTCAATTCTGCCTCCTTTGCCCTAAGAGCTAAGAAGATCACTGCACACTTACCAGGGTAGGCATGGTGTCTGCACAATCTCCAGGAAATGCTGCCGACACCTTTTGTCCTTGAAAGGAATGAGATGGGGTATAGTTCAAGAGGGCGATAGAGGCAGAAAGCTGTCAGAGATGTGGCAGGGCCTAGTCCTAGTCTCACCTGGAGGCCAAATGGTCCAGAGAGGAACAGAGTCCCCAGAGGAGAAGATAGTCTCCGTTGGTCACTGGGCCTGGTGAAGGAAATGTGGTTCTGATTTCTTCCGTCACTATTTCCAGTTGTACACTTGACATTTATTTTTTTCTAGCTTTCTTTTTTTCTTTTTGATTCTAAGCAGCTCAGAAAGGGAAACAGGGTCCTAATCATACAAGCTAATGTGCTGCTCCCAGTCCTTATGACATCGCCTTCCTAATTGTCTGCAAAATAAGGTCAGAGTGCAGTGAGGGACCTTTAGGGACTGTGCAGCACGCAGCATACAAGCCCACCATGCCACTCCCCTCAGTATGGAGCCTTTCTCAGACCCTTGTGTGTCCTTCTCACATAATCATGTCCCTGATTCAGGACAGAATTGCTAAAACAGAAGGGTTTCTTGTTTTTAGCCCCATCATTTGTGTCACTATGTCCTACTGACTTTTAACAAGAACAAAAAAAAATCAGAATAGGTAAGATAATACTTCTATCTGGATTTTTCTTAAACAGTTTTTGAATTTTCAAGGTAACTGTTTTGGTACCTTATTTCTTTTTTTTCTCTTGAGAAACTTACACATTTTTTTCCTTAATTGAAAAATCTTAAAAATAAATGCTAAGGGTCAGCCGAGTGGCTCAGTTGGTTAAGAGTTGGCTTGGGATGCCACCTCTGAGCAGCAGGGCCCCGGTTCGGACCCCACATGAGGGCCAGTGACGCTGGTCCTCTACAGCTAAAATGGTAAACAACAGCTCGACCTGGAGCTGGGCTGCTGTGAGTGGCTGGCGATGGTGTAGGCTGCAGTAGGGCTGCCGTGAACTACTGTGAGTGGCTGGCAGCCAGTGTGAGTGGCAGGCAGCTGGCGAGAGCTGCTGTGTGCTGCCGTGAGCGGCCATCCAGAGGCCAGCGACCGATCTTCCTCAGCCGGGAAGAGTACAATGATAATACCAACATGGGCCAGTGAAGACACGTCCTCCACAACTAGACTGAAGAACCAAAGGACAGCAACTTGTCAGTTCCCCTTCCCCGATTCCCCAATGCTGTTCCCCACCCCTCCAGTTCCCCAATAAAATCTTTAAAATAAATAAATAGAAATATATAAATAAATGCCAAGTACACCATTTAACATGTTACTAGTGCAGATAAAAATTCTAAACAAAATATTGCAGTTAGTCTATGGGATGACTCTTGGGTCAACAGTTTCTACTTTTCAATGGTGGTGAAAACCATTTTAAAAAAACTAAATCTTATATGAAGTAACAAGCACATGAAGTCAATAAATTGGGATGTTCTTGTTGAAATGGGTACTAAAAAGCCTAACTGTCTTCTCCCTTTGATCTTTTCCTGGCTCTGATCCTTTCACTGTCCCCACACACAAAAGACACATAGCACGCACTGAGGAGATTCCTGGCTCATCTCTTGCAATGGAAGCCTCTGAGGGACATGATCTTAGAGCCACACAGTTCTAGATGGGCCTCATTCTTTCTAGCCTCGCAACATCACATTTTATAGGTGACCATATTGGTTATCCCGGGTACGACTATCTTTTTGGTGTGTCCACCATTAGACTTTTGCTTATGCATCTCCAAAGACGACCCAGGAAATTTAAAGGCATCATGTCTAACTCACCTTTAATTTCTTCTTGCTGTTTTATGAAAACAAATAAAGATAAATTATTGTAATAAAATTGCTTTGAAAGGAACCTAGAGATTTTACCTAGATCTGCTCTTAAGTTTTTTGTTTGTTAGTTAATGTGTGAAATAAATACTGACCAAACGCCTCCTACATGCAAGACAGTTAATTGTCTAAGCCAGCCAGGTTAAGGAAGCGTGGTTAAGTGGAACAATGTGGTATTTGGAGTTATCCGAGTTCTGCGAGTTACTGTGGTATATCCCACTGGGCCTCAGCTTCTTCCTCTGTATATTGGGGATATTAATGCTTGACATTCAGTGTGATTGTGATGCTCAGTGGGCTCATGCATATGAAAATATCTGTCCTAGCACTTGACCCCAAACCTACTCAATTTCCCTTGAGGTGGGAGGGGGGTGGGGGGAGGGGCACTAACAAGTTTCTGTGCTTTAACTATACAGTGGCGAGTAAAAGCCTGACATCTAGTGGCCAAAGTGACAGTTGTGCCTCATCGTGCCACAGGGCTGGGTCTTGGAAGTTTCCACCTTGGATCTGCCTCAGGGCCACCTGGAGAACTGGACCCTCTCCTGGAGATCTGACACTGCAGGTCCTGAGACAAGGGAGGGTCTAGCTTTAAGAGCTCCCCAAAACGATTCTTACCCACCTGCCAGCCATAGGTAGTTTGAGGTCACTAACCTGAGGGGTCAGAGAGGAGAGGCTAGTAGGTGGACAAGAGCTTTGTTTTAAGTTTTTCATAAAAAAAGGTCTTGGGCCTGCTGCGTGCAAAGGTGAGAAAGTACTTTATGAAAGGATGGATTTCCATGTGTGCAAAGTCAAGCAAACATAACCCAAACTAAGAGTCCCCATGGAGGAAAAGCAATAACTCAAAAATAAATGTATATGATTGAGGCAGGCCTGCAAAAAAGTACTACACTTCCCCTTTCATCAGTTTATTCTCTGAGAAACACAGGAAATCCACTATAGCATTTCCATATGTTTGACAAGCATTCATCCGACAAATACTAATTTAGCACCAGCTACATTCCAAGAACCATGTTGGTCCTTGAGGATATAAACTGAATAATATTGATTCAGTACATCCTCTTTCAGATTTTATGGGCTGCTGGGGAGATGAACAAGTAATCTGGCTATTAAAATAGAACCTGAAGAATGCTAAGATATAGAAAAGAGAGCAAGGCATAGAAGCTCCTGGAAATTCATCTGTATTATTGTAGTTTCCTATTGCTGCCACAACAAAGTACCATATACTCGGTGGTTTGAAACAACACAAATGAATTCTCTTACAGTTCTGGAGTTTGGAAGTCCAAATGGGTCGGACAGGGCTAGCTCACGGTGTCCACAGGGCTGTGCTCCCCCGAAGGCCCTGGGGAGGCTGCTCTCTTCCCTTTCCAGCTTCCAGGGGATCTCTGTGTTCCCTGGTTCCTGGCTTTGTCACTCTGACCTCGGCTTCCACTGTCACATCTCCTCTGGTTCTGACTGTCCTGACACCTTCTTATAAGGACCCTTGTGATGAAACTGGGCTCATCCTGATAATCCAAGATCATGTCCCCGCCTCATTATCCTGAACTTAGTCACATCCGCAGAGTCCGTTTTGCTGTGTGAGGTAACTTGTCCATGGGTTTCGGCATTAAAACATGGACATCTGTGAGGGGCCATTATTTCACCTGCCATACCATCTCACCCAGACTCGGGGGATCAGGGAAGCTTCCCAGAAGAAGAGAGATGGGAACTGAGACTTAACTGATAAAATATTATATTTCTGGGGGTAAAAAAGTGGGATAATTGAAGGAGGAAGGTCAGTCATAGAGAGAGGAAGATTTCCCAAACAGAGGAAACATGAGAGAAAATAGAGGTAAAAGGAAGCATGTCTGTGGGCTCAGAAGTACACTTTAGGGCTGTGGTGGTTGGGGGATGGGAGGGGTAAGACAGCCCTAACCCATAATCAGAGGGCAGTCATGGAGAACTGTTGCCTTACAGCTTCGTCCTCGACCCCCCCACACACACACACCAACCCCTGACCTAATGAGGTCACGAGGGAGTGTCTCAGAATGCTGAGACCCGATGGAATGATGTCGGTTATCTCCCTTATTTATGGCCGCGGTACAGCTGCACCATCCTGGGGGTTGTGTGTGTGGGAGTATGAAGGCACAGCAGGTGTTGGAATACAATGAGGCTGGTTGATGGAAAGCAGCCATAAGGCACGTATCACAGGGACTTTAAAATAACAAGCTTCACTTCTTTGAAGTTTCTCAATAAAAGCTACGCATTGGCCTGATTCGGGGCTCAGTCCTAGAGAGGCTGTAGCCCTTTAGCCCTGCTTTAACTCTATACTTGACTCTCGTGTTTCTCTAACCCTGCACTGCCCCTCTCGCTACCCACCGCCCTTGCTGTGCAGGACGCGGCAGACAACAATGCCTACAGCTGTGTTGCAAACTTTGGGGTTTATCCTTAGGGTAACAGGGAGCAACTAAAGAACTGAAGAGTGAAATATCATTTGACTCTGGTGTCAAGCCAGGACTGGAGAAGGGCATGGTTGGAGGCTGCTGTGCTCGTAGAATCCAGAGATGACAGAGCTGCTTGAACTGACGGTTCAGTGGTAATGACACTGGCTCATACTATAAGGCCCCTTCAGCTACCATCTGTGACTCTGTGTGACCTCTGCCAAGTGCCTACCCTCTTTGTACCTCATTCTCCTTATCTGTAAAAATGAGGATAACAGTAGAGCTCACTGGAGCTTACCCAGAAGTATTGTTCTGAGAATTAAATGAGAAAATACAGTTCAAGCCCTTAATACAGAACCGAGTATATATTAAATGTCCAATAAAAGTTCACAATTGTGATTTAATGGTCTTTTCTCTAGGAATGGAGACAACTGAAGGTATTTAAGAGCTATTTGGGAGAGAGGATAACTAGGACCCGTGAGGTAGACCAAGACGCAAAGCTAAGTCTGGGTGGGCAGTTGGCCCAATGGTGTAACACATGGTGGTGCCCAGGACACGGGCAAAGAACTAGGGTGTGGGTGGTGGTGACGGGGTTTGATTGGTTCTAGTTTTGACATGTTGAGTTGGAGGGTGATTGAGAGACTATCAAGAGACGAGATCCAATAGACATTGTTTGGATATGTTTAGAAAGATTTGAACTGTATATCTCTATTTGGGAGTCATTAATTGAATCTGAGAGAAGGAATGAGAGAACCCGGAAGCATATACAAAGTGAGGACAGACCCAGACTAGAGCTCCGGAAGACACAGGTAAAGAGGACTCCACACTTTCCTCCTCATGGCCTTTATCCCCCGTATTGTAAGTGCTTGTTTGGTGTCTCTGCCACATAACCCCATTCGACTGCAAGCTCCCTGAGGGTAGTGATCATGGCTAACTTAACTCCATTGCATCTCCAAAGGGTAATATCCAGCTGACACACAACCCTGCTCAGTGAATGTCTCCAGTTGAATGATTAAAGATCCTTGAAAGTCTGGGATTCTGGAAAGGGTTGGGGGACAGCCACGTGGCTTCCTGAAATCCAGGATGGGAAAAAACAAAACTGACCTTTTCAAACGAAGGGTACGACACGTTCTGACACACCAAGTATTGAGCAATATTTAAACTGCACTGGGCAGGCTCGTGCTGGATGGAGAGTCACTTCATTACCATCTGCCTAGAGCACCTCTTCATGTCCACCAACACAGCTCATTAAGCCCTCTCCCTCTGCTCCCACATGGCATAAAATTCTCACCTCTTTTTCCAATCCTTGACTCATTTCCTAGAAGAAAGGCAGGCATTTCACCTTTAATGAGCAAATATATCATCCCGGTGTCTCTTGGAGCTCACCTCCTGCTCTCCCCAAAGCCTCCAGACTTCCCATCCTCCATCCCATCAGAGATGTTGCTCCTTCTTTGGGTTGAACTGCAATTGTTAGGAATTGGTTATGCCATTTCCATGCCCCGTGGTGATGCCTGTCTCAGGCGGTGAAGTCTGTGTGCTGTGGCTTTATATTCAGCAGGAATCCTGCCACTGTGGGCTGAAAACTGAGCTCAGGAGCAAGACCAAGGCTCAGCCTTGTGCTCTGGAACGTGCAGGAGAGGTGGTTCTCTTGGTTAAAACCTAACCTGCTGACAGAAATCAGAACCCCCATTCACAGTTTTCTGAGTGCTCTGGGAGGTGGTGAATTCATCCATTGGTGATCTGCTTTTCCCTTGCCCTCTGTCAAGTGAAAAGGCTGGGAAATGCAAGAATTTGCTACTTCCTTGGAGGCCTCTTCTCCAGGGACTGAAGATGACTCAGTAGGACACGTACACATGGCTTCTCTATGTTGGTGATGCATCCAGAGCAAGGATGAGAATGCTGAAGGAACAAGGCCCTCCCGTCTGTGTGTTCATCTCCATAGTCTGTGTCTGAAGTTGTCTGTGATAGCCAGGAAACCTTACTGATTAAAGCTCAACTGATTGTCAAAAATTCAGAATCTTTTGAAAGGGCACAGAACTGAGATGTACTTTTACATCATCTGTAGGGGGAGAAAAGACTTTACTAAGTAAGCAACCTGATTGGTGTATTTCCCCCCTTTTCCATCTCTAGGAATTATTTTCCCCAATTTTACATACATTTTTTTCTCCCATCTAATTGACTGACCTGATGATTAGCTGAATCTGTCAGAATGAATTAAAAGGTACACTGACTTTGGTGCTGAAAGTAATAGAAGAACAAAGAGAGAGCCTAAATCAGGGGTCGGCAAAATTTTGAGACAGAAGAGCCGTCAGGGGTCAGCAAACTGTGGCTTGCAAGCCACATGCGACTCTTTGGGTACGTACATGTGGCTCTGAAGTAAAATTGAAAATGAAAATAAAACTATCATAGTTTCAAAAGTTATAAAACTTTTAAAGGATATTATTCACATAATGGTGATTATGTAAAAATATATTTATTGCTCTCAATTTTTAAATTGTTGTGAGGGATAGAATTGGCTCTTCCAGGGGTCAAAAACAAAGCTGGGGGGAAAAAAGGGCATTGTTAATCTCCTTGAGGTAGAATTACATCCAGAATGTTTCACTTTTTTTTTTACAGTGAACGTATATGGCTCTTTTAATAGGAAAAAATAAAGATTCTGAAAAATACAAATACTTGTTTGTATAACATGCAATTAAAGCTGAGTTGGAAATTTTGAATGTGAGGAAATTAAAGAAATACTAAAAAACATTAAGAAATTGAGAACTCAGGAGTATAGGAGTATAAGTTGGTTGCCCTAACATCATAAACAAATATATGTGCAGGGAAGACAGGGGGCAGGAGTACAGATAACAGGATTAACCATCACACAGTAGGAGGAAGCAAGAAATTCAACTTCTCAGAAGAGTCAGATCCAGAGGTCTGAACATTAGGTAGTAGAATATGACACTCTATTAAAAAGTGAGGCTGTTCATTGGGCCCTGAGCCCTCAAGTGTCAGACTGTCAGCTCATCAACCCAGCTGGGAAAACCCCAAATGAAATAGAATGATGAATTAGGAGCGGCTGAATGAGAAGAGAGGACCTGGGGACAAAATGCTGAACAATAAAGAAACTTAGCGACTCAGCTCTCACACAGATTTTTTTCCTAAGGAACAGTTGTCCATCATAAGTTAATTTGAAATGTGTTGAACTTGAGAACAAAACAAAAGATATTCAGAAATATATTTAAACTTTGAGGAACTTTATCAGCCCAATGCTACCCAAGAAAAGAAGCCACTGTGGATAAAAATTCTTTCACCAAATCATGTAAAAATCTTGATGAGTTTTTCAGAAGAGAGCCACTCTGGAAATTTAAGTTGTTTTTATCACTCTTTGAAAAGGCCTTTTCTCTAAGGCTGAATTTTTTGATGAAAGTTTGGCAGCTTTGGGGTGAATCTGAATGTTTTCAGAGCAGTGAGAAAAGTCATGCAATGCTGAGATGCCAAGCTTCCTCCAAGAAACCTTTTGAAAATAACTGAAAAAGATGCTTAGGGACCCTGTGAATTTTTAAAAGGTACGGCATTCAACGAAGCTGGTATTTGGAACAACACTTTCCTGTGGCTACATACTGTTGAATTCTAAAGTGCCCTGTAGCAATGTAGGAGCAAAACACATTCATTTTTAATTCACTGTGGACAAAACGCATAGATGCAATCTCCAGTTTGAGGCTAAGGAGGCGGACCAGTCAAGTTATCTCATTGCTTGAGCCTAATGATCATTACCAATGTCATGGCCATCAGTTATTGATTAGGGAAGGAAATGACTACATCAGCCACTTCAGTAAGGTGGCGGAGATACATCAAATACCAAGAGGAAAAAAGTGGGATGGAGCTGGAACAATTACAACAAAGGTCCTGTGAGACCAAGAGATCCAAGTTGGCCTCTGACTTACATAACAGCACACAATAACCAATACCATCCATTCTAAGACAAGAAAACAAAATGTATTGTTTCTGGAGTTCCTGACACTTTGTTGGTTTTTAGAATGTTATTGCAGCTTTGTAACAGTTTGGACTTAAAACTTCCCGTATACACTAAAAGACATTAATTTAATAATAACAATAGTTAACACACACCATGCTTCTGTATGCCCAGCATCGGACGGTGTACAGATCTTATCTCACCACAACCTTTAAGACGGAGTTGTTCCCATCTGCATTTTGCAGAAGAGAAAACTGAGTCACAGAGAGGTTAACTTGTCCAAGGCTACACAATTTTTCAGTGACAGAACTAGGATCCAACCCAGGTAATCCAGCTGAAAAGTCGAGGCCTTTCAACTACTATACTACACACTGCATATTTTATTTTTACTGAGCACCTACTAAGGACATGGCACTCTGCTAGTTTCTCTAGATTATGTAAAGCATACACAGAATTTAAAGCAAATTTCTAACAAATCCTATTCAGTATTGTTCTGCTTTCCAAAAGCATACACACTTAGCATTTTCCTCATAGCCTTTAGTGTCATCTGTACTGAAAATCCCCAAAACAGTGAAAATAGCTCACTGACGAATAGATCATATGCCGCCTAATACTCACCTATCCCCAGGATAAATGTCCAGATCGGCTGGAGCAAACAGATGGCTCAGCGATAGCTCTCTGGGCACAGGCCTGTGCTGCCAGCCTGCCCTTTGACATCACAGCAGGGTTCTCCCCCTTAGCCACGCCCCTGTTGCCAGGAGACTGGGGGGCAGGAGAGGAGGGCATGGGGCCGGGGCGGGGGAGTGACCCGCTAACATCTGGGCTGCCCTTGGATTACTCTTTGCTATAACTACAGTTGAATGATAATAACAGCAGTAATAATGCACATGTCACTTAGCACTGACGTATAAAGCACTGATTTGTTTGGATACTCTCATCACAGAGATATTCTCTATTAAAAGTGCTTAGAGACTATGGAAACCCATTACAGCGAGGAAGTACAATTATTAGGGTGAAGCATATGAAGTTAACAGTATTCAGCCTTCTTTGACCTATAAAAGTGTCTTCTTCTGTAGAGCGTGTAGTCAATAAAGTAGAATCAGAAACTCTCAGCCCATGAGCCCGCTTCTCCCATGGTGCTTTGCTCAGCCAGAGTGAGGTTCAACTCTCTGTGGTCTCTCTGCCATCATCACATATTCTTGGGGTTCGATGCTGACACAAAATAACAAAGGGTGTGGTGACAGTGCCTCAGGATGCAAAGCGTCCAGGGAGAGGTGGGGTGATGCTGACCTGCAGGCAGGTGGCTAGCGGGCTTTCCAAGGGAAGGTCAAGGTGCCAGGTGAGTGTCCGCAGCCAAGCAGGGAGTGGTCAAGCCCTAAGACGTAACAATAGCACACGCCCTCACTCAAAGATAAACGCAAAGACATCACAGCTCTGGCAGGTCTGACAAGGAGTCATTTCCTAGTGGAGTCCTGCTGATGAGCCAAAAAACGCCATGAAAGTAACTGCTGCAGGAGGAGACGAACCCAGAGGAGACGTGAGGGCGGGCTCCCCTCTTTCCCCAGCCTAGCTGGGTGCTCCATCCACAGCGCGAAACTGCTCCACCAAGCCCATGGATCATTGGAGCTGTCTGTTCTCCCCATAAAGGTCTCTGAGAACAGAAAGTACAACGATTGAGCTGGAAATTCATCTGGAGACCAAGTAGAGGGGCCCTGCCTGCCAGAGGCTGACGTGAGAAGGGCTGTCTCCTCCTGCACAGAGTGTTACTGGCCGACTCCTGTGTGTACAGAGGTTTGGGCCAGGATCGCACTTTGGAAATTGCAAAAAGAATGCACTTGGACCCTGTTCACCACTCAGTTCACATCCCTCCGGGTCGTAGATTATGAAGTGAATCTTTTCACTCTGTGTCCCTCCCATGGGAAGGAGATGTTTTTTGGGGGATTGAAACATCGGGCTGAACATCGGGCTGTTTACAGATCCAGTCATTTTCTCTGCGTCTGATAAAGTGCTGATGGACTGGCCCCTCCAAGGTGGTTACTAATTCATAAATGCATGCTGATAAAAGCAGGTGGATTTGTGTGTCTGTGGCGCAAGCATTAACACTGCCTAGCTGGTATTGAAGCTCTTGCCTTTGAACTTGGGGAGCACCCCAGGTGCCTCTGGGAGCTCAGCTATTCCTCAGGAGCAGAGTCTGGGTTCTCAGGGGCCTTTTCCTCTTCTGTTTTCCCTGCAAGCTGCCCCATCGCATTGCTGCCTAAATAGTCAGCACTGACCTCTTAACACATGCAACCCTCCCATTCCAACCCACCCTCCAACAAAAACCTGTTCAAAGAGCATCAAACAATGTCTCCAACTTGAACATCAGTCCCAGGAGATCTAAAAAAATGACAATCAGATTCAGGTCTGGCACACTCCCCAGCCACATCAACGCTGCTCGTCTGAGAGCCGCACGCCAAGTCACACAAGCTTAGAAGACCATCCTGTCCTCTTGAATGCTTTGAAGATTATTCGTTCCTTAGAAAAAATTGGCCCTTGAACATGCCTTGCTATTACCGTCCTGGGCACTGCTATAGAAATGTTCAGACAGATGGGGCTGACATCAGAAACGGTGAGAATATCTTACCATAACTGTCCTCGTTGACCACATAGTTTTAGCTCTCGGCATAGGCACAGACTCAATGATGAAAGGCTTACCCTCAAAATTACACATAAAAATGGATTTTGCCAACACTACTAGACTAAATGCGCATGTCTCTGAGACCACCAGGCTCATTTTATTCAGTCTCAAATTGGTTATTTCCCTTCCGGTAATTTCAATTATGGCATGGGGTAAGAAAATGTAAATGTTTACGCACATAAACTGAAGCAGCTTAATTGTGTGTTTCAATTCTATATTTGATTGAGCAGAAGCAATTCTTGTTATTCTGCCTCTATTTCAGGGTGTTCATTTTCTGCTTGGAGAATTCAGTCATTTGAATGTCCAAAGAAACTATTGTGGGAAATGCAACTGGTCCAAAGCATGCTTAACCATCTAGAACAGATGGGGAAAGGGGTATTGAACTAGGCAGCTTTTTCCAGATGCTTCAGAAATGCTTAATATGTATTGTCTTTACCCAAAAAGCATAACTCTATATTATCTTATGTAGAAAAATACCTTACTAGGAGAAAAATAAAAATAAATGTGGATATATATGGATATATATATATATATATATTCTTAGATTTATCTCTTACATTTCTTTTTGAAAACTTCCTCTGCCTGCTTAGATCTCAGTAACGTCCTCTTGGTTAGTATTCTTGTCTGTAGAGGCCATATATTCTAAGTAGATATCTATTCCAAAACATGTTTGCTAAAACCTCCTTAATTTAAGGAAATTAAGACCCTAAGGACCATGTATCATATTCCATTTCAAGACATTTGCTCATAACCTATAGTTCTTAACCTTATACTCAGCACTCTGCATCAAATAAATCAACAGCCAGAATCTCAGGTTTTGGGAGCAGTCCAGCCCTCAGCAGATAAAATAAGAGTCTTGTGTCCATAAGTCAGTGATTTTTCTCTGTCCATACCGACCCATGTGTTTAACTATGAATTCGGTTCCTTCATTAGATACAGAACTATTCAAGTGATCTATTTCCTCTTCAGTGAGTTGTGGTAGTTTGTGTTTTCCAAGGAATTCATTCATTTCATCTGTTTTTTATTGTATCTATGTAGAGCTCTTCCTAGTACTTCTTTATTAGATTAAAAAAATTTTTTATCATTATTAGTTTCAGGTATACAAAACAATGTAATAGTTAGACATTTATATCCCTCACAAAGTGATACCCCCTCCCCCAATCTACTAACCCTCTGACATCATATATAGCTGTTACAATTCCATTCTATTCCCTATGCTGTACTCCAAATCCTGTGACTATATATATAATTATAGTTGACATTCAGTATTATTCAGCTTCAACATCAGCTTTAAGTATACAGTGCAATGGCCAGGCATCTACACCATCAATGAAGTGGTCTCCATAATAAGACAAGTGTCCATTGGATAAACTATGAAACGCTTCACAAATTTGTGTGTCATCCTTGCGCAGGGGCCATGCTAATCCTCTTTGTATCATTCTAATTTTAGTATATGTGCTGCCGAAGTGAGCACCCTTTATTAGATTTTAATATATTTGGGTCTGTAATGATATAATCTCTTTTATTCCTAATATCATAATTTGTTTCTACTCTCCTATTTTCTTAGTCAATCTCTTTAGGGGGTTATTAATTTTATTGATCTTTTTCAAGAACCAGCATCTGATTTTATTGATTTCTTTATTGTTTTTCTGTTTTTGATTTTATGGGTTTCTGCCCTTTATTATCTATTTCCTTCTGACGATTTTGGTTCACTTTGCTTTCCTTTCTCTAGTTCCCTAAGGTGGAACCATCGTATTACTTTGAGGCCTCTCTTCTTCCCTAATGTATGCATTTAATGACATATTTCTTTTTAATCACTTCTCTGCCTTTCCCTCGCAAACAGTGATATGTTGTACTTTCATTTTCATTCAGTTGAAAACATTTTCTAATTGCCTTTGAGACATGCTCTTTGGCCCATGGATTATTCAGAAGTGTATTAGTTAATTTCCAAGAATTGGGAGGTTTTCCAGATATTTTCCTGTTATTGATTTCATGAATTCCATTATGGTCAAGGGATATACTTTTTGTGGTTTCAATACTTCTAAATATGTTGAGGTTGTTGTATGATCCAGTGTGTGGTCTGTCTTGGTGAGCATCCCGTATGCATGCTCTTCTCTGATGGAGTGGGGGTGGTCGGTCTTCCATGGGCTTGTTGATTTTTTTGTCTACTTGCTCTGTTACTGAAAGAGAAAATTCAAAGCCTCCAGCTGTAATTGTGGATTTGTTTATTTTTCCTTGCAGTTCTTCCATTTAGATTTTAATGCCTTTTTTGTTATTTTTTTCTGTATGTGTATACATATTAAAGATTGTATATATTAGTGTATTGACCCTCTTATCATTATGTAATGATGTGTCTTTGACCCTGGTAATGTTCTAAACCCTGTTTTATCTAATATTAATAGAGACAATCCAACTTTCTTTTGATAAGTGTTTGTATGGCATATATTGTTCTCTTCTTTTCCTTTGTAAGTTATCTATATCATGATCTTTCAAGCGGGTTTCTTGATAGCATCTATTTGAGTCTTAGGTTTTTTTTGTCCCATCTAATGATGACTGTCTTTTATTTGGTGTGCTTAGACTGTTCATATTTAAAATAACTATTGATAAGGTTGTGTTTAGGTCTACCATTATTTTATCCATTTTCTTTTTGTCCCCTCTATTTTGTTTCTGTTTCCCACTTTTGTGTATTATTTTGGAATATTTGAACACACATTTGTATCCATTTTAATTCGACTAATGGCTTTTTGTCTTTATCTGTTTGTGTGGTTATTTTAGTGGTTGTTCTGGGCATTACTATATACTTAATTCACTTTTTAAAGTCTACTAAAATTAATATTTATCTCTTCAAATGAAATGTAAACCTTTATCCTCCCCCTTTTATGTTGTATTTATCATTGTCATATCTATTACATCTACATATATTATAAACCCTGCCCGACAATATAATAATTTTGGCTTTTCATCATCATACATATTTCAAAGAACTTTAGTGGAGAAAACAATGTGTCATATTTACTTGGTTATTTACATTTGTGGTGCTTTTTCTTTGTGACTGAAGTTCCCAGCTTCCCTATCGTATAATTTTCTTTCTTCCTGCATTATTTCCTTTAACACTTTTTTTAGAGAAGGCCTGCTTTTGACTAATTCTCTTAGTTTTCTTTTATCTGAGACTATTGTTATTCTTCCTTCATTCTTGAAAGATATTTTTACTGGAGAAGACTGGGCTGATAGTTCTTTGCTTATGCTATTTTTAAAAGGTTGTACTACTTCCTTCTGACCTCCATTGTTTCTTGTGAGAAATCCACACGATTTCAGATGTAATATGTCATTTTTCTCTCTGGCAGATTTCAGAGTTTTGTTTTGCTTTGTTTTTAAATAATTGATTATTAACAGTTTAAGATTCATCTGGGCATGATTTCCTTTGAGCTTATCCACTTAGGGGTTCTCTAAGCCTCTTGAATCTGTACATTTATATTATTCACCATATTTGGGATGTTTTCAGCCATAATTTCTTCAAACATTTGTTCAGCACCAATCACATTCTCCCCTCTTAGGACACAACTGGCATGAATGTTATGCCTTTCAACAGTATCCACAGGTCCCTGAGGCTTAACTTTTCTTTTCCAACAGATTTTTTCTCTGTTGTTCGATTGGATAATTTCTATTGCTCTATTCAAGTTTATAGAATCTTTCTTCTGTCAACAGTATTTACTTTTTATTCTGAAGTATCCATTTGGTTCTTTTTCCAGCTTTGCTTTCTCTACTGAGAACTATTGTCTTTCTGTTTGTTTCAAGAGTTTCCAACCTTACTTCAACAGAGTTATTATAGCTATTTTAAAGTTTTGTTGGATTCATATCATCAAGATTCAGATCACCACAAGTCAGCAGCTGTTGAGCATCTTTTTTCTTGTGAGTTGAGATTTTTCCTATTCCTTGTAGATCAAGTAAGTTTGAATTGTATCCTAAACATTTATAATATAATATTATGAGATGCTGGGAAATGGGACTTCAGTTCCAGACAAGCTGGAGTAATAAGAGGCCATTTTCACCATCCCTTTGAAACAACCAATAAAGCTTCTAGAATAAAACATAAGAGGAAACATTTGTAACATCGGGTTAGGTAAAGATTCTTTAATATGATACCAAAAGTATCCAAAAATGAACAAATTGACAAATGGGCTTTATCAAAATTAAAAATGTTTGCTCTTTAAAACATTTGTTTAAAGGATAAAAAGAAAAACAAACTGAATGAAAATATTTCCAAAACACACATCTGATAAAGGACTTTTATCTATAATACTCTTGAAACTCAGTAATAAAGAAACAAACTCAATATTTTAAATGCAGTTTTTCTTCTTAGTGTGTAGCTTGTTTTTTTTATTTTCTTATGTTTTCTTTCAGAAGTTTAATAATTTTAGATTTTATATTTAAATCTATGATTGGTTTTGAGTTAATTTCTTTATATGGTATGAGGTATAAATGAAGTTCTCTTTTTTGTATATGGATATCCAATTTTTCTAGTACCATGTGTTGGAAACAATATTGTTTTTCCACTAAACTGTCTTTGCACCTTTGTCAAAAATCAATTGTCCTTATACGTTGGTTTCTCCATATATTTTTAGAACCTTTATTCTGTTCTGTTGATCTTTTTCTCTGCCTTTACGCCATTTCCACACTGTCTTTATTACTTTTGTTTCATAATTGCCTTGAATATTGAGTCTTCAGAGCCATGAACATAGCATACACCTCTCTGTTTAGGTCTTCTTTAATTTCTCTCATTAATGTTTTACAGTTTAGAAAGTACAGGTAGTCTTGCTTACTTTTTGTCAGGTTTATCCATAAGTACGTCGTATTTTGGGATGCTATTGTGTGGCATGGTTTATAAATTTCAATTTCTCATAATATATAGAAATACAATTAATTTTTATATTAAGCTTGTATGTTCAACCTTGCTAATTCACTTACTAGTTCTAGTAGCTTTTATCTATTTACATTGGTAAAATTGCATCAAATTTTCTACATAGACAGCCATGCCATCTGCACACAGAGTAAATGACAGCATTAAAAAGAATTATTTGAAATGCTCTCTCTAAAGGTTCTTAAAGTTACTCAGTTTTCTTCCACCAAGCAGGCTGCTTCCTAGGAATCTCAGAAAATCCAAAAACAACTTGTGGTGGAAGATTGAAGGAAAAAGATTGGGTTAGCTTCTGCCATGTACAGAAAAGGCTTGAGGCCAGAGGGTCAGCAGTTACCTCAGAGGACAGCGCTGTCTCCGTATGTTAGTCTTCCTCTTACTGTTTTCCCACTGGACGAAGGCCCTGGGATGGCACACTGGCACTTTCCACCTCACTGGCCTCGCAGAAAATATCCCACTGGTGCTTGCATCTCTTCTCCTATTACGTGGCCAATCTCTGCAGAGCAAAGATTGGAGGTCATCTATATGGGTATCCAGCTTGAGACATCCATGAAAACCAATGGCAGAAAAAGAAATTACGAAGTGAGTTTTTTTTGCCATTTTAATTGTAGAATATTAGAAATGACTTTTAAAATTGAAAATAGTCTAGTGGCTTTAAATATCTAGAGATTAGTTTTTCTAATCAATTACTTAAATGAAACTGGACCCTTTACCCGTCCAACAACAACAACAAAAAATAGAGTAGAAGAAACTGTGTCACTTCATAGGGTGACTTTTATTCAAAGCCTTTGACTATCAACGTTGAAAAAGATGACATTCAGTAAGAGCTAAAAAGCCTCCCATTTTTCATTCCTCTGAGCTGCTGTTGACTGTGGTCTCTGATCCTGGCATTTCTGGATAAACTCTGTTTGTGACACCTGCCCTGCAATCCATTACAATGACAAGCAAAGGCCTACATGGCAGGCTGAGTGCACTCAGTGCAGCATTGACAGGAAAGAGGACCAAAAGGTTTCCTCCAGTTAGCTGCCGGACGCCTCTACACCTGGGAGGATTTGCAATGGAAAGCACAGAATAACCTTTGAAACTCCAGAGATTACAAATGACATTGTGATGCTGTGGTGCTAGGTGAATCAAAGCAATTGTAAATTGGTACTCGAAACCTAAGAATGCAAAGCTTGTAAGAAGAGTTGCTACAATAATGCTCCAATTTACCTCTTGTTGGTGGGTTAAACTATCACTGTTATAGGGCAGCTGGTTAACTCATTTGGTTAGAGCACAGCGCTCATAACACCAAGGTTGCTGGTTTGATCCCCACTCCCTCCACAACTAGAATGAAACAACTACTTCACTTGGAGTCAGGGTGGCCAGTTAGCTCAGTTGGTTAGAGTACAGTATTCATAACACCAAGGTTCCTGGTTCAATCCCCACGCTCTCTACAACTAGATTGAAACAACTACCTGACATGGAGCTGATGGGTCCTGGAAAAACAGGCACTGGTCCCCAATTAAAACAAAACAAAAAAACTATCACTATTATGGTGTTCTATGGACATCACTGAGTAGATGACACCACCTATAATTCTTTATTTACAATCAAAGTATCTTTGATTACAATCAAACCTAGGTTATTTATACTAATGTAAAGTTATGATGGTTGACAGAGAAACTGGTTGACTGCTTGTCTTCATGCCTTGCTGCTGCATGTCTTTTTAGCCCTTTGAAGATAGGCACCCTCCCAAAATCACACACCATCACCCCCACCACCTCCCTTCTGCCCACCCTAACTCCATACCACTGTACATTTATATGCTCTAGCAACCCTGCAAGCTCTGCCCTGCAAGCTCCACACAACTCAAGTTCAAGGATGAGATTCTGCCTTTATATAAAACATGCATTTGGGTTACATAAGTGCTTGTTTAATAATTATTCTTTAAACCATACAGGTAATTTTATATATTCTTCTGCATTATATCTCCAAGGGAAGGTAAAAATACACATGTCTACTATGAGGAGAAAGAATAAGTTTCATTATTTTTTTCAGTTATATATTTCATCAACAAAATAAAAAGGCAACCTACTGAATGGGAGAAAATGCTTGCAAATCGTATATCTGATGAGTAGTTAATATCCAAAACAGAAAAAGAATGCATGCAACTCAATAGCAACAAAACAAAACAAACAATTCCATTAAAAACTGGGCAGAGGACCTGAGTAGACATTTTTCCAATGAAAACATCCAAATGGTGAACAGGTACATGAAAATGTGCTCAACATCACTAATCATCAGAGAAATGCCAATCAAAATCACAAGCTATCACCTCATACCTGTCAGAATGGCTGTCATCAAAAAGACAAGAGATAAAAAATGCTAGCTAGGATGTGGAGAAAAGGGAACCCTTATGCACTGTTGGTTGAATTGCGTATTGGTGCAGCCACTATGAAAAATAGTATGGAGAATTCCCAGAAAATTAACAATAAAATGACCTTATGACCCAGCAACCCCACTTGTGGGTAATTATCTGAAGAAAATAAAAACAGGAACTCAAAAAGGTATCTGCACCTTCATGTTCATTCCAGCATTATTCACAGTACCCAAGAAGACATGGAAACAACCTATGTGTTGCCAGATGAATGGATATTCACTTTGCAATATATACAAATATTTTTTTTTTTTTAAGATTTTTATTGGGGGAATTGGGGGGATGGGAACAGCACTGGGGAATTGGGGGAAGGGGAACAGACAAGTTGCTGTCGTCTTGTTCTTCAATCTAGTTGTGGAGGATGTTGCTTCACTGGCCCAAGTTGGCACCATCATTGCGCTCTTCTCTGGCGAGGCAGATCAGTCGCCGGCTTCTGGACGGCCGCTCACGCTGGCTGCTGGCCACACACGGTAGCCCATGGCAATCCACTGCCACAGGGACTGCAGCCCACGCCGTCGCCGGCGACTCANGGCAGCCCAGCTCCAGGTTGAGCTGTTGTTCAGCATCTTAGCTGTGGAGGGCAGTGTCACTGGCCCTCATATGTGGGATCCGAACCGGGGCCCTCTGGCATCCCAAACCAGTTCTTAACCATCGCGCCACTCGGCCGGCCCTACAAATATTGAATAATTATGTTGTACACCTAAAAGTAAGATAATGCTGTATGCCAATTATACCTTAATTTAAAAAAATAAAAGCACAAACTACCAAACCTTACCCAATATGAAATGGATAATTTAAATAGCCTTGTTACTAGTCAAGAAATTGAATTTGTAATACTAAGAACTCCTGAAACAAAAATCTCCAGGCCTTGATTATTTCACATCAGAATTCAACCAAGTGCTTGAAGAATTAATACCAATTCTGCAATCTCTTCCAGGAAATAGAAGATAAGGGAACACTTCCCAACTTCTTTTATGATGTTGGTATTAACCTGGTACCAAAACCAGACAAAAACTAAACAAAACTACAGACCAATATTTGTCATGAAAATAATTAATTAATAATAAAATAAAATAAAATGACCCTCATTAGCACAAGAATGCTGCCCACTTGGGGCTTAGAAACTCTGGGAACCTAGTCTTGAGGTCCACACAATCCAAGCATGGGCATAGAAAAATACCTTTCAGTTAGAATTTTATGTGAAAATAGCAAGACGATATACAGAATATGGCTGAACACATGCTTTGAAATGAAAACTATACATAGTTGGTTATGTACACGTAAAAGGGCATTTTTATTCAGGCCAGAGCTGAGGACCGGAGACTGCATGACCTCTGACACAGAAGTCAGTTGTGATGCTCCAGGCAGACTGAACTGTCATAGAACATTGGGGAAGCTCTTAACTGTTTCCTTAAACTGTCGCTGACAGCAGTGTCCAGACATATCTCTTGATGCACCTGATGGAGCAGAAGCCCTGGAAGGAGGATTTGAAGCCAGTGTATATTCAGATGTCCCTGCTGGACTAGGAGTCCCCAAAGGAAACCAGGCAGAAGGGGCAAAGTATAAAAAGTGCTGTGAATAAAGTTTAGCCAATAGGATATGACATGGGTGGAGGGGGGATGCATGTCTGCCAATAGCAGGGCCGCCCTGTGCCTCCCTGAGCCAGCTCTTCTCCCCACTGACCTCATCCTTCTCCCATTCTCCATGGAAGAGTGTGCTCCAGGAGGTGTGGGCTGTGGTCCAGTGGAGGGCTGGTCAGAGCGGATGGGCAGCAGTGTGGGGAGTGGCCTGTGTGAGGGGAGATGGGCAGGGAGCTGGGGGGGCAGAGGGTTGGCAAAGCACGTGGCTTTGATTTATGGTGGAAGCTCCCATGTCTTCTTCAGAGACTCCTGGAAGAAAAGCGAACTTAACCTTCCTAGAAGTAGGGGGATATTCATGTTACAAAGGAAAACACACGTAAAAATCCTGAGGAACATTTAGAAGACGGATCATGGGGGTTAGGGTGGGGGGCAATGGATTTTTACAGGGAAAAGAAGAGGCCAGAGCAGAGAGAATGGTAGGGTCACTACAAATGTGGTGTGCATGCCCTCCGTGACAAAGGAGACTGGCTGTCAACTAAAAATGGTTAATGGGTACTGGTTTAAACCGGAATTCTTCTCACTAAGGGATGGATGATAGTCTGTAGCCAGGGTGGGTAAAGGAGCCATACTGGTCCACTCACATCCCACATGTCCACATCCCACTAATCACATCCTCACTGGTATCCCAGTCTGGCTGTGGGGCCCCTATTTCTGAGCCCTGGACTTTGCTTACACAGTTGCTTCAGAGCACCAATGCCCCCGAGGAGGGCTGTGCTTCCAGGGGCTAGCGCTGTGTGAGGTCTGCTGTGACCCCGGGGGGCCACCCCTCCCA
>NW_017733369.1:56603-57295 GCF_001890085.2 Hipposideros armiger | reverse complement strand
TAACTACATTGGGAGAGAAACAAAATCTTGTTTACAAATACGAAATTAAAGTTGAAGTGAATGGAATATCTCAACTACCAAATTGAAATTGAAAGGAATAAAAGTATATTATTTTTTATTAAATTCATGTATGTAGAATTCACATAACTCAAAAAATTGTGTTTCTACTGATATGTCTGAAATGGCTATGTGGGATAGAAATAAAACCTTGTTTACAGATACCAAATTGAAGTTGAAATGAAAGGAATATCTCAAAGCATAATGACAACACATTTTAGAATGAAGAGGTAAGGAAGGGACAGTGTTGTAAGTGTAGTTTTTAGGGTGGATAAGCACAGACTTGGTTGCTGAACTAATGATTTGATTATTTATCAAATGTTCAATAGACTTTATCTCTGAGCTGTTTCATGCCTCTTTAAAAATAAAAAATTCTTAATATACTTAGAGCTCTCTTTGATGTTATCTAGACTCTCCTTATTCAACTTGGTATTTTATACTTACATGTTTTAAAAGAAAAAACTATAAATTAAATTTATAAAATAATTTATGTAATAAAATTGAATGAATACTATATATTTATCAGATAACTTAAATCCTCAAAACTGTTATGCTTTAGAAAATAGTATCAGCATAGTATAAACAATAGCAAAATGAAATCTCTTTTAGAAGTTTTCATGTGAAGGTTATGTATT
>NW_017733369.1:51349-53138 GCF_001890085.2 Hipposideros armiger | reverse complement strand
AGGGAGGTCCAAGATGGCAGAGTAGATAAATGCTGTGCCTGCTTCATTCCATGAACAAATTAAAATTACAACTAAATTATAGAACAATCAACCTGGAGAGCCATCTGAAGTCTGGATGAATAGAAGTTTTATAACTAAGGATATAAAGCAGAAGCCACGTCAAGAGTGGTAGGAGGGATGGAGACGTGAAATGGGCTGTCCCAAACCTCTGTATGGGATATGAAAATTAGGAGGGCTACCTTGGCCATTGAGGGTCCCCCCCAGAGGAGCAAAGGACCCCAGACCCACTGCAGGCTCTTCATCCCAGAGTACTTGTGCCTGGAAAAGGAGTCCTTACAACATCTGGCTGTGAAAAACAGTGGGGACTCCAACCATCTGGGTGGGACAGAAGGCTGCAGAAAACCCAGATGTCCTCTTAAACAGACATAACACACAGTCACTCACACACAGGCAGTAGTCACCTTGTACTCTGGTAGAGGGACAGTGACTCAGGAGGCAACAAAGGCATACAGAGAGCAGACTGAGATGTGTGACTTTGAGGCCAGAGCTGGAGGACAGTCCCATTTTCCCTGTGAGGGGTCCTTCTCCAGTACAGCTGGTGGGTGGCTGCCATCTTTAACGTGTGGAGCCCTCTCCCTATGCTTACAGCCAAATCTGAATCTGATTGGTTTGGTGAGCTCCCAGGGCTCCTCTCTGATGACTCACTGGGACCTCATCACACCCAACTTCAACAGTGCCTGAGGCACTTTCTCAGTGAGCAGACAGCCTTGCCCACATTGCACATTTTCTTGAAAAACTACAGGAGTTCATGGGCTCCAGGCAGGTGATGACTTGCCTTGGTGTGCTTCGAGACTTTTGCTGAGTAGCTACAGGCTCAGCACTAGCACCAAACCAGAGTCTACATTAACCTGGTGACCACAACACTTCCCACTGTAGTTAATCCCTGAGACTCTGCTTTATTCCAACTTGCAGACCACACAACGTTCATCAGNGTTGAGTTTCATGAGTTCTTTAGGTATTCTGGATATATTCTGATAGTCCCTTATCAGAGATGTACTTTGCAAATAATTTCTCTAATTTTGTGGTTGCCTTTTCAACCTATTGATAGTGTCTGTTATAGACTGAATATTTTTGGAGGTGAGATCTTTGGGAGATAATTAAGTCATGAGGGTGAAGCTTTCAGGAATGGGATTAATGCCTTTATAAGAAGAGGCCAGAGAAATAGCTCACACTTTTTTCACCATGTGAAGAAAGAGCAAGAAGGTCTTTGTAAACCAAGAAGAGGGCATTAACAAAGAAATCAACCATGCTGGCCCTCTGATCTCCGACTTCCAACCTCCAGAAGTATGAAAAATAAATGTCTGTTGTTCAAGCCACCTAGTCTATGGAAATTTGCTATAGCACACCAAACTAACTAAAACACTGTCCTTTGAGTCATATTTAATTTTTATGAAGACTAGTTTACATATATATGGATAGATAGATGATAGATAGATAGATAAATAGATAGATAGATAGATAGATAGATAGATATACATATAGATAGTGCTACTGCTTTTTTCTGTCATAAACCAAGAAATCATTGTCTCATTTAAGTTCAGGAAGACTTACAACTATGCTTTATTCTATGAATTTTATACATTTAGCTTTTGAATTTAGATTTTTGATCCAATCTCAGTTGATTTTTGTACTTGGTGTGAGGTAGAAGTCCAATATTTTTTTCCATATCAATATACATTTTCTCCCAAGAATAGTCAGCTTTGTCACCTAATTTACACACAGTTTTTTA
>NW_017733369.1:44777-48397 GCF_001890085.2 Hipposideros armiger | reverse complement strand
CAAACATCCCTGGTACACAGTGTGGCTTCTCCCATGTGCTTCCAGGTACAGCACAGGCACTGAACAGCAGTGGATTGCTTTGTAGCCAGGGACTAATCATAGGCAGTGGCTATCCTGGGCCTGCATCAGAGCCCCTCCCAAGGGGCCCTAGAACCAACATACCTGGAGGTTGGCTTCACAGCAAACCACCATCCACTTAGCCCCACAAGTGGTACAAACAAAGGATGGTCTCAACAGGCACCAGGACCTGATAGGGTGAATCCCACTCAGTATGGTAAACCCCCCACACAACAGTCCATAAGCTACGGACATGGCCAAACCTGACGACATTCAGCCTGAGGGTTAATCCCACCCACTGAAATGCCAATAGCAATCAAGGTTCAAGTACAACAGGAGGGTATACATAAATCACACAAAGGACACACCTGGAGCACCTGGCTCAGGTGACCAGGGAGACTGTGCTAGGGCCCCACAAGGCACCTACCACATAAAGCAACTTGGCCAAGAGTAGGAGACATAGCAGATCTATCTCATACATAAAAACAAACAGAGAGGCAGCCAAAATGAGGAAATAGAAAAATATGTCCCAAATAAAAGAACAGGAGAAAACTCAAAAAAAAGAGCAAAATGAAATGGAGGCAAACAACCAACCAGAGACAGAGTTCAAAACAATGGTTATAAGGATGCTCAAGGAACTTAGTAAGAACTTCAGCAAAAAGACTGCAACCATAAAAAAGGACATAGAAACCATAAAAGAGAACCAGTCAGAAATGAAGACTACAATAACTGAAATGAAGAATGTACTAGAAGGAATCACCAGCAGACTAGATGAAACAGAGGATCAAATCAATGATTTGGAAGACAAGGTAGCAAAAAAATGCCATATCAAAGCAGCAAAAAGAAACAAGAATTAAAAAAACAATGAGGATAATTTAAGAGAACTCTGGGACAACATCAAATATAACAACATTAACATCATAGAGGTACCAGAAGGATAAGAGAGAAGGCAAGGGATTGAGAAGCTGTTTGAAGAAATAATGACTGCAAACTTTAACCTTTTGTAGGAAATAGACATACAAGTCCAAGAAGTGCAGACAATCCCAAACAAGATGAACCCACACAGGCCCACACCAAGACACATTATAATTAGAATGGCAAAGGTTAAATACAAAGAAATAATTCTAAAAGTAAGGGAAAGGCAATGAGTACCTTATAAGGGAGCCACTATAGATTGTCAGCTGATTTCTCAACAGAAACTTTGCTCACTAGAAAGGATTGGCACAAAATATGCAATGTGATGAAAAGCAAGGGCCTACAACCAAGATTACTCTACCCAGCAAAGCTATCCTTTAGAATTGAAGGACAGATAGAAAGCTTCCCAGACAAGACAAAGCTAAATCAGTTCATCATCACCAAACCAGTATTACAAAAAATGGTAAGGGACTTCTTTAAGATGAAAAAAAAATCAATATTATAAATAATAAAATGGCAATAGCTACATGTCTATCAACAATTAGTTGCAAAGTAAATGGATTAAATGCTCCATTCAAAAGACATCGGAGGGCTGAATGGATAAGAAAACAAAACCCTTACATAGGCTGCCTACAAGAGACTCATTTCAGATTGAAAGACACACACAGACTGAGTGTAAAAGGGATGGAAAAAGGTATTTCATGAAAATGGAAATGAAAAAAACAACAAAAAAACTGGAGTGGCAATACTTGTACCAGACAAAATAGACTTTAAATCAAATCTTATAGCAAGAGACAAAGAAGGACCCAGTAATCCCACCTCAGGGTATTTATCTGAAGAAACCCAAACACTACTTCAAGGGGCTGTGTGCATCCATATGTTCACTGCAGCACTATTTAAAACAGCTAAGATATGGAGGCAGCCTGGGTGTCCATCAATGGAAGAATGGATAAAGTGGAGGTAGCACGTATATACAACAGAATATTACTTGGCCAGGGAACGAAATGGGTTGGGTTCTTTCCCTCTGTGGTGGCATGGATGGACCTGGAGGAAATTGTGCTGAGTGGAGTGTCAGATAGAGAAAGATAGATGTAATGAGATTTTGTTATATGTAGAATCTAAAGAACAAAATAAACAAACAAAACAGAAACAAACTCATAAAGTCAGAGAATATTTTGATGGTTGCTAGATGGGAGGGGAGTTGGGGATGAATGAAAAACGGGAAGGGATTAAGATGTACAAATTGTTGTTTCACAGTAATCATGTGGATGTAGGGTATTTCCCAAGGAATATAGTCAATAATATTGTAATAACTATGTATGGTATCCGATGGGTACTGTATTTGTTTGGGGTGATAGAGGTGAGAGGGTTGAGGGACAAGGTATACGAGATGAAGGGAGTACGAAGTGCAAACTTATAGCTACAAAACAGTCATAGGAATATAAAGTAGAGCATAGGGAATACAGTCAATAATATGGTAATAACTATGTATAGTGCCAGGTGGGTACTAGACTAGTCAGGGGTTCATTTCTTAAATTACATAAATGTCTAACCACTATGCTGTACACCTGAAATTAATATAAAATAATATCAAATGTCAATTGTAATTGAAAACCATAAAAAGGGAGGAAAGGTAAAGGATAAGAGGTTCAAATCTTCAGGTATAAAACAAATAAGTCATGGGGATATAATACACAGCATAGGGAATATAGTCAGTAATATTGTGATAGCAAGTGTGGTGTCACATGGTTGCTGGACTTATGGTGATCACTCCTTTAGGTATATAAATGTTAAATAACCATGGTGTATACCTGAAACTACTATAATATTGTATGTTAGCTATATTTTAATAAAAATCTTAAAAAAATAAAATAAATTGAAAAAAATTGTACTTCTCGTGTTAGAAAATATGTCATTCTTATTCATGCTTTATTAATATTTTAATTTAAGTTTTAATATGATTATTTTAAGGTTTACTATTTATTTTAAATTCTCAGATAAGAGTTGTGCTTTTTACTTTTAATATCACTTTTATTAATATTACTTTTAAAGTGTCATATGTTTTATCATTCTAAATGTTTATAATTAAACTATTTTTACTATTATTCTTTAACACATGGAACAGTCAACACAGCTGACTGTTGTCTTTTCAGTTCAGCCTGCTATAACAAAAATACCATAGAGTGAGTTGCTTAAACAACAAACATTTATTTCTGACAGTTCTGGAGGCTGGGAAGTCCAAGATCAAGGCAAAGGCAGATCTGGTGTTCAGTGAGGGTACTATTCCTGATTTGCACATGGCTGTTTTCTTACTGTGTCCTTTAAAGGTGGAGAGCAGAGAAAGGAAACAAGCTCTTTGGTATCTCTTCTTATAAGAGCAGCCATCCCCATTCTTGAGGGCTCCACTCCCATGACCTAATTACTCTCCATTATATTGAGAATTAGGATTTCAACATATAAATTTTGGAAGGATGCAAACATTCAGTAATAACAGGTGTAGAAAAGAGAGAGTTCATTTAGAAATGCAGACTGTTTAGTTATTTGAGGTCCTAGATGTGCCAGTCAGAATGAAGTATATAAAACCAGATTTAATATATATATATATATATATATATATATATATATATATATATATATATATATATCAG
>NW_017733369.1:38542-40827 GCF_001890085.2 Hipposideros armiger | reverse complement strand
TTTGTTTGTTTTTTAATTTTCTTCTTATGCGAGTTTTATATTTTCCAAAAGGTCACTTAATATTAAGTGTGATTAAAAGAAAAAAAATCCAGGACTGTCATCCTTCCCTCGAAAGCTGGCAAATGTGCATTGTTATGTTAAAAGAATTTTTTGATCTAATCCCTGTGTATACTAACATCCTCCCCAATACATTTCAACATTTCAAATAATAAAATAATATCTAAAATCATATTACAATTAGCAAGTATACTCAATATGGTACTAAAATTGCAAAATATAATTTACATTTAAATGTCTTCCATAATAGTATGAAAAAATGCAATAAGATAAAAATAATTCAGGGGAGGGGGTTGAAACAATTGAAGGACAATCATAAGTGGAGTCAAATCAAGAAATTGTATTTTTTATCCATGTTTTTTAGTAAAAAATTTGGATGAATTAAATGCTTCTTTTTTTCTAAACAACAAATACAGAAGATGGAGATTTTACCTAGTCAGGAGAACTACTTCAGAAAGAGAAATACTGTGTTATTAATTGTACTGATTAATTTTAAGTGTCAACTTGGCTGGGCTAAAGTGCCCAGATATTTGGTCAGACATTATTCTGGATATCTCTGTGAGGGTGTTTTCTGGATGTGATTAACATTTAAGTGGGTAGACTTTGAGTAAAGCAGATGGCCCTCCTAATGTGGATGGGCATCATTCAAACAGTGAAGACCTTTATAGAACTAAGATTGACCACTTCCAGAACAAGAAGAAATTCTGCCAGCTAACTGCCTCTGGAGTTGTACAGCAGCATCAACTCTTCCCGGGGTCTCCAGGCTGCCTCCCTAACCTGAGAACTATGGACTTTCCAGCCTCCATAATCGTGTGAGCCAATTCCTTAAAAGAAAATTTCTCTATATGCATATACACATCCTATTGATCTGTTTATCTGGAGAACTCTTAACATATTACTATTTTAATAATAATAGTGAGAATTGATTACTTAATATGTGCCACACAATTTTCAAACAGCTTTACATATGTTAACCTAAGTTTCCCAAATTCATCCTATGAAATAGGTACCACTGTTACATCCATTTTTACCAGTGAAGAAAACTGGTATGCTAATAGTTAAGTAACTTGCCCACATTTCCAACAAATGATACAACTGGATTTAAATATAGGCATTGTGGTTTCAGAGTGTGTGTATCTAAACATTATGCTAACATGTCTTCATTAATGTGCAGTCTGACTTCAGATCCATAGGAAAGTTTCTATAATACTTTTGATAACATTTAGAAGAATTGCTATTCTGAGTGAAATTCTAAACTTCTGCCAGTTTAATCCCTCCTCAAACAACTGTACATTAAATTAAAATTATATAAGTGGAAAGTAAAAGTAGTATAATGGCATCTAATTCTGGGCTAAATTATTTACATTTACTAATACAAAATTCAGAATTTTACAGTCTAAATTTAAAGAAAATCAGCTTAAAATCATTTCAAGGAAATATAGGAAAGTATTTGATAAATCACCACTTGTCTTTAATGAAATAAAAATATACTAATTATATGTTATAAAAAATAAAATTAAGTATAATCAGCTGGAATATTGGATTAAAATAGTATATATAGAACTAGATCTGTTGCAATTGATTCCAAATTCTTACTAAAATATATATAAAGATATACAGAAAAAATGTAAAAACTCCTAACACAACTGACATTCTAAGACTGGGAAAGGCTGAATCTGTGAGTAATTTTCTCAAACTACAAAATTCGAAGATCAAGAATAAAACATACAATGTGATATATAGACAATGTATTACAGAACTGCATACTTGAAACCTATGTAATTTTACTAACCATTGTAACCCCAGTAAATTTTAATTAAAAACAAAAAACAAAAAATAGTCTCTGAGCAGTTACCAATGCTAATGTTCATTAAACAGTCATGACATGTTTGACACAGTCATAATGAGAAGAATAAAAGGTATTTTGGTCAGTAATCAAGTATACACCTAACATCAAGCATACACCAAACAAAAAAGACAAGCCATGTTTCCCCAACATAGGTTATATATTTTTATTTGGAAAGTGTAATCCATTTTAAGATAATGTAATTATTGTTATATTTGGTTTTAGATTTAACATTTTATTTGTGTTTTCCATTTTTCCTATTATTTTGTTCCTAGGTTCCCCTTTCCTTTTTTCTTCCAGATTACTAAAAAATAGTATTGCGTTTTAATTACTATATTGAAAGCTATGCCTATTTATTTTATTTTCAGTGTTTGATTTAGGT
>NW_017733369.1:27602-32248 GCF_001890085.2 Hipposideros armiger | reverse complement strand
CTTTATTTTTTTCTTTCAATGTATGTTTGTGCTCTTTGCATAATGTTGCCAACTTATACATAATTGTTTTAACCTGTTCCTACCCCTTTCATTCTTATGTTACTATACCATTTTGTTTGGACTAGACAGCTGACAAACTTGTGCATTGTCTTCAAAAACTATGCAGTAAAGTTCTTCACAAGCTGAATTTTACATTTTCTCTTGGTCATTATCCTGGTCTGTAGTTGTGAATGTCATGTGCATGTATTCTTAGTGTGTGAGGGTATATTTGTGTGTGTGTATGTGTTCTAATTTTGAAATTTAAAAGGAAAACAATGACGCTATAAAGAAACTGAAAATTTACCATATTCTCTCTAACAATAATTAAACATAAGCATTATTTTCTCATATTTTCAAGTCTTTTATGCTATAAGTAATAAAACAATTATAGATATATATTTTGAGCCCTCGTTGACCTTCACTTTCTTTTCCTTTCTGTCTATTGTATTCCAAATAAAATTAACATCATGTTTTCAATATGAACACTTTCAAGTATTGTTATGCTTTTATATATGTATAAGTGTATTCATTGAAAGCTGAATGTTTCTTGCTATTTTTTGAACATTATGAAAATGTGTTCATAATGTTTATACCACTTCTTTCTTTTTTTAGCTCTGTGCTTTTTGATACATAGCCATAGTTTATTTTTCCAACTACAGTATTTAGTTGATTATTTCAATATATCATTTTTAATCTCTCCATGTATTTATAGGTAATAATTTGGTTTCCAAAATGGGCTATAACAAATAATGCTTTGATAAACACATATATGATTTCTATGTGTTCTAAGTACTCCATGCCTAGAAGTAGGATTTCAGGCTCATAGAATATACATTTTTAAATATTCCTTGGTCAAATTGCTTTTTAAAAGTGAATAAATTTATCCATTTCTAATCCCTGAGAAATGTGCATTTCATTATTTTTATAAAAAATACAGATATATTTTTTAAAAAGGAAAAGACAATTTGAGATGCACTTTTGTCAATGTCTATCATATACACACTATTAACCATATTTTTTACTTTCTATGTTTTGATATTCTGAAATCATGGGTCCTTAATGGCTTTGAAAAGACTGCTTCTCCCAAGGTTAGCTAATTCTTAGAGATTGTAAACAGCATGCCTTTGATATGCAAATCAACCAATCCAGAGCTCATATCTCCAGCCATGTTCTTTGTCAGACTCTTATACTCTGGACACACTATCCACCTGCCAAACTCTTCCCAGGGTCTGGACTGAACAAAGGAGGACAGCTGCTATACCTTAGAACCTGTTGAAATTATTCAAAACAGTCAGTCCTAAACCTACATACACTGCCTTGCCTGTTCATTACTGCAGAAACCACAATAATGTCCCTTGTCCATAGTTTCCCTTTTCTCTTCTGACTGACCCTATTTCCTCATTTGGTTCTGTGTTCTGTGCTGTGCCTACTGTTTATGGGAAACTGTGAATAAAAGCGTTTTTTTCATGACACTCACTTTCATATCTGCTTGTGTTACCATACTTTATGAAAAAAAAAATCAGAGCGTCATTAGAACACAGAGAGAGAGAGAGAGAGAGAGAGAGAGAGATTGTTTAGTTTTTAGACACTTTATGTCTTGTGTTAGTATTGTCTGATTTAGGTATCAGGGTTATACTGGCTTCATACAAAAGGTATAAAGTATTTGGTGTTTTTTTTTTAAAGTCTGCTGGGATGCAGTAATTTATTTTATTTGTGTGTGTGTGTGTGTGTGTAAAGTGTTTTTTTTTAATTATGAGTTATAAATTAAATTTCTTTAATACAAATACAGCTACACATCATCAAATTCTTCTTGGGTCAGCTTTTTTGTTTGTTTTTTCAAAGTAATTATTAGCATCTAATTGGCTGTATTTATCAATGCAACTAAATTCATAATAGTTTTTATTGTTATTTTAATAAAAGCAGCTCTTGTTTTCTTTTACCTTCTTATTAGATCCATTGACTATTCCAAACATCCAAAAACCCATAGTGTTGGGATAATAAAGCTACTGCTTGGCACGTGTTCTTTTTGCTGTCAAATTCTATCAGAATTCTTTTACAATGTGATTTTCTGTGTCCTCCTTACATCTTGCTTCACTATTATCCTTAATATTAAAATCATAAAGGAATTTGTCTGAGAGGAAACATATTTAAGTGATAGCAGGCAATCATTCACATAATTTATTTAGGAAGTGACACATAGAAATGTTGGGAGAAAGGTGGTCATAGAGAAAGGAAATGAAAAGAAGCCAATAATAGGGTTATAAAGCTGGTTAATATTGTGGGTAGCTGGGACTCAGTTCCAGAGGACTTTGGTGATCATTCAGAATAAGCACCTTCAAGTTATCTTACTTGTGCTCTTAGAAACTATGGATATTTAATATATTAATTTCTGCCTGACATTATTTGAGGGCTACCACTGGGGCAGTAAAAGCCCATCAATTTTGGACTGCCAGCACAAAAAACTAGAATGAGCATCGACATTCAGAAAAAAATACCCCAGTGAAAATATTCAAGTGCTGCCAGGGAGATGCCTGGTCAGCACGTACAGGAATAATAAGGATATAGTGAGACATTGAGAATCTCTGCTACAGTTGCTATCCTTCATTATTTAAAATCCCATTCTCCCATCCTCCTGTGTCCTGTCCCTCTGGTGAAAATGGTGAAGGGTATTGATTAAGAGGTACAGACTTCCAGTTATAAAGTAAATCACAGGAATATAATGTACAGCACTGGGAATGTAGTCGATAATATCATACTAACTTTGTACACTGGCAGATATTTACTAGACATCATGGTACTGACTTTATAAGGTTTATAAATGTCTTGTGGTACCTAAAACTAATACAGCATTGTGTGTCAACTGTAATTTAAAAATAATTAATTAATTAAATAAAAACAAAATCCCATTCAGATAGAATGAGGCGCCTACACCAGGAGTGGATTAGAGCCCACCGTTATACATTGTTCTTCCAGAGCCGCCAATTGTGATCATGGGTGAACGCCATACTCACACCCACCATGAATACACTTGTCTATATGGGGCTTCATTCTTAGCTGCCTACTCTGCCAGACTTTCTTCTCAAACCCCTCTTTAAAGAAGAAGCAGCATGACAGTGGGCTAGGAGGACAGGGTAGTCCGGATGTAAGAATATCGATTAGTACATTAGATAGCAACCGTCTTGCTTGAAAACCAAAGCCTTGTCTCTCTAGACCAACCAAAAGATATGTACCACGTCTTTAGTTAGCAGTGGGAAATAGGGAAGAGAGGGAAACTGTAGAAGAAAAACACACCAATTGCCCCTCAACAGAGGGTGGTGAGAGAGAGAACATGAGAAAATGTCAAGATCCTGCTGATTGGCAAAGATTATCATAAATTTTTTTTAATATTACCCAAAATGAAGAAAGGTGCTAAAGAGTATGAATATACAACATGCAAAATCATATTTTCTATTTTAATGACTTCTCCAGTTAGTAAGGCAGCATTAGTTCTTATTAAATATGAATAGTGCTAATGTCACAAATACACATCATGAGTATTCTAAAAACATGGAATAAACAATGAGTGGAATATATATATATGATAATATATATATATATATATCATATATATATCATATATATGTATATTTCATATATATGTATATATCATATATGTATATATCATAGATTATATACAGATCCTATATGTATATATTATATATGTATATATGATAGATTATATATAATTATATGCATACATCACATACATACATATATATCATATACATATGCATACATATGTATATACATGATGCACATATGCACTGTATATGTGTATACATACTCATATATGTAATGGATATATTATAAATAGTGTGAGTAATTTACTAATTCTTCAACATGTTTAAATAATATAGAAGAGCTCAGAAGGTCATCTAAAGTTTTCTAACTCAAAGCTAATAATTTAGCCCTGTTACTTTTTAATCTAAAGCACAGCTTTCTGCTCTACTAATTAGACCCTTTGAAAATTTTTTCCTGCAAGCAAACAGCTTGTTTTCCTCCATCAGATCCTGCAAACTAAATACTTCTTGTTGCAATAAAGCTTTAAAGTTACATGACTTTGGGCAATATTGTTAAATAAGATTCAAAACAAAGCCTGTTAAGCAAAGATAGAAAATAATTCAGTAACACATGCTGAAAACAAAACTCTAGGGTCCATGAAAATTAATATGACATGGATTTACATTATTATATTTGGGGAAAGTTAGTGCTACATTTAATTACAATATAGGTTATTTTTACCTAAACTTACAACTTTACTCATCTCAAAATTAATTTTTGAATGTAGTAACAATTTCTTCAGCTATTTTCCTGAAAAGAACGTAGTTCATATACCAAACCATTTAAAAAAATAAACAAACTGCACTTATTTCTGTTGATGTGCTTTCACCAAATTTACTAATTTTATTAGAGAAATATTATATCCCAAAAGAATGTGAATAATACAAACTCGCTTACTAGAGAACAGAAATGTAGAAAATATACTCTAAAACAAGATAAAAACATAGATTCTAATATTTACACTAACAATTTTTTTAAATTACATCTCATGAAACAGCATATTTCAT
>NW_017733369.1:23780-25202 GCF_001890085.2 Hipposideros armiger | reverse complement strand
AAGAACATTTAATAGTACATTTCAATTTACTACTCTGTCCTTTGTGTAGTTATGGCCACATATATTATATTCACATATATTAAAAACACAATACAGTGTAATGGTTTTTAAATGCCCATGCTCATTGCTCTTAATTTCTTTCAGAAGATTTGAGTTTCCACCTGATGTTATTTTTCTTCATCCTGAAAAACTTATTTTGGCTTATCTTAAACTACACAGATCTCTTGATAATAAATTATTACAGTTAAGAGTTTTATGAAAATGTTTTTATTTTGGCTTTATATTTGAAAATGATTTTTCCTGGATATAAAATACTGTGTTTAATATTCTTTCTTTTAATTAAGTCAGTATTTTAATATTTCATTCCATTGACTTCTAGTTTCTATTACTCAGCTTCATTAGTACAGTTATTCCCTGTAGGTAATATGTTTTTTATTCTCTGCTTTCTGGCATTATATAACATTTTAATTATTTTTGTTTGTTTCTTTTGTTTGATTTTCAACAGTTTCAGTGTGATAAATTTAGGTGTGTTTTTTGTTTGGTTGGTTTATTCCTTCTTGAAGTGGGCTGAGATTCTTGTATCTGTAAACTAATTTATTTGAAAATAGATTTTGGAAAATATTCAGCCAATCTTTCTTAAAATATTGTTTTACCCCATTTCTTATTGTCATTTTATATATGTATGTGTATGTGTTAGATGGTTTTGTATTGTGTCACATGTCACTATAATTATCTTCATATATTTTCAATTATTTTCTCTGAAGAAAACTTATATTGTCAAGTTCATCAATACTGTCATCTGCCACCTCCAATCTGCTGGTAAGTCCATTCAATAAATTTATCATTTTAGTTATTGTACTTTTCAGTTTTAGAATTCTGTCTGTCATCTATCTATCTATCTATCTATCTATCTATCTATCTATCATCTATCTATCTATCTATATTTGTATTTTTCTCTGGTAATATTCTACATACATTCATTAATTATGACCATATTTACCTTTAAGTAGTTGAATTTCTGTTTGATAATTACTCTAATGTCCTTGTCTGGTAATTTCAACCTGAGTTATCTCTAGTTGCTTTTATTAAGTTGTACTTCCCTTTTCTATTTTTTACAAGCTTATTAGTAAAAGAAAAATAGCCATAATAATGTAACTATAAATATAGTTGGTTATCTTTTCCTGAACTGTGTGGATTTTGTTGTAATAAGATGTCATCTTGGCCAGACTTAAACTGCAAATTCCATTTTCCCCAGCAGTAGACAGCATCCAAAATCGTCACTCAGTTCAAAGTGTCACTTTCCATTAGTTCCTTGAATTCTCTACATTCTATGAGGTCAGCCAAGAATCTGAGTGGGGTTTATACAAATATTTGGACTTTTCTATTGCAGCTCTGTCCTGCATGTAAGTTTCATCTTTCAGC
>NW_017733369.1:21281-22275 GCF_001890085.2 Hipposideros armiger | reverse complement strand
ACTGTTGGTGGGATTGCAAATTGGTGCAGCCACTATGGAAAACAGTATGGGGTTTTTTCAAAATATTAAATATAGAACTACCTTTTGACCCAGCAGTTCTACCCCAAAGAAAGCCAAAACACTAATTCAAAAAAATATATGCAATCTTATGCTTAGTTTTCTTTCATGGTATTTCTCCTGTAATTTATGCCTGTTTTTTTTTCTTTTCTCACAGATGTTTACAAATAAAATATCCCCCATAGTTTATAAGTGCTTTATAGAGCTTGGTCTGATTTAACTTACTTATGTATTGTGAGAAACAGAACTGAGATATTTTGATATGGCCAAATAATATTCCTTCCGCTTACATATTTTGAAATCAGGGTAATTGTATGTTATTAAAAAAAATTTCATAAGATATTGTATATGAGACTTCATGCACTTTTTCACAAGACAGAGTACTCTCAAGTATAGTCACTTGAAGCAATTTATTTGGGGGATGGCAGTTATTTGTTTTATTTTCTTTTGTTTAATTGTATCAGGATATTAGATACCCAATCTGATGTTAAAGAATGCTTACTACAGAGCCGGCGGAGTGACTCAGTTGTTTAAGAGCTTGCTCAAGAGTGCAAGCTCTGAGCAACAGGGTTGCAGGTTCGATTCCCAACCCGAGCTGAGCTGCCGCTGAGCTGCCAACAGGTGGCAGGATGGCTCAGCTAAAAAAAAGAAAAAGAAAAAAAAAGAATGCTTATTAGTCCATGTATGTTGAGTTGTAAGTAACAGATAACGGCGGATAATGAAAAAGCTGAGGAAAGAATTCATCCTCTTTTTCTAAAGGATCTCACATATATGCTCAGTGACTAAAACCATAGACTTAAGGCTTAGCATTGTGACCTTTTCCTTAGCTATTTATACCAACTTAACACAATGGCTTTTGTAGCTTAGTAAATTCAAATCTAGCCATCTGAAACCCAACATGTCTAAAACTTAACTCATCTTTTCTTAAAACTTTCCT
>NW_017733369.1:15878-20896 GCF_001890085.2 Hipposideros armiger | reverse complement strand
TTGGAATCACATATATCGGTAGATACTTCGCTAGAATTGAGTAGTTAAATCCTATTTGAATGAGTATTCATTTTGAATACAATATCCCATAGACCATTTATCACTTGCCATATGTTATGTAATTACATAAATGTTGGTCTATGCTATGAATATGCTGCAAATGAACAATATTTCTTGTTTCTGGAGAGAAAATGAGAAATTAATTTGGCAAATGTCAAGTTCAGTTCATGTCAAGATGCTTTTTGTGTCATGATCTATCATGAAAGATTAAACAGATATGTTCTACAAAATAGATCAATTTGGGGGCACCAGCTGTGGCTCACATTCTTTCATTTGGCAGATTCATTCCACCTGACTTCAGAGAAATTGCTAAAACGATGCTTTCATAGTATGAGTATGTTTCTTGTTTCCTTTGCCCAATTCAGTTAGCATTGGTAAAGGAAAATAATATTTTGTTATATTACATATCATCAGTTGAAAATAGCTACTACAGTAGCTTCATTCATACACCAATAGTTAAAAACTAAATATAAACTAAAACGGCATACCACTAAAGTTTATTTTAATGCAAAGTGGGGTATTTATAGATGCCATAAATTGTTCTAAATAAAATATCACTTAAGATTTTTAAAGGTCACAATGAAGAAGGGTATCAGCAGTGTGCACTGTCTCTCATAGTATTATATATTACATATATTAAAATTGATTTGGAGGAAGAAAACAGTTTGTCATACTCCATAGCCAAGAGGCATTTTAAGTGTATTGTTTCTGATTCCATCTTGAACAAAAAGTAACCCAAATTTTTCATCATTTTATACTTTCTCTCCATAGCTGTGTGTTTGTCACAGTTCTCTGCTGTGAAATTACTCCTCATGGAAAGGGCATTCTTAATACATTTTTATGAAAAGCATATTTTTGAATAATAAGTTTAATTTATCTCTTGAAAAATATAAATATGGGCTTAAATGTTTTGCATTACTCTGAATTCCTTTCTTAAACATTTTTATAAGCATAACATATCATCAAGTCTTTCAATAACTTATGAAACCGAGGGTCCTTATGAATTTTACTAAATTTAGCCTTAAATCCTAGCTTTAAAAAACCATCTATCATCTATGTCTCTCTCTCTCTCTCTACCCCTCATAGACCTGGCCTTGCCCCTAGATAACCAGCAGCCACTGAAGCAGAAGAAGACAGTAGCCCAGACCTTACTAATGATCACAAGGTCCAGACCTCTGGCAGGCTACAGATGACATCTTGACCTAAGTTTCAGGTCTTGAGCCCTAAGGTGGAATGCCCCGCTGGCTACTTTCTCATGAAGCCAGACAAAGGGACACAGGAACAGACCCCAGAACTCTCCTCATGACCTAAAGAAATTATTTATTAACTCACAGTGTCTTGTGACTTTGCCCTGTATACTCTGTAAGCTACATGCCATTGGGGAGTTTGGGCTTTTGAGCTTTAGCTCTCTGTTTTCCTGGGTGGCACTATTCATAATAAAATAGCCAATATTTCTCCACTGCTATTCTTGGTGTTTAGTGCTGGGCTCTGTCAGTGCCAAGTGGAGGGTCTCTTTTTGTTGTATACACTTAGTTGTCTGTTACTGCATGACAGCCTGAGAAACAAAATGTAAAATGGCTTGATTATCTGCATGTTTGACAGACATTCTACTGATTATATTAAACAGATTATCATCTTTAATATTCATAAGGAACTCTATTATTCCTAATATATACATCAAAAATTGAGATAATAAGGCATTAAATAGTTTAATTCAGTTACATTTTCAGCAAGTAGTAGTTAGAATTCAGTGCAAGTTCAGCTATTCGATAACCTATATTCTTAATCTCTTTGAGGACATGGACCTGGTAACAATCACCTACTTGCGACTGGAGTGAAGGATATGCAGTGGTCTTCTAATATTCAGAACAACAGGAGGTGTTCTTTGTTTCGAATAGAGGCAATTATTCACCCTTTTGTAATCTAGCATTGAATCATTTAACTGACATATGAATTTCAACTGATCTGAAACCACATGTATAATTATCTCTAGTTGTTTATTTGAAAGTGATAATGTGGAAGTTTTACTCAAAGTTAATTTTTATATAAAGTTAAAGCAATATTATTATTACTGTGAATCAGAGTACATGCAGAGAATATTTACACTAAATCCTTTATTCCAAATCATTTCAAAAACTCCAGAGACCAATAATCCTTGCAGGAGATTAGGCTGCATTTTAAAGCTCCAGTGAACCATATAATCTCTTTGGGGAATTCCTCCCAGTATTTCAGTATTTAGTGCTTCAAAGACAACACAGCACTTCCTTTAAAGAATGATATTTGTATTATAAAATTTAAAAAAAAACATAGAAAAACATCACAACCACTTCCAAATATATTTTAACATTGTACTTTAATACTTTTGGAAATAAACTGTCTTTGTTCCAAATGTCTGTTGTTTTGACTCGTATGTTTAAATATATAATCTAATGTATTAACCAATTAAATGCAAATGTTACAATGATGCAGGACATTGTATACTATTTTCTGTAAAGTACACAAGAGAGATTGTCCAATGAATTCATGAAAACGAAATGCTCCAGAGATGTAAAGATGACATAATATTATGCCAAAAGAAAACATCTGAGTTGATTTTGGTAAAAGCTTCCTTGCCCTACCCTTCTTCCTATAAAAAACATCCATTTTGTACAACTCCCTGGAGCACCCTTCTAGTTGCTTGATAGGATGTTGCTTGATTCATGAGTCACTTAATAAAGCCAATTGGATCTTTAGATTTACTCAGTTGATTTTTTTTTTAAACAGGTTGGACTTCTTGGGAAACTGAAACTTAGATAGAGATAAACATATGTGAATGTAATGGCTAGTACTCTCAGGGTCAACACCTTTGAAGGTATAAAAAGAAAAAGTAGAATTGGGCATAATGGAAGGCTAAACTGTGATTCAAATACTCTGTCTCATGGATAGCTCTGGACTTGAAATTACTTTGCACAGTTATCCCACCATGATGCAAGATATCTGAGCCTTGATACCCTACATGGACCTGTCATTCTATACATGCTGTGCCCTGGGGAGAGAGAAACCACCTTGGTTAGGTGGAGTTTTTCAACCAAGAGCAGTTCTCAGAGAGGTCTCAGTTTATGGCACAAAATCAACAAAACTCTCTACAGGTAGAGAAATGTGCACATCAGTACAGATAAGGAATCTGGGTTTGGTGCTGTGGTACCACTATGATCCTGCCTTGCAATGATCCAATTCATTGCTTTGAGTTTCAGGAACTCTGTTCCCCAGGATATTGGTTGGATTCTTTCTGGGGAAACTTTGTAAACAATAATGTAAACAGAGCCACTTTATGATGGAGCTGGCGCGCCATGCCAATGGAACTGCCTTGCTTGTCTTATGCCACTAGGGACTTTAATATCATAATATTATAACTTTGTGGCCAAATATTCAGACTTCTTTGCAGTTTAGACTCTGATTTTTGCATATGTGACAAACAGCACTCTCTGTACTGTACTTTTAGTCACAAATACTTTTTTTTTGCAAGATCTAAGGGAGCTGGGGCCTTCACCATATCTTGTTTTTTGTAATCCTTTCAAGGAACTAAGATATTTACCATATATTGTGAAACTATCTGTTGGTACTGCTCCATTCATCTACCTGAAACTAGAAAATTCCATCGCCCCAACCAATGAGAAAATGTTTAATGTATATTTACAATTTCTTTTCCCTTGCCAACCAATCCCCTTAAAAGTCAGCTTCTTGGAATTTTTGCCTTTAAAAACTTTTCCCTAATTCACCTGTGGTGGAGTGTACTTCTGGTATGTGCTGGAGGTTAGGTTCTCTGGCTTATAAATGATATATAAATAACACTCTCTTTTGTCTGTCAGAAGGGTCTGCTGGATTTTTTGTTGACAATTTTAAAAAGCAAGATATGTAGGAGAAATTGCAGTCCTCAGCCCTGTTCTCAAAATGGCAATTAATACCTATTACCACACTGCTGCGCCCATTGGAGGTTTCTCTAATCCTTGGATAGCACCTCTATGGGTCTGCATTCATTACATAGGGCTACAGGAACAAATTACTAAAATTCGGTGGCTTAAAACAACAGGAATTTATTCTTCACAGATGTAGAGACTGCAAGTCTGAAATCAAGGTATTAGCAGGGCCAGGCTCCCTACAAAAGTTCTAGGGGAAAATCCTCCCTTGCTTCTTCTAGATTCCGGTGGCTCCTGGCATTCTGAAGCAAACACTATGCAAGCCTCAGAGTGGTGCTAGCTGAGGACCTGCAGGCAGAAAAGTAAACCCATATGCTGGCTATATCTCATTCACAATCAGGATAAATCACCATCCCTTTCATATGGAAAGAATTAATATAAGCAAGTTGTCATCAAGTGGCTCCTGGAACTTTTTGAGAGATGGTGTCATATTTAGGGCTAAGCACTTTTCCCTGTTGATGGAAAATAGGATACCTTGTGGTCTCACTAATTAGATTACCCTTGGATGAGAGTCCATGCTTGAGCCCACAAATATTCTCCATCCTTGCCACCATAGCTACTCTGTTTATGAGCACACTCTGACATTTGTGTAGGAAGCTAATGACAGAAACTGCCTGATATCAGTTGGTCTAGACATTATGTCTACTTGGATATCTTATGTGTGGGTTGTTCTATGACAGATGTTAATGTGTGATACAAAGATCATAATTTGTGAACGTTTTCATATGTCCATCTGCATGACTCCATCCTAGACCTCCTAGTCACCAAACTTACAATCTTTCCCCTTTCAGGCCACTGGTCAACTTGCTGAGCTATTCACCGACTATGAATCAAGGTATAGTCTTACCTTAGGTCACTTCTCTTTCTACACAAAATGGATGGTTTCCCTCACTGATAATATCAGACACACAAATGAATGAAGCTGTTGTGCAACACCAGTCCATTTAAAAAAATAAATCTGTATCCATATAATAAGCCAGCTCATAGGGCCAGCCGAGTGGC
>NW_017733369.1:6834-13958 GCF_001890085.2 Hipposideros armiger | reverse complement strand
GCCGGCCCTCAATTGACTTTTAACAACAGAAATTGCCATAGATACTCTTCAGGTGTTCTTTGATTAATGTGTATGTGTTACCTCAAGCATATTGAAAAGCAGAAACCTGTGTGAATTTATTTTATTTTAAAGAAAATGTTCCTTCAGTACAAACTCTACCATTTCATCAAATTAATGAAGTTTGGTAACTACACAATGGACTTGATTTCTGCAAATCATACTTTACGTCAAACCTTGTACATTATCTAAGAAGTTCTACATTTTTTGTTTCCAACTGATTTTATCTATGATATTAAATAAAGATGACAAATAGTAAAGTTTAGACTAGTATTAGTAGGAGAATAAAAATTCAGCATAAGAAGAGCAAATTACAACAAGACGCTAGGGGAAGACATCAAGTAGTAAATGAGCAAATACAGAGTATGTGCTATGAGCTTTCATTTATATACAATTCAAAAAAATGCAAACTAATATGTAGCAACAGAAAGCAGATCAACAGTTGCTTGAATGGGGAAGGGAGCAGGGAGAATTAAAAGGAGTAAGGAAATTTTAGGGGAATGATAGATATGTTTCTTGCTTTGATTGTATTGATGGTTTGGTTTCAGAGATATATGTACATCTATGAGTACATCTGTATCTGTATATTACTATTTATAGGCGAAATTCATTTTGGACAGTTTTTCTCAATATTGAGGTTTAGAAACAAAAAGTCAAAATCATAATTTAAGAAACCTCAAGTTTTTTTCTAGCTGGACACTTTTTATTTTATTTTTTATAGTAACCATAAATGAAGTGATAATGAAAATGTCAAAGATAACTGATACCTTTCTACTGAAGTTGAAGAAGTACAAATAACTGGGAAGATAAGGTGAGCTTCATCCCAGATGCTTAATGAAGAACAAATAGAACTAAATCTCAGGAGAGTATGTAGATACAGAAGACAGTACAGACTCTGAAAAATACAGCTAGGAATTGCAGTGTAAAACTTGAAGTTCAACCTGAAACTATTAACTACTGAATCAATAATACTAACTTGATCTACCAAAAATAAATTTTGGTTAAGCTCTTACTAGTAGGATAAGTTTGCAAGATAGGTTTTATACATAAAAAATTGATAATTTATTTTTTTTTCTCAAAATTTATTGTTTACACCGTGACAGGCAATGTTTTAGGCATTGGAGATAGAGAAAAAAACAACTATCAAGATTTTGTAGCTCTTAACTAATAACATCATTTGGCTATATTTCACCTAACAAGAAAGATATACTTGATTAATAAATCCACTTGATATCTATTTCCCTGTTTGTCCTCTACATAATTTGTAAATTAGAAATAAATAGGTATATTTAAGGTTTAGTTTATCACTATTAGTTTATTGTTAATATTACTTTGGCTGTAGCACAACTTAGTGCATAAAGAGAATATATTGTGGTAATATTGTGTGCTACTTGAAGAAGATCTCACTTACACTCCTATAGTTCTATAGATCACAAAATGGACTGATTTTGAAATTATTTGTATGCTTACATGTGACTGACTTTTCATATCAGTGTAGTACCTTTTATATTAAAAGGTCATCTTAGTCTGATTTTCATTTGTTCTTCCATAATTCTTATATTCTGTTAATTATATCTTTTTAAAATATTTTCATTAAAATATAGCTAACATATAATATTATATTAGTTTCAGGTGTACACCATATTTACTCAACATTTATATACCTAAAGTGGAGATCACCATGATAGCTCCAGCAACAATCTGACACCATACCATGCTATCACAATGTTATTGACTATATTCCCTATACTGCACATTACATCCTCTTTACTTGTTTTATACCTGGACATTTGAACATGCTATTTTCCTTCACCTTTTCCCACCCTAATTAAAAATTTTCAATTACAGTTGACATTCAATATTATTAGTTATATTATTTTAATATAATATTTATATTAGTTTCAGGGACACAGCATACTGGTTAGACATTTATATAATTTACCAAATGATTGCCCCAATTAGTCTAGTACTCGCCTGGCACTATACATAGTTATTACAATATTATTGACTATATTCCCTATGCTGTCCTTTACTTCCCATGACTATTTTGTAACTACCAATATGTACTTCTTAATCCCTTCATGTTTTCATGTTTTTCACCCAGCCCCCCAACACCCCTCCCATCTGGCAACGATCAGCTTGTTCCATGCATCTATGAATCTGTTTCTGTTTTGTTTGTTTGTTTATTCTGTTCTTAAGATTCCACATATAAATGAGACCAAATGGTATTTGTCTTTCTCTGTCTGATTTGTTTCACTTAGCATAATACCTTCCAGGACCATCCATGTTGTCACAAATGGTAAGATTTCACTTTTGCAGGGCTGAGTGTGTCATTATATATACACATATATATATATTTATTATATATAAATTTAAAAATATATATAATTTTTTTCTTTATTCATTAGTCTACTGATGGGCACATAGGTAGCTTCCATATCTTGGCTACTGTGAATAATGCTGCAATGAACATAGGGGTGCTCTACAAATATCAATTAAATACATTTTATCTAATGTGTCATTTAGGGCTACTGTTCCCTTGCTGATTTTTCTGTCTGGAAGATATATCCCATGATGACAATGGGGTGGTAAAATTCCCTACTATGACTGTATTACTGTCAATCTCTCCCTTTATGTCAGTTAATATTTGCTTTATGTATTTAGGTGCTCCTATATTGCATGCATAAATATTTACAAGCATTATATTCTCTTGTTGGATTGATCCCTTTATCATTATGAAATGTCCTCCTTTGTCTCTCATTGTGGACTTTGTTTTAAATTCTATTTTGTCTGATATAAGTATTTCTATCCCAGCTTTTTTTTTTTTCATTTCCATTTAATGGAAATATCTTTTTATATCTCCTTACTTTCAACCTGTGCATGTCTTTTAACCTGAAGTGGGTTTCTTGCAGACAGGAAATGTATGGGTCTTGTTTTTTTTTATCCATTCAGCTACCTTATCTATTTTTATTGGAGCATTTAATCCATTTATATTTAATATTATTATTGATAGGTATGTAGTTAATGCTATTTTATTACTCATATTTATGTTTTCACCCTACCTTTCTTCTTAAAGAAACCCCTTGAACATTTTTTATTATACTGGTTTGGTGGTAATGGATTCCTTTAGTTTGTTTTGTTTTGTTTTGGTCTGAAAAGCTTTTAATTTCTCCTTTAATTTTAAATGTTAGTCTAGGTGGGTACAGTAGTTTTGGTTGTAGGTCCTTGCTTTTCATCACTTTGAATATTTTGTGCCAATTCCTTCTGTTTTGCAAAGTTTCTGTTGAGAAATCAGCTGACAGTATTATGGGAGCTCCCTTGTAGGTAACTAACTGCCTTTCTCTTGCTGCTTTTAAGATTCTCTCTTTGTCTTTAACCTGTGGCATTTTAATTATAATGTTTCTTGGTGTGGGCTTCTGGGTTCATCTTGTTTGGGACTCTCTGCTCTTCCTAGACTTGTATGTCTATTTCTTTTGCCAGGTTAGGGAGGTTTTCAGTCATTAATTATTTAAATAAACTTTCAATCCCTCCCCAAGGTTCCTAAACTATCCTCACTTTTTAGATTCTTTTTTCTGTTTCAATTGGGTATTTTCTGCCACTTTGTCTTCCAAATTGCTGATTTGATTCTCTGCTTCATTGACTCTTCTGGTGATTCTTTCCAGTGCATTCTTCATTTCGGTTATTATGTTCATTTTTTTACGGTTTCTATGTCCTTTTTTTATGCTTACTGTCTCTTTGTTAAAATTCTCACTAAGTTTCTTAAGTATCTGTATAACCAATGTTTTGAAGTCTGCATTTAATAGTGTTTGTCTCCATTTAGTTTAGTTTTTTTCCTGGAGTTTTCTCCTGTTCTTTTACTTGAGACTTGTTTGTTTCCTCATTTTGGCTGCCTCTCTGTGCTTGTTTCTATGTACAAGGTAGATCTGATATGTCTCCCAAACTTGGAAGGGTGGCCTTCTATAGTATGTATCCTCTGGGGCCCAGTAGCACAGTTTCCCTGGTTACCTGAGCCAGATATTACAGAAATGTCACTTGTGTGGGTTTTGTGTTTACTCCTGTTGTAGTTTAGTCTTGATTTCTGTTGGAATGTCAGTGAGTGGGATTGACCTTCAGGCTTACTGAGCCTGGCTCCACTCTGCAAACTTTCAGAGCACACTGAGGCCAGTCGACACTTGCCTGTAGCCCACAGACCCCAGAGAGTTTCCCAAGGAAGACTGCAGTGGGAGCCAACACTGACTCCCTGCCAACCACAAACAAGCCTCTGGCATTGCACAAGCTGGGTGGGGTAGAGTCTCAAGGGGTCACCAGGGTGTCATGAGAATTGCTCACCAGGCCAATGAAAATTCAGATTTGGTCATGTTGGGGGAAGGCTAAACACAGGAATGATATCATCTGCTTGCCAGTTACATGGGAGGAGTGTTCAACACAGGGACAATGGTGGCTTCCCAGCCTTTGCCCTGCAGCCGCACAACTCAATCTCTTTCCTTATGTCTCTGGTCACTCCAAAGCTGCAGTCCCTCCACCGGAACCCATGGTTAGTGCCTGGGAATAAGAGAATCTGTGTGGGGGCCCTTTAAGAGGATACCTGAGATTCCAGCCACCTTCTATCTCACCTGGTTGGACTGTATCTCCACTGATTTTCACAGCCAGATGTCATGTGAGCTCCTCTTCCTGGCACTGGTACTCTAGGCTGGGGGACCTTGTGTGGGGCTGGGCCCCCTCACTCTTTCAGGGGGAACTCCGCAGCTAAGATACCCCTTCTGATTCTCGACTGCCACATGTGGGTGTGGGACAAGCCCTTTCACATCTCTGCCCCTCCTACCAGTCTCATGGTGGCTTCTTTTCTATATCCTTAGTCATAGGACTTTAGTTAAGTTAGTCTTCAGATGTTTCTGCAGGTTGATTGTTCTATAATTTAGTTACAATTTTAATGTGGTCATGGGAAGCAAGCACTGTGTTCACCTACTCTGCCATCTTGACCAGAATCTCTGCTAATTATATCTTAATTATCTGATTGTCATCCCACTGATTTACATTTCATCTAATTTTTAGCAGATAAGATCTAAAATAAAAAGACAAAGCAAATAACTAATAACATGCCAAAATGGACGCATTGACTTGTATAGGTACAAAAATATTTCTGTGCCTATATGACATATTTTATTTTCTATTATTTTGTAATAAATGTGTGTATCATTTTCAGCTCTTTATTTCCATAGATAAATGTTCATGCAATAGCTTGTTTAATTTACCATTTTCACATATATTTTCTAGGAAATATTGTAATTAGAGGGCATATCATTTTCTTTTATTTCTATATATAATTTTCACAAATATTTAAGAAAAATAAGGTAGAACATATAACCAAGGAGGAAACTTGTTATCTGCTTTCCTACAACTTACTAGAACTTCATATCTCACTTTTCTCTTTTGTGATGCTTGGAATAGAGTAACCAAATTTTCCCCATAGTTACGAAATCCATCCATATTGAAAAGGTAATGAGAAACTGCCTCTATGATTAATTTCCCCTTTTTCTATGAATAAATGTTTCCTCATGTTTTTATTCTATACAATTAATTTTTAAGACAAATACTCATCCTTTGGAAATTAAATATGTGTTTGGCTGAAATATTTCTGTATAGGGATGGTCATTATTAATAGTATGTGTTGGTCCTTTATCTCTGAATTAGCCACTTATGATTGACTCTGGTCTACAATGAGTGAATGCTGTTAATATCACCAACTTACAGAGTTCTGTATGAAAAAAACAGTAGCTTAGCTATCAAGAAATAAGTATTGAGGAATTTCTATTTCTCTCTTAAAGATTATTCAATAACAATGTATTTTCTCTTAAAAATAGATGATGTATTACACAATGTAATGTAACTTTACAAACCATTGTCACCCCAATAAACTTTAATTTAAAAAAAGGAAAAGTTAACAAGATTAAACTGTATTTAAAAAAGAAATGCAGTCATGTGGCAAATTGCAAAAATGACCATCGATTTTTGTATTCCACTTTTGCAATGTGACTTTGCAGCATCTTACATAAAATGGCAGTCTACTCTTACACCCCTTCAAACTAGTGATTTGCTTTAGTTAGTGGAAAATAAGATGAGTGACTAGCCTTGGCTTATTTATTGGAGTTTACACATTTGCTACTGCTCACACTCTCGCAGCACTATGTAAAGTAGCCCTGGTTAACTTGCTGGAGGGTGAGGTTAAGTGGAGAGAGGTACAGTGGTTTCTGATCATCTCAGTCTCCCCTGCTGAGGTGTCAGAGAACAGTTGAGTTGAGCCCAGATCAGAAGGAGTATCTAAGACCAGACAAAATTACACACCTACAGATTCATGGGCTAAAAACATGATTATTATTTTAACATGTTATTTTTTTGGTGTTTTCTTAGTCAGCAAATGCTAACTGAATCAAGTATTAAATTGAATTATTTAAAAACTGCACCCAAATCTTTCAATAACCTTTTAAGTAGTGACTTCTCCTAGATTACTTCCTTACTATTGATTGAAATACTGTGGGATTTTAATCAAATAAAAATCTAAGATGTACAGAAACATTAAAAGATTCAGAAGTCAAAGAAAACCCAGAACTATAAGAAAGACACCATTCATTTCCAGTCAAAAGTGGTGGATTGAACCTCTGTTCAATATGTTTACCTTTGTTCCTTACCAAAATTCACTTAAATTATGGACAGAAAAAAAAGATACAATAATTCCTCACTTAATGTCATACATAGGTTCTAGGAAACGGTGACTTCAAGTAAAATGAAAAATAAAGAAACCAATTTTACCATGGGCTAATTGATACAAATAAGTTTTAAGTTCCTAGGGGGTTTTCTGGTCACAAAAGTATCACCAAACTTCCAAATAAACATCCCAAACTCTCCCAATATTAAGCAGTTAAATAAATGTGGGTTATACATATATTTAAGAAAGATTAATAGGGCCGGCTGAGTGGTGTGTTGGTTAAGAGTTGGCTTGGGATGCCAACTCCATGCAGCAGGGCCCTGGTTCGGATCCTACATTAGGGCCAGTGACGCTGCACCCTCTA
>NW_017733369.1:0-5999 GCF_001890085.2 Hipposideros armiger | reverse complement strand
ACTAATAAAAAGAAGTAGGAATTATTTTCTAAGCCCGTTATCCCAGGACAGGTTTACAGGCAGCTAGAGTCTCTCCCAGCAGCTCAGGGCTCCAGGCAGAACTCACCCTGGACAGGACACCCTTCCATCACAGGGTGCATCACACATAAAACCGCACTCACTCAGACTGGAACAATTTAGACACACTGGTTCACTTAACATTCACATCTTTGGGATGTGATAAGAAATTGGAACACCCAGAAAAAACACCCAGACATAAAGAGAACATGCAAACTCCACAGTGGAATAGATATTTTTTCTCATCAACATAATAACAAATTGACTTTTAATGAAATAACATTATTCGATGACCTTATTCGATTGTATAAATCTAAATTATAAAACACTCAAAGAGGAAAGCCTGTAAGAGTCTTTACTTACAGACATCCTGTGGAGAAGTTAGCAAATATAAAAGAACTAAATACCTACAGAGAAGAATGTCAATGAGACGATGCCAATCCATGTCTCAAACCAAGGACAGGTGCAGATAGAGAAAGCATTATGTAATGTGAATGGTTCAAGAGAGGCATGATAAAGAATACAGGAGCCCTGGTCAAAATTCTGTAAAAGATTTGTGTCCCCAATTGTCTTTCCTTGTCCAGTTTATCAGTGTAAATAAACTGATCCAAACCCTGCAGGTGACAGATATTTTATTCTATGTAGAAATCGATTCTACATATGAAATATATTCCCATATTTTCCATCTTTCTACACTGAAGACTGCAATCTCTAATCAGCCCTTCATTCATGATTTATTGTACTAATAGATTATGCTATTAACTTACCTCTACTTTTTCAGACTGTCCTTTTTGTAAATTTCTGCCTTGATTTCAGAGCTATATTTTTAAAACTCAGTTCTAATCATGTCACATTTCTGACTTAAAATAAAAATACTCTCCATTGCTGAATAATATCTTAACTTCCTACTTGTTAATTATATGCATGGTCTTAAACTTATATTTTTAGATGCATCTTCTACCACTATTCCCTCGACATATTAAAATATAAGTGTATTTGTTCTATATCTGAAAAATTCAATCAGCTTCTGTCCTCTCCTGTTTCTGATTTTAAAAAAATTGCTTAATCTAATACCTCTATATTTTGCTAGGTAAAGATACATTTAAAAAAAAAACTGGGGGGCCGGCCGAGTGGCGCAATGGTTAAGAACTGGCTTGGGATGCCAGAGGGCCCCGGTTCGGATCCCACATATGAGGGCCAGTGACACTGCCCTCCACAGCTAAGACGCTGAACAACAGCTCAACCTGGAGCTGGGCTGCCATGAGTCACTGGCGACAGCGTAGGCTGCAGCCCCTGTGGCAGTGGGTTGCCATGGGCTACCGTGTGTAGCCGGCAGCCAGCGTGAGCGGCCAGCAACCGCAGTGAGCGGCCATCCAGAAGCTGGTGACTGATCTGCCTCGCCCGGGAAGAGAGCAATGGTGATGCCAACTTGGGCCAGTGAAGCAACGTCCTCCACAACTAGACTGAAGAACAAAAGGACAGCAACTTGTCTGTTCCCCTTCCCCCAATTCCCCAGCACTGTTCCCATCCCCCAATTCCCCAATAAAAAAAAACTTTAAAGAAAAACAAACACTGGGGTGTTTTAGAAACAGAGGATGATCAAAGTGGTTATTATGAACCTGGAAAATCTTTTTTGACATATATTTAAATATCTTATGTGTTATGAGCTGGAGACATCATTATGTGGTTTAGAGTTTATGCCATTTCATATTATCACCTGAAACTGGAGTCTATTAAATAAAAAATATTTTGTAACCATATATTTTTAAATGATTTTGTAAAGAATAACTGGGTTCCCCTTTTATTCAGTCACAATTGTTATAATACTTTTACAATCAGAATTCCTTCCCACTTTTTGTTATAAACAGTTACCTTGTATAGGATACTGTTTTTAAAAAGCAACCATTAAACAAAGCACTCAGATGGTGCTAATTGATATAGAAAAAATTGGGTGAACAGATAATAAAAGTAGAACAACGATGCATGGAGAACTGAAAAAAATGAGGCTATCCAATAAAAAGCATTTCAGATAAAAGGTCAACAAAGAATCATGTTGGGAAAGATTCTGCATCATTTCAGCCAGGCCCCAAAATGCACCTGCGTAGGTAAATACTGAGAAGAAATAAAATGTACTAATAGCTACCCTCTTTATTCAGCTTAAAGGTACTTAAAGAGCCAGAAAAAGGATTGAAAAGAAGACATTTAATGAATCCTAAGATTTATGAGAAAGAATAGTTTTGTTTAAAAGTTTGACATATGTGGAAGATATCATAAATTATATATAGTTTTAAAGAAACATGACTCACATGTTTTCCAGTTAGACTAGAAAATTGGAAATTTAAAAATATGAATAAATAACTGAAATTAGGTAATAGGAAAACTAAAATTATACCTGCTTAGTTTCTCAGACCTTTTACTAATTAAATTTATATATTTATTAGAAGAAGATTCCCTATCATGTAAAACTCAAGGATATTATCCTATGATTAAAAAATAATAATTTTGATGTACTATGAACCAAGATATCTTAAAGGTTTGTTGTTGTTGTTGTTTGTTCATTTCTTTGTTAAATAACAGCAAATTTCAAGAAATTTTCAGAGTAATAAGAATGGGAGGCAACTAATTAAAATAATTACTCAATTTTTATAGATTTTGATTAATTGTCCTGTATATCTAAATGATAATTTTGATTTTACATGGGCCATTACCACTATTCAGAATTAGACTTCATTTTAATGCCCCAAAACAGAAAGATTGGAAAAAAACAGCTCTATTTCCCACCAAAGCAAATGCAATGGCTGACCTTATAGTACTTAACAGCACTGAGAAATGAAAATTTATTTTCATGAAACAGTTTGAGTATCAGGTTATGTTTAACACACTAGGGCTTATCAAATCTGTTTCCTGAGCTCTACCTCCCTATTAGGTGAGTCTTTGGTTGGTGGGTCCCTGGAATCTGTTTTTTAAACACCCAAGTTATTTTCATGTGTACTAAAGTCTAAGATAACTCTAGCAAGATGTTCTAACTAGCCCACTAACCTATTACAAGCTAACTGCAATCTCATTGTTTTAAAAAAAGCTCATAAAATTATATTGATCTGAAGCCCTTAAATTTTAGATAACTTGCTATAAATAAATATAACATTTGAAAGGTTTCATGAACCCACAGTGTAGCAAGAGTACAGGATCATGGCCATTAAGACCCATTTTTAATAAATAAATAAATATATATTTATTTATTAATAAATATTAATTAATATATATAGCATTAAAATGTTGATTCTCTTTTTCCCAAGATTTCATCTTGGAGAAATCAATCTGGGGTAAGCGTAAATACTCATATAAACAGATTCCAATGGTAAAACTACCTATAATTGAAAAGTGAAAAATGAGCCAGCTGAGTGGCTCAGTTGGTTAAGAGCTCGCTCAAGAGTTTGAGCTCTGAGCAACAGCGGTTTGATGCCCGGCCCGAGCTGAGCTGCTGCTGAGCGCCAACAGGTTCAGTTAAAAAAAAAAAGAAAAAAAAAAGTGAGAAATGCTTTAAACAATGAAAATAAAACGTCCTACAATAAACTATGCTACAGTCATACAATGAAATAGGGTACTAGTTAGATATCAAAGCAATGCTTTTTTAAGCATATACTCATATAAAGAAATATGTAAAATATATTTAAAAGGGGGAAAGAGAAAAAAAGACAGACAAGCCTCAAATACCACAGACTGTGCCATCCACTATAGCAGCCACTAGTCCCATATTGTTCTTGATCATTTGAAATTTGGCTTCTTCCAATTAGATGTATTATAAATAAGATGTATTGTACACACACAATTTTGATGAATTTGTATGAAAATGAATGTAAAATGATTCATTAATATTTTTAATTGATTACATGTTTTATTAGGTTTCTCGAGAGAAATAGAACAACAAGCAAGATGATGTGAGTGTGTATCCTTGAGAGAGAGAGAGAGAGAGAGAGAGAGAGAGAGAGATTTTAAGGATATCACTAATATGATTATGGAGGTTGGAAAGTCCAAACTCTGCAGGGTTGGCCATCGGGCTGAAGAGCCAGAGAAAAGCTTATATTTTGATTCAAGCTCAATGACCATCAGCTGGCAGATTTTCTTTTTGCTCAGAGATCAACCATGTATTTTATTCAGGACTTAAAGTGACTGGGTGAGACCCATATTGTGGGCAGCAATCTGCTTTATTCAAAATCCACTGAATTAACTGTTCATCTCATCTAAAAACACCTTCACAGAAACATCCAGAATAATGTATGACAAAAAATCTGGGCATCATGGCCCAGCTAAGCAAATATAAAACTAACCATCAAACATGTTACATATTTTGCACATATTGGGTAAAGTAAAATATATTATTGAAATTTATTTTGCCCATCTCCTTGTACATCTTTTAATGTATTAGAAAATTAAAAATTACATATGTGGCATGCATTTTATTTCTATTAGACAATACTACTATACTACTATAGCCATTAGAATCACATACAGAATATTCATAGGGAAATAGAAGAAATTATATAAACAATTAACAATAGTACTTATTTTGGGGTGATTGTAGATGACATTTAAAATCTTATTCTATAAAATATTCTGTTTATTAGTGTACAATTAACAGAAATTACTGTTAAAATGGAAAAAAACTGCATTTATTATTTTATGTAATTTAAATAATTATATTTTGATGATAAGTTTTACAAACTGACAGAAAGATAACTCTTAGGATTCCGTTTTTTTATTTAATGGTGAGAGAAAATTCAGTTGAATAAATAAATTTTATTAAAAAAACATCAAAAATTTTACCTAGTTGTTGTATACTAAATAATGACTTTCTAACTCTACATGCTGATGAGCACTAAAATTTTTAACTATTTTTTTAGCTTATGCCAAATTTTTATATTTTATTTTAAAAATTAACCAGTATGGTTTTTTTTAATTATCTGACCTTATGAAAAAAAAGAGACACATCGTGAATTTTTAATTTTTCATTTTGAGATTTATTTCCCCATTTGAGCTTGTATATTTTTTAAAGTTCTTATCTTTCCCTTGCTCCTAGAGTTTTGAGGGTGGGGTTGGAATGCTGCTGCTGGCATGGTATATTGTATGCAAGATTTTACTTCAGGGAAAAATGAATTTAAAAAACAAAACAAAAACTTCATCCTATAATGATTAAAATATAACAGTCTGAGAATAAAGAAAAGTTAGGCTAATTAGATCAATTTGAAAAACTCGATGAAAAATAATGCATTTCAGAAAGAGAAATGAAATATGTACAATGAATTAGATTTTACCTTTATGAACAGACAAGTGAAGTTTTGAGTAATAAATATATCAGTTACTTGAAAGCTGCATATCTACTATATTAATTAATCTTTAAAATGCACTAAAAATTTAGTGGAAACAACATCAAAACTCAAAGCAAGGAGTTTAAATAATTGAGTATTAAATGGCCTGCTGTTGTGTTTTATGCTGAACAACATAATCAGAATGTTTTACTATAGATTCCAACTTTGTGGAATTTAGGAGATGTTTTCTTTTTCATACATCTCAAACAATTTTTTTGTTTTGTTTTGTTTTTCTGTTTTGTTTTGTTTTTAGCTGAGTCATCCTGCCACCTGTTGGCAGCTCAGCTCAGGCCGGGCATTGAACTGCTGTTGCTCAGAGCTCACACTCCCAAACAATTTTGATAATATTTTTAACTGCCTGTTATTTTTAAGTTCTATGAATATATACGCATACTATTATAGTAGTAACCATATAAATGTATTAATTAAATATAACATTATACATTTATAGACCATATATATATATATATATATATATATATATATATATAATATAACTATATTTTATTTTCAATCTGAGTGAGCTATGGTCATTAGCAGTACCACTATATAATAGTGTTAATGGAGAAGGTTTTA
>NW_017731552.1:2884275-2898934 GCF_001890085.2 Hipposideros armiger | reverse complement strand
GCCCCTCACACCACTTGGATCCATGTACTTTGTAAAGAGGGTCACTGCATTTGGGAAAAGCTTCTGCAGGAGTCTGTTGGTCTCTATTTCAACCAGAAAAATGGAAGTAAGTGGGATGAGCCACTGCTTCCACTGCTTCAGCTGAATCTAGAAACCCCAACTAGTGCTCATCATCACTGTCCCCTGCCATCCATTCTTCATTCCTTCCACTGTAAGCAGTCCCAGTTCCATCACTGAGGGTTCTGAGACTTTGATCACAGTGCCTTTTAGACATTCAAGAGTGGCACTAATTTCTGCCATGGCACTGTGATGTCACATTGCATTTGATTTACTACATTGTTTGGTGAGGAATGTGAAGGGGAACAATTTTGGAGGCTCTCACTAGTCCTTATTCACAGAAAAACCTTACTGACATTTGATCTGCTCTGTGATTTCCAAGAGACAAGGGCTTAACAGGCATCATCTCAAAATCCTCACAACCACCATATGGTATTGATACAATTAGAGTCCCCTCACTCCAGACAAGGAGACTGAGGCATGAGGAGGTTAAGAGGCTGAAGGTTCTTCACCTACAAAATGGTGGAGCCTTCTGACCCAGATACCTTGTCCTAAACCACACTCCTAAATCTACCCCGTTTTATTATCCACTCCCCTACTGATGGACACATAGGTTGTTTCATAGTATTATACACAATGCTATGATGAACATCCTCACGTGTGATTTTGGTGCGTGGGGTTCTCCCTCTCACAGGTTGGATGCCCTCAGATGAGAGTTGGGAGAAGGGTTCTGAACCTATGTGCATTGACCTCTATCCTGGAACCTCAAGTCCATGATTTCCAACCAATTTTCCTGTATCCCCCACGCTTTCTCTTCCATGTTCCACCCTGCCTCTAACTCAAGGCCACTCTCACCAAAACTTGACCCTGAGAACTGACTTTCCACACTCCTTGGGGGCTCTCTTTTGTCACACTGGTCAAGTCCTTTCACCTCGCTGAGTCTATGTTCCCCCAGCTGTACAATGTGGGGAAAAAAATAGCTCATCATTTACCAAGTTGCTGGGAAGATTCAAAGATACCTTGCAGGGAGGAATAAAAATTTTGAAATAATAATTGAAGATCTTTCTCTTTTCTTCTTCTGATCTAAATCTCCAGTCTGTCGGTTACTGGTTGAGTGACGTTAAGCAGCTGACTTAACCTGTGCCTCAGTTTCTTCATCTGTAAAATGGGGTATTCCCCACTTTGTCATACCTTATAATACAACACACCACTTGTGGGCATAGTTAAGACATGCCAAATGCTTAGTTGAGCAGGTCCTGGCATATACTAGGTGCTCAATAAATATTGAAAACTGTTGCTGATATTTTTATTTATATCTCTCATCCCTTTTCCAATTCTAGCAGTAGTTGACTTTCCATGTTCATTCCTTCCCAAAAGAAAATTCCTTTCCCATGGAAAGCATGAATAACCTATGAGTTTCTTCCTGGCATTAATCTCCAAAAGCCTAAAGTGATGAAGAGGTTTTGGGTCTGGCCAAAATTGTGAGGATAAGTAAGGATAATTCTGAAGAATGAACCCAGTTTCAGAGCCCCCCCATGAGTCCCACTGAAGCTCCTGTTTTTCCTGCATCACATCCAAGTCCCCCCTCTTCCCGGTCCTCTGCCCTCACTGCCTCACGGGTGTTGAACCTGACAGCATTTTGCAATTAAACCCTGGCATGCAAATCTCCATTTCAGAATTAGTTTCCTCGAAACCCAATCCATTTAGAGGGGCCTCAACTGACACAGACAGACCCTGTTTCTACTACAAACACTTAGATGTACTGAGTAAAGTATAATAAAATACTGTAACATATAGACGAGGCTGCAAGAAAGAAAGAACAGTCCCTCAATGCCAAAAGGAAGAGAGAAGTTAAAGCCAATGGTGAGCTGTTGCTGTGAGAGGGCTTAGTCCCAAAGTAGACTCTGTGGGGCAAAGGGATGGGGATCTGATAACCCCTGGGTCAGAGATGTGGCTCAGATCTGTGGGACACAGAGGAGGGGTAACTGAGGCCCCCACCCAGAACCCGAAGTCCGGAAATGTACTCCGTTCTGATTAATGGCGTCTACAGTAACTCTCCCTATTATGGGTGGGGGAAAAAGTTACCGGAAGAAATCAAGACCTCAGATTTGCTTCACATGTTAAGTAGATTGAATATGGAGTCTCTACTTAACAGGAAGCACAGGAACCAAAGGCAGGCTCCACGGGGGCAGAGAACTTGTCTGTTTTATTCATCTCATATTACCAGAACCCAGAACAGTGCCTAATATGCAGTAGGTTCTCAAACAGCAATGACTGAATAAATTAACTGTGTCTTACTTTGACCAATAGAATGTGGCAGAAGTGACGTAACATGAATTCTAGAATCTAGGCCTTAAGAAGCCCAGTAGCTTCCACTTTAGCCTTCTTGGGTCCCTGAGTGGCCATGTAAAGAAGTACAGCTGGGTCGGCCGAGTGGTGCATTGGTTGGGAGCTGGCTTGGGATGCCAGAGGGCCCCGGTTCAGATCCCACATATGGGGGCCAGTGACACTGCCCTCTACAGCTGGGCTACTGAAGAATGGCTCAACCCGGGGCTGGGCTGCCGTGGGTCACCAGTGACGGCGTGGGCTGCAGTCCCCTGCTGCAGTGGGCTGCCATAAGCTGCCATGTGTAGCCGGCAGCCAGCGTGAGTGGCCAGCAGCCGCAGTGAGCGGCCGTCCAGAAGCCAGCGACTGATCTGCCTCGCCCGGGAAGAGCGCAATGATGGTGCCAGCTTGGGCCAGTGAGGTGGCGTCCTCCACAGCTAGACTGAAGAACAAAACAGCAGCAACTTGTCTGTTCCCCTTCCCCCATTCTCCAGCGCTGTTCCCCTCCCCCAATTTCCCAATAAAATCTTTAAAAAAAAAAAAATAAGTACAGCTACCCTGTGAGAGAAGGATGGGTGGACAGAGAGGCTCTGGAGGATGGAAGACATGAGGGGGAAGCCTTAATAGTTCCACCAGCCCCAAATGAGCCTCTGCCCATGGAGCTGAAACAAATCAGGACTGCCAAGCTCTGCCAGGGCAACTCACAGAGTTGTGAGCAAATGGAACAGTTGTTGTTTTATATCACTGCTTTGGGGTGGTTTGTTATGTATCAGTGGGCAACAACAGAGCTTGAAAGACCTTTTCTATAATCACACAGATAGACAGGCAGGCAGACAGTCAGACAGACGAATGAATGAATACATCGATGGGTGTTTGGATGGGTGGTTTAGATGGGTAGGAAATGGATGAATGAATGGGTAGATGAGTGAAAGTGTGGATGGGTGGATGGATGCGTGCATGCACAGTGGATGGATGGATGGGTTGATAGGTAGATGGTCAATTAGATGGATAGATGGATGTATAAATAAAAGAGTGATGGATGATGAATGGATAGATACATACATATTCTAAATCAAACTCTAAACTTAGTAACAGCCAATTTTGGCATAAAATAAGAAACACTAACTCACATAAAGTAGGCATCCATTGTAGGATGTACCCAATTTTAGGTTAAAACCTGTGTAGCTAAGAAGAAAAAAAGCAGGGCTAACAGGTATTCCAGACTTACATTTAACTTGGGGGAAGCAATAGGTTGTCATGTTACCATCATTCTGATGACACGGAATGATGAGATGCTCTGAGAGCATCCTTCATTTTCCAAGAGAAAGCCAGGCAGATAAATCCTATTGGGTTGGCACATATGTCTGGACCTATCTCAGTCCACACTGCCTTCATTAATATACTGAATATAAGTCCTGCTATCTGGAAGGCCAAGGCCCTTCTTATTGTTTTTCTTCAGAATTATCTCAGTTATGTAGGGTCCTTTACTCTGCTTGTCAAGTTCCATGAAAAAACCCGGTTGGGATTTTTATTGGAACTGCATTGAATCTGTAGATCAAACTAAAGAGTACGGATATCTTTATAATACTGAGTCTTCCAATCAATGAACATGCTGTAACTCTCTCTTTATTTAGGTCTTTAATGTTTCTCAATAATGCTTCCTAATTTTCTTCATAAATAATTTGCATGATTTTTAGATTTATTTATAAGTGCTTTACATTTATTGGTGCTGTTATAAATGGCATCTCTTTTTGAAATTATACTTTCTACCATCTGTTGCTGGTATATACAATGCAAGAGATGTCTGTGGTCATCACAATGACATTGAAAAAATGTCCCTAAAATGGACATCCTTGCCTTGTTTCTGATCTTTAAGTGAATGCTATTACTGTTTCACCATTAGTGATGAATCTGTAGGGTTTTTTAGGTAGCCCTTATCAGATTAAGGAAGTCCCCTTCTATTCCTAATGTGCTAAGAGGGTTTTTTTTAAATCATGAATAAATGTTAAGCTTTATTACATGTTTTCTCTACATCTATTAAGGGTATCACATAATTTTTCCCATTTAGACTGATAATGTGGTGAATTATGTTAATCAATGTTCTAATGTTAATTCAAACTTTTATTCCTGAAATAAATCCAATTTGATCATGATGCGTTTTTTAATACATTAATGAATTTAATTTACTGATATTTTATGCAGTGTTTTTACATCTGTATTTTGGAGGGAGATTTTTCTGACTCACAATTCTTTTCAGTTTTTGGTATTAAAGCAATACTGGCCTCATAAAAGAAACTGGGTGTATTGTTCTTTTTTTCCCCCCTCTATATTCTGGAATCATTTGTATATGGTTAGCATTATTAGCTACACACATATTTAGTAGAACTCACTAGTAAACACATCTGGATCTGGTGTCTTATTTGTGGGAAGAAATCTTTTGTGGGGGAAGTTTTTAAAGTTATTATTAAATTTCTTTAATGAGTTCCAAATTCTTCAGACTGTATTGTTTATTGATTCAAATTTTTAAAGATACATTTGTCTAGAAATTTGGATGTTTTGTCTACATTTTTACAATTATAGGTGAATAGATGCCACATTGGTGAATAAAATCATTCTTCCTACATTCTTATTTCAACCTCTGCAGGTGAAATTATGTCCCCTTTCATCATTAATATTTCTAACTCACCCCTTTTCTTTGTTTATCCTTGATCAATGTTACCACAAGTTTATCTTTTTTCTTCTTTTCAAAAAATTAAATCTTGGCCTTCGTATTATGTGTTTGTTTCTAACATTTCTGACTATTTCCTTCCTTATGCTCACTATGTTTGTATTCTACTGTTCTTTTCTAACTCTTAATTCAATACCTAACTCACTGACTTTCGTTTAAGGCTATAAATGTTCCTCTAAGTGTTACTTTGGTTACAGGTCAGAAGTTAGATATATAACAATTTTCAATTCTAAAGATGAAAACATTGCATTCCCTGTGCTCTGTTTTATTAATGAATTTTATCTGCTTTTCTCCTTTTCCATATTATAAGTTTTGATCTACTCATGCCTGTTTAGTATCTCTTGGCACAACGTAATAAAACAGCCATATTTATTCTTATCCTTAAAAACTACAAGACTTCCTAATGGCTGGTAAAAGAGGAGGGAGGGGGAAATGTAAAGAGAAAGATTCTCCAAGCATTTTTAAAATTAATTTTTTAAAAAATTGTGATAAAGCATACGTAACAAAATTAACCATTTTAAATGTACAGTTCACTGGCATTAGGTAAAATCATATTGTTGTACAGTCATCCCCACCATCCATCTCCAGAACTTTCCATCTTCCCAAACTGACACTCTGTCCCCATTAAACACTCACTCCCCTCCCCTCCCCCAGCCCCTGGCACCACCATCTACTCTCTGTCTCTCCGACTCTGACTCCTCTGGGACCTTATATGAGTTGAATCACACAGTATTTGTCTGTGTCAGGCTTGTGTTGAGCATAATGACTTCAAGTTTCATCCATGTTGTAGCCTGTGTCAGAATTCCCTTCTTTTTTAAGGCCAAATAATATTCGATTGTAGATATATGCTACATTTTACTTATCCATTCACCCGTCAGTGGCTACTTGAATTGTGTCCACCTTTTGACCATTGTGAATAACCCTGCTTTGAACAAATATCACTTTGAGTCCCTACTTTCACTTATTTTGGGTATACACCCAGAAGTAGAATTTCTGGATCATATGATAATTCTATTTTTAATTTTTTTTAGAAATTGCCCTACTGTTTTCCATGTGGCTTCACCATTTTACATTGCCTGTTTTGCAGGGGCTCTGTGAATGTTCCATATATGTGGCCATGAGATCAAGCTTGTTCATTATATTGTTCAAATATATATCTTTACTTTTTGTCTGCTTCAACTATCAAGTGCTAAGAGGAGTGCCTTTAAAATCTTCCACTTTGGTGGTGCAGTTATCTAATGTAAAGTATTTTATATCTTCTTTTTTTCTATTCCAGGTCTTAGAATACTGGACAGCATTTTACATTAATAACATATCACAACTCATACCATCCCCATATTTGAGTAGCTCTGTCAGTTTTTGCTTCATTTATTGTGAGACTATGTGTTTAAGCACAAACATATTTACAAGTATGTTTTCATGACAGAGAATTATCTCTAGTAATGCTTTCTGCATTAAAGTCTATGCCTTCTGATTATAACAGTGTTAAGCCAACTTTCTTTCTGGCTATTTACATTCTTTAACAGGTAACTTGTTATATCATTTATATTTAAATGTAAACATGTTGCTAGATTTTAATTTTTCTTATCCAGCCTGACAATACTTGTCTTTTCATTTGGGTAGACTTATGCAGTCCAATAGAAATTTAATGTGAGACCCTTCTGTAATATAAAATGTTCTACCAGCCGCATCTAAAGTTTCTTTTAAATGGTGAAATTAATTTTTTAAATTATGGCTTTTGGTTACAGTTGACATTCAATATTATTTTATATTAATTTCAGGTGTACGGCATAGTCATTAGACATTTGTATAATTTTAAAAGTCACCGCCCTCCCCCCCGCCCCCGACTAGTCTAGTACCCACCTGGCACTATACGTAGTTGTAACATTATTGACTATATTCCCTATGCTGTGCTTTACATCCTGGTGACTGTTTTGTAACTACCAATTTGTATTTCTTAATCCCTTCACCTTTATATTTTATGTAACAACATATCCAAAATGTTATCACTTTAAAATGCAATCAATATAAAATTTTAATAAGATATTTTACCTGCTTTTTTATTCCTGGTCTTCAAGTTTTGGGATGCATTTCACACCTCTCAATTCAGACTATCCACATTTCAGGCACTCAAAAGGGGTTGAGGCTGGTGACCGCTGTATGGAATAGCATAGATTTAGACCATCTACATTAATTCCAATTACTGATATGTAAGAATTTATTTTGTACTTTCTGATGGTTTCTCCTTTTCTATATTTCTTTTTCTCTCCTTCCTTGCCTTGTTTTAGACTATTTTTTCCCTCATTCCAGCTTCTTCTTCTACTTTATTCAGAAGTGACATATTTTATACCTATTCTTTAGGACATTTCCAGAGACGCTTTAATTTATAAATTTAATCTATCAAAGTCTAATGCTATTCAGTCTTTTCCTGGATCCAAAGCCTCAGAAATGATCTGCTTTATTCACTCTTGCCCCCTACAGGCCGCTCTCCACACAGCAGTCAAAGTGAGATTTGGGTTAAAAATATTTTTAATGTGTCATATTTATTTAAAATCATACATAATCCATCCAAAGACATCTGTTGGACAAAACAAACATTTTTAGGATAAAAATATCTTTTTATACTCTTCCAAGAATGAATACTACTAATCAAAAGGAATAAAACAACTCAAATATCAAGAGAAGAAAAAGTAACACAGAAGTGTGAATTCGCTTTTTATTTTTAGTGGATTAAAACATCCTACATTTATTTTTTTATTGAGGTATGATTGACATACAAAAAAATCTGCACAGCTTTTATGTATATATCTCAATGAGTTTGTAGTAAAGGAAACACCTGTAAAACCATCACCATAAATAAAGCTATAAGCTTAATCATCACCTCTAAAATTCCCCTCCTTCATCCTTTTTGTGTGTGTGTGTGTGTGTATGATAAGAACATTTAACATAAGATAGACACTCTTAAAAAAATAAGATTACAATACAGTAATCTATAAGCATTGTGTGTACAGTAGATCTCTAGGACTCATTCCTCTTTCATAACTGACACTCTGTCCCCATTAAACACTCACTCCCCTCCACCCTCTCCCAGCCCATCGCACCCACCATCTACTTTCTCTGTCCATGAATAGACTACTAGGTCCCTCATATAAATGGAACCCATTCCCTTCCATGGCCGAATAATATTCCATTATATATATGTACCGCATCCTCTTTATCCATTCATCCATTGATGGACACCCAGGCTGCCTCCACATCTTAGACATTGTAAACAGTGCTGCAACAAACATATGGATGCAAATGTCCCCATGAAGTAGCGGTTTGAATTTCTTCAATAAATACCCAGAAGTGGGATTACTGGGTCCTTGTTTGTCTCTTGTTATAGTCTTAGCTTTAAAGTCTATTTAGTCTTGTATAAGTATTCCTTTGCCAGTATTTGTTGTTTCCATTTTCATGAAATATCTTTTTCCATCCCTCTACTTTCCAGTTGTGTGTGTCTTTCAATCTGAACTGAGGTTCTTGTAGGCAGCATATGTAAGAGTTTTGTTTTCTTATCCTTTCAGCCCTTCCATGTCTTTTGATTGGAGCATTTAATTCATTTACATTGAAAGTAATTGTTGATAGATATGTAGCTATTGCCATTTTATTATTCATAGCTTTGATTTTTTTTTTCCATCTTAAAGAACTCTGTTTAACATTCCTTGTAATACTGGTCTGGTGAAGATGAACTCCTTTAGAGTTTCCTCATCTAGGTACCTCTTCATCTGTCCTTCAATTCTAAATGATAGCTTTGCTGGGTAGATTACCCTTGGTTGTAGGTCCTTGCTTTTCATCATGTTGAATATTTTGTGCTAATCCCTTCTGGCTTGCAAAGTTTCTGTTGAGAAATCAGCTGACAGTCTTATGGGAGTTCCCTTATAATTTACTAGTTGCCTTTCTCTTGCTGTTTTTAAGATCCTCTCTTTGTATTTAACCTTTGCCATTTTCATTATAATGTGTCTTGGTATGGGCCTGTTTGGGTTCATTTTGTTTGGGACTCTCTGTGATTACTGAGCTTGTATATCTATTTTCTTTGTCAGGTTAGGAAAGTTTTAAGTCATTATTTCTTCAAACAGGCTCTCAATCCCTTGTGTTCAGTCTTCTTCTGTACTCATATGATGCAAATGTTGTTATGCTTGATGTTGTCCCAGAGGTCTCTTAAACTATCCTCATTTTATAAATTCATTTTTCTATTTGCTGTTCCAACTGGGTTTTTCTGCTACCTTGTCTTCCAAAATTTCTGATTCAATCCACTGCTTCACCTAATCTACAGTTGATTGCCTCTAAAACATTTTCATTTCAGCTATTGTATTTTTCATTTCTGACTGGTTCTTTTTTTATGTTTTCTATCTCCATTTTTATGTTTCTAATCTCTTTGTTGAAGTTCTCATTGAGATTATTGAGCATCCTTATAACCAGTGTTTTGAACTCTGTCTCTAGTAGGTTGTTTGTGTCCATTTCATTTAATTCTTTTTTTGGAGCTTTGTTCTCTTCTCTCATTTAAGACATGTTTCTATTTCTCATAATTTTTGCTGCTTTTCTGTGTTTGTTTCTATGTATTAGGTAGAGCTTTTACGTCTCTCAATCTTGGTAGAGTGGCTTTATGTAGTAGGTGTCCTGTGGGCCCCAGTAGCGCAGTCTCTCTGGTCACCTGAGCCAGGTGTTTCATGTGTATCTTTTGTGTGGGTTTTGTGTGCCCTCCTGATGTGGGTGAGCATTGGTTGCCATTTGCATGTCAGTGGGAGGGATTGACCCTCAGGCTGATTGCTTGTGAGGACTGGCCATGATTACAGTGCAGGAACTATTATGCAGGGGCTGACTCTACAAAGCAGGGTTTACTTTAGTGGGACTCTGGTGTCTGCCAAGTCATTTGTGGAGGTGTTTGGGTGGTGCTCTGGCATGGTCTGAAGCTGGCCACCAGGTGTGCTGGTTCTGGAGCCTCTAGGGAGGAGCTCTTGTACAGGCGAAGTTCAGTCACTCTGTGTGCCCTGCCTGGAGCCACTTAGTTTGAGCTACAAAGTGAACTGAACATTGTTGCCACTTGTCCTGGGCTTGGAGGTTCCTGAGAGAGGCTACGCTGCAAACTGAGACTGGCTGAGGCTAGTGCCAGGCTTGGGGTTGTTTAGCAAGGGACATGGGGCACACCAAGGCCAGATGTTTCTTATTTGCAGTTTGTGAGCTTTTGAGAGAATATAGGATAGTCCAAAGAATGAGCCAAGAGAAGCAGTTTGTATGGAAAGCCACTGGAAGCAGCTTGGGTGCACCTGCAAGTTGGACCTCAGAGAATCATCAGGGCAGAGCAAACAGTTTCAGCCACGTTGTTCAAAACTCAGATGTAGTGCCTGCCTGTGTGCAGGCTGGGAGGCAGGAAGAAAAATGCTGTCTGGGAAAATGCTGTCCCCCCAGCCCTCATCCATGGGCCAGACAATTCATTTCCTCCCTGTATGTCCCTGGCATTTCAAGCTGCTGCTCCAATGCTGGAGCTCAGAAAGAGTGGATCCATGCATGGGCCCTTTAAGAGAAATGCTTAGAAATCCAGCAGCACTCTGTCTCACTCAGCCATAATCTCTACTGGTTTTCACAGCCAGAAGTTGTGGGACTTCTCTCCCTAGCACTGGAACCCTGGGCTGGGAAGCCTAATTTGGAACTCAGACCCCTCACTCCTTGGGGGAACCTCTACAGCCAAGATATCCCTCCTGATTTTTAACTGCCACACGTGGGTGCGAGGCCAGCCCATTCACGTCTGTGCCCCTCATGCCAGTCTTGACCTTGATTTTTCTGTATATCCTTAGTTGTAGGACTTCTGTTCAGCTAGACTTCAGGGGTTCTTAATGATTGTTGTTATGTTGTTTAGTTGTAATATTAACGTGGTCATGGGAGGAGGCCAGCACAGTGTTTACCTACTCTGCCAGCTTGACTGGAAGCCTTACTGTGGTTTTGGTTTGCATTTCCCTGATGGTTAGTAATGTTGAGCACTTTTCGTATGCCTCTTGACCTTTTTATATATTATTGGGTGCTTGCTAATATTTTAATTAGAACTTTTGCATATGAGTTTTTAAATGAAATTAGTGCATTCTTGTAAGTGTCTTTTTGTGACAATACATGTGCATTTATGTTGGTTATATGTCTAGGAGTGCATTTACTTATGTTCTATCTTCAAGAAAAAGAACAAAATGGAGCTACTTTTCCAGATATTAAGACCTATTATAAGGCTATAGTAATTGTGACAGTGTGGTACTAGTGCAAGGAGGGACTACAATCAAGGTAGATAGTAAATATAAAATGAAAGTTAAAACAATAAAGCTTCAAGAAAGTAAGATAAGGGAATATATATTTATGTTAGGGTAAGCAAAGGTTTTTTAAAACAGGGCTCAAAAAATACTATTTAAAGAAAATATTAAATTAAATATTATTATTAGATTACATTAAAAGTAAAATCTTCTGTTTTACAAAAGACACTAGTTCAGAGAATGAAAAGGTAATTCACAGGGTGAAAGAAGATATTTGAAAAAATATAATTGATACAGGGCTTACTTCCAAAGTATATAAAGAATTTCTATAAATAAAAAGACAACCCACTTTTAAAAGGGCCAAAAGATGAGAAACCAATACTTCACATAAAACAATATGCAAACCATAAACGTGAAATGTGCTCAACCATACTATCAGGAAAATGCAAATTAAAATCACAAGGGTACCCCTTATAGAACAGCTAAAATTTAAGACTGACCACACTAAGTTACTATAATATAGACCAACAGATATTTTCACATTTGTCTTGTGTAGTTGATATAATGACAACTTCTTTGGAAAACTGGTATTATATTAAACAGTTGAAGAGAGAACTCAAATTACTAAAATTAGTAATGAAAATCAGTACATTATTGCTAATTCTATAAAAATAAAAAAGGACGATAAAAGAGAGAAGGTCGAAGACGGTGGATTAGGTAAACACTATGCCTACTGCCTCCCAGGATCACACTAAAATTACAAATAAATTATAAAACAATCAACCTCAAGAATCATCTGAAGACTATGTGAAAAGAACCCCTATAACTAAAGATACAATGAAGAGGCCACATTGAAACCAGTAGGAGAGGCAGAGATGCAAACAGGCTGACCCCATACCCACAGATAGTGGTTGAACACCAGGAAGGAAACCCCAATGACACAAATCTTCCCATAAGCGGGAAGCGTCCCAGCCCCTAACCAGGCTCCTCAGCCCAGGAGTCCTGTGCCAGAAAAGGAGTGCCCACAACATCTGACAGTGAAAATCAGCAAGGACTCTGTTCGTCCTGGTAAAATAGAAGGTGACTGGATACCCAGATGCCCTCTTAAAGGGCCCTCACACAGACTCACTCATTTGCAAACACTCACCTGGTCTCCGGTGGAGGGGCAGCAACTTGAGAGACACCAGAGACATACCAGGAAAGACTGAGTTGTTTGGCTTTGTCGCAAGGGCTTGAACCATTGTTCCAGTGTGGAGCCTGCCTCACATGTACCCTATAGGAAGGCGCCATCTTTTCTTTTCTTTTTTTTTAAAGATTTTTATTGGGGAATTGGGGGAGGGCAACAGCGTTGGGGAATTGGGGAAGGGGAACAGACAAGTTGCTGTCCTTTTGTTCTTCAGTCTAGTTGTGGAAGACACCGCCTCACTGGCCCATGTTGGTATTATCATTGTGCTCTTCCCAGGTAAGAGAGTCGCTCACCAGCCATTGGACGGCCACTCACAGCGACTCACGATGGCTCACGGCAGCTCACAGCAGCTCAAGAAAACTCACACCCACTGTCGGCCAGCCCCACTGCAGCCTACACTGTCACTGGCAACTCACAGCAGCCCAGCTCCAGGTTGAGCTGTTGTTCACCATCTTAGCTGTAGAGGGCGCAGCATCACTGGCCCTCCTGTGGGATCCGAACTGGGGCCCTGCGGCTCAGAGCTGGCGTTCCAAGCCAACTCTTAACCAATGTACCACTAGGCCAGCCCTTTGTTTTTTATTTCTGACTTCATTTATTTGTATCTTTTCTCTTGTTTCCTTAGTGAGTCTAGCCAGGGGTTTGTCAATTCTATTAACACACAATTCAGTATATAGATAGATGATGTATTATAGAATTGTACACTTGAAACCTAAATAATTTTACTAACCAAAGTCACCCCAATAAAATTAATAAAAATTTGAAAAAAGAAAAGCTTAAGAAAAATTAGTCTATATTCAAACTAAAACCATTTTAATAGATCTTTGCTTTCCAGAAACAATAGTAAATGGAACAAAGCATCTTGTGAAATGTGATCCTGAACAAGTCACAGCAAATAAATAAATGAATACTTCCACCTCAAAACAGAGGCTACTTTCTTGGAAAGAAGGTAAACAGACTGAGCAATTTCCAGCAGGGGGGGTTGCCAAAACGAAACTCAAGCAGTTGAATATGAAACCCTCTTAAAAGAATTTGTGGGGAGAGTAACGCTTGTAGAGTTCATGTTATTAGTAATTGTGAATTAGAGCACTGGCTTATTTGATAGTCTATCAAACCAGGTTAAAAAACTTATTAAGTGAGTACTGGATTTGAAGGCCTATCAGATAATCATTGTATTTTTTATTATGGTTAATAAACACTTATTCAAAAAAAAATTGGGGGTAGCCTGACCAAAGGATTGAAATCTGTCTTTAATAACTGACACAAAGGTGGAAGGGCTCCCCCCAAGTAGCCGGGCCCACCCCGAGCTCACTTTGTTATGCTCCCAAGCAAACTTTGCTGTAGGGGAGAAATTTTCTTTCCAGAGGTGTAGTGTCCAGGGAGCACTTTGTGTGAATGAGGTAAGCATGGACTCCACATGGATATTTGAAGACTTGGAGCCAAAGTATTTATCTAACACGGCAGAGGCCACGTGTCCCACGGCCCATCCCTGGGTCTGTTCTAATTCTTCATCAGACCTAGGACCACAGACCTCTGCTATGTCATCATCATGACATCTAATGTCCATTCTAAGTCATGATTTGTAATCTGTATCTGGAAACAGTCCCTGCATTTAACAATAATACCTACACCTAATACAACCCACTGTCACAACTGATGTGGTCACAAAACATTAATGATCTTCTGTAAACCAAGCAAATGTTTTGAACCACAATTGTGCATAAAATTCATAGCCAGAATCCCCAAGTTCAAAAAATTTGCACAAGACACATAATTAACACTCTCTCTCTCTCTCTCTCTCTCTCTCTCTCTCTCTCTCTCTCTCTCTCTCATACACTTCTTACAGAACTGTGCTCAGGGAATCACCACTGAGGGCATGTTTTGGGAAACTGCTGCCCCAGGGGTTTTGTTTGGAAAATCTATCCCAGTAGGGCACAGCTCTTTCTTGAGTGAGCAGAAAAGAAAGATATGCTTGGGCCGGCCAAGTGGCGTGATGGTTAAAAACTCGCTTGGGATGCCAGAGGGCCCCGGTTCGGATCCCACATATGAGGGCCAGTGACACTGCCCTCTACAGCTAAGATGCTGAACAACAGCTCA
>NW_017731552.1:2867195-2874685 GCF_001890085.2 Hipposideros armiger | reverse complement strand
AACCCACCCCCCACTCCCACCCCTGCCGCAATACATCCTTTTTGGTGACAGAATACCTGGTTGATTCTATTTTCCAGTTGACAGTTACAACAAATTTCTCCGGACTCTCCATAGTCCCTTGATTTGTTGAGTTGGCAACCTTCAGGTTTAGGGGCATGATTTAGAATCATCAAACAAACAGGGTTTGTCCTGTGGCTTTTCATTTTCTTTTGCACCATCAATTTGAAATTGTGTACCTGTTATCTATGGAGTCTGCAGACATGATGCAAAAAAAAAATAGAGTGATGATAACCCAGTGCTTTGAGATGATATCCAATACTTACACCTAGACAGAATATGAACTTGAAAGTAGAAAATGCCCAAGAGCCCCTTATTGTACCTTCCTTGTTGCACAAATATGACCTCTATGGTTTCCAATCACCCCCTGTCCTCTTCCTGTGGGACACAACTCTCAGGACAGGTTCTTCCTGGCTTTGAGGGACACCAGAAAAAGAGAAAAAACAAACTCGTTGATACAATAAATAATCAGACACTGATGAGTGGTGTTTTCAGAGAAAGGCTCTTGATAAGGAAGGGGAAATGTAAAAATACCACCCATCTTGTGGTTAGAGGGAGAAAGACGATTCTCTCATAGCTCATTAAAAACAAGACTGACTGCCACCTGTTGCCAGTGAAAAGCTGCCATTTTTGTTCTCCTGCAATAACTTTTTTTTCAAAACAACCCCCCGTAATTTTTTTCCAAAACCCAATAAAAACTGTCGTTAGGCAAACATCAAACATTACAGGACTGGGGCCCTCTCAGGACCTTATAAATGTGTGCATGTGAGGAGGGGATATGAATGTGCTCTGTGTGTATTTTCAGCCTATATTTGAATCTGAAAGTCCAGATAACATCTCAATCTGAAGAAAGCCCAGGCATGTCTGGGCTTGTCCCTTGAGTGACAGGGCACAACCTGCCTACTTTATCATTTGCATAAGAATAAATGAAGAAGCCTTAGAGTCTAGAATTAATTGTAAGGAAGGAAAGAGCCGTGCAACCAAATATATATACATATATACACATATATATGTATATATATATATTTTTTTATTATTACAATTCATATAATATAAATCATCATATTAAAAATATTTATCATTAGGGCTGGCCGAGTGGCGCATTGGTTAAGAGCTGGCTTGGGACACCAGCTCTGAGCAGCAGGGCCTCGGTTCGGATCCCACATGATGGCCAGTGACACTACCTTCTACAGCTAAGATGGTGAACAACAGCTTGACCTGGAGCTGGGCTGCCGGGAGTCTCTGGAGACCATAGGCTGCAGCCCCTGCTGCAGAGGGCTGCCATAAGCTACCGTGTGGGTGGCAGCCAGTGTGAGCGGCCAGCAGCTGGGGTGAGCTGCCAAGAGCCACCGTGAGCAGCCTCCAGAGGCCGGCAACTGATCTGCCTCAGCCAGGAAGAACACAATGATAATACCAATATGGGCCAGTGAAGCAACGTCCTCCACAACTAGACTGAAGAACAAAANAGCTCCAGGTTGAGCTGTTGTTCAGCATCTTAGCTGTGGAGGGCAGTGTCACTGGCCCTCATATGTGGGATCCGAACCGGGGCTCTCTGGTGTCCCAAACAAGTTCTTAACCATCGCGCCACTTGGCTGGCCCAAGGAACCATTCTTTACTGTATGACTTAGATCAAGACTTATAGATGTCCCATTTATCTGTAACGAGGCCAGAGCACACCCTCCAATTCCCATTCTTTGGGTCATAAGTGATTCACTGAACTGCTTGTCTCCATTGACCAATCAGAACAAAATGCTTGCTAACCAAACCTCTCCTTCCCTCAGGCCCCTGAATTTAGGCCCCCCTCACCCCAGCCAACAGAGAGCCCCTCCCAAGAACAAGCTGCTTTAGGGTAAACATCCTCTGATCCACTCTCCTATCACATTGTCCTTTCATCCCACGCCCCCAGTTCTAGAAAGCTCAGTTTTTTCTAGCATTGTTCATTCCTTTCTATAAAAGAAAACCTTTTTGCCTAACTCTTGAGATGCTTGGAGACTTGTAGTCAGTGTGTTCTCCTATTGCAATAATCCCCAATTATTCAATGTGGTACAAGATGTTTAAACAGACCCAAAAATCTTTAGTTCAAATAGGAAGACAAAAGCAGGGAAACTTAGAACTTATGTTCAGCAATTAATGTTTCATTATATTATCTTATTTGGAAATGATATAGATATTCAATGACTAGCTATCATTTAACTTAACGTAGTTAAATTTTAAGGTTTCAAGTTACTAAAAGGATTTTGAAACTATTTTATTTTATTTTTTTAGGGTTGATTTATTTTTTTCCCTTTTCACCTGTCCCCCTACCCAATCTACTTGGGGAACTGTCAGGTTGTTTTCTGTATCTTTGGGTCTGTTTCTGTTTTGCTTTTTTAGATTCCACATGTAAGAGAAATTATATGGTATTTGTCTTTGTCTGTCTGACTTATTAACATTTCACTTAGCGTAATACCCTCTAGATCCATCCGTGTTGTCACAAATGGCAAGATTTCATTCTTTTTATGGCTGAGTAATATTCCATTGTGTATATGTACCACTTCTTTATCCCATCATCTATTGATGGACACCTAAGTTGCCTCCATATCTTGGCTATTGTAAATAATGCTGCAATGAACATAGGGGTGCACATTTCTTTTCGAATTAGTGTTTCGTTGTTTTCTTTAGATAAACAACCAGAAGTGGGATTACTACGTAGGTCATATGACAGTTCTATTTTTAAATTGAAACTATTTTAAAGTAGACATGTTTTATAAAACATAATTGTTCTTTATCACATCCCGTGTGACAACGGCTGGGGAGCTCAAGGAGGAGTGGCGAGGGGTTAAAAAATACAAGAGCCAGGTATTGAGTTAATGCAGGCCAGGGGTCTCAACTCTCTGTGGACTGAGCCCCGAATCTGGTGGATGCAAAGCTTTTATTCTCAACTGTCACAAAAAAGTAAATTTGGATATCTCAATTTGGATACATGTTAATTCAATGTATCTGGCAACAGCTTTACCGAAAATCGAAACTCGTGTACAAACACAAGTTGTGTTTTCACACATACAAGACGACGATCTCTATGGATGGACTCAGCATTCTGAGACCATCAGATAAGGAAGCTTTACCGAGATTATTCCCTCTGGTCTCAGCATTCCAAGACACTTCCTTATGACTTCAAAAGATCAATGTGTGAGAGCATTTGAGTCGGCAGCTGCAAGGTGACAGTTCTTGAAAATTTATCTCAACTTGTATTTATTAATTCTCTTGTTCTTGACAATTATGTTTGGATTACTTGTGAAAACTTCATGTGAAAAATAGATAAGGAAACCTAATTCCAAAGTGGAGTTGGGAAGCCTTGAAGGGGTACCACGCATCTCAATCTGCATGGTCAGCGGGAAGAAAGGGGATTCTTACACACCTCAGTACAACAGACTATCCGCCACCAGCAGCCAATGAAAAATTGCCCCTCTCAACTCTTGCTCTCCTCCAATGACTTTTTATTCTAAACAACCCTGCCAAATTTCTCCCCAGACCCAATAAAAACTGACCTTACCTTTGTCTCTTTGGACTTGCCTATGGTCACCATCGTCTGCTTGTCCTGAATTGCAATTCCTCTGCCATTCCTGAATAAACTCATTTTAAAAAATAATATAATTGCTCTTTGCTCAATTTAAGTTTTACATTACTTGGTGATCAGAAGTGGGATCCAAAGAACACCCTCAAAAACTCTGAAGCCGGTGAGCAAACAGGTGCCACAGTACCCATAGAGCTAAATGAGCTCACCAAACACCCCCATCAGTCCATGACAGCAGTGACCCCTTAGTTTGCCCTATAAATAATTTTGCTGGAATCCCAAATGCCACTATATGCATAAACTGTTCTGCAGTTTCCTCTCATAAGATTAGAAAACTAAATTCTCATACCCCTGTTCCTTGACTCAATTTAACCCAACACTGGAATGGGAAGACAAGTTCCATTTCATATCTATTGGATGGTACCACGGAGCAACCAATATAAACCAGGCCATTTTTGTAGGCTTGCTGTCAGACCATGTATCTGGATAGTCTTTCAATATGTAATAATACAGTATATGAACCTTGGCTGAATGATGACAACACCTCTACACTGGTCAATGGGTCTGTAAATGTTAATACTTATGAGGGAGCCTTATGTGCACTCCCTGGCTACTCATTTTATGTGAAAGCTTTGGCAATGGCCCCTTATGCTTGGGCAACTCATTGTCTTGACAGCTGAAGGATAAAAGGACAATACACTCTTGCTGTATTTAATGTTCTATTGGCTCTTGATAACAGGTCCGAGGCCTCCCATTGGCCCTCCCCAATACACTTTCATAGTTTCCTTAAAAGAGAACCCCCAGGAGAAACCTGATTTTATCTTTTACTCCCTGGGAAGGGCATTGTTCCCTCCTGTGCCAATGGATGCATGCTCAGAAATCTCTCTCTGAAATTAAGAGACCTTGCTGATCCCACTGCCAAGGCAATAGCTAACCCAACAAAGATCACCTGATTCCTTAGCTGAAGTGGTTCTAGACAGCAGAATAGCTCTTGATGATTTCCTTGCTGAACAAAGAGATGTGTGTGCAATTGCACTTGGATAAATTCCTCTGGGGAAGTCAAAACTCAGCTACATAAAATTAGAAAACAAGCCCATTGGTTATGATAAAAATTATGACAGAGACTTTAAGCTAGACTTCACCAACTGGGCTGGTCTGTGGGAGGAGCTAGGGCTTATGGGAGGAGTTCTCACACTGCATGTCACCACCAGAACCCTACAGGAGGAATTCTTTGCTTACAACAGAGTTCAGTGGTTGTAACTGCTCCTCCCCTTAACTTCCTCTTCCCTTCTATACGTCCCTCCTCCATCTTTGTCCAGTTCAGGGTGTGTACATGGCTAGCCATGTCTGTGCACACCTGATTATAATACTCCATCCCTACCCCACCCCTCACCCTCCCACCCCNCTTAGCTGTGGAGGGCAGTGTCACTGGCCCTCATATGTGGGATCCGAACCAGGGCCCTCTGGCGTCCCAAGCCAGCTCTTAACCATTGCACCACTCGGCCGGCCCCTATAGCTGACATTTAATAGTATATTAATTTCAGGCGCAGTAGTTAGACATTTATATAACTTATAAAGTGATCCCCACGATAAGTCTACTACCCCCCAACAGCATACACAGTTATTACAATATTGACTGTATTCCCTGTGCTGTACTTAACATCCCCATGACTGTTTCGTAACTGCCAATTTGTACTTCTTAATCTCTGCCCCTTTTTCACCCAGCCCTCAACCCCCTCTCATCTAGGAACCACAATTTGTTCTCTGTCTGTGAGTAAGAACAACTTCTAAAGGCTCCACCTCTGATAATGACCATATTCTTGTTTCATGTTCTGAAAAATTTGCTCTGGAGTTGGGAGGCTCTTCTCACTGCCAGTGGGGTCGGTGTCCTGGGGCCTGAGGCACAGAGTGTGGCCAGGCTGAGGGGTGCAGTGCTGCTTCGGGCCAGGGACCAGGGACCAGGGACCAGGAGAGGAGCAGCTGTTACTGTGGCTCAGCATCCAGCTCCTCCGCAGAGCTCACCTCTCCCACAGTGTTCTGAGTGGGAGAAAGAAACGGATTCCTTTGCCCCCAACCTTCTGATAACCACTATACTGCTGTCTGTTCCTATGAGTTTTTGTTTCTTTGTTTGTCTTGTTCATTTGTTACTTTCAGTTTTATATCCTACATATGAGTGAAGTCAAAAGATTCTTGACTTCTTCTCTCTGACTTATTTTTCTTAGCATGATACTCTCAAGATCCATTCATGTTGTTGCAAATGACAGTTGTGCAGTTGTACACAGTTGTGTAACCACCAGCATAATCAAGACATGGAGTATTTCCACCACCCAAATAGTTCCTTCATGTTCTTGTCCTCAAACCCTCCCCCAGCTACTGGCAGCCACAGACCTGATTTCTATCCCTTCGGCTTTGTCTTTTACATAACACGATGTAAGTAGAAAATACACCTGTGTTTGAATTAGCTATTTTCAACTTGATTAAAGTCCAGACATTGTACAATTACATGTGAACTTGTAGATTCTTTCCAGGAGAAAAGACAAAGGTTATGGGGTGGCCTTTTTCTAACTAGTTTATTTTTGGGGAGTAACAGTTTAACTGAGATATAATTCACATTCATATACCATTTAAAGAATACAAGTCAGAGATTCAAGATGGCAGATTAGAAAACAACAACAACAAAAAAGAATACAAGTCATTGGTTTTTAGTGTATTTACTGAGTTGTGCAATCATTACCACAATCAATTTTAGAACATTTTCATCACCTCTCCAAAAATATATTTTGTCCCTTAGCTGTCACCTCCCCATTTTCTCTTCCTCCCAACCCCTGGCAATCATGAACCCACTCTCTGTCTCCATGGAGCTGCCTGTTCTGGACATTCCTCATATTCATATACAGAATCACACACTGTGTGGCTTTATGTGTTTGGCTTCTCTCACTGAGCACCGTGTGTTCAAGGTCCATCCACGTTGTAGCGAGTGTCAGCATTTCCTTCTGTTTTGAATAATATTCCATTGTATGAATGTAGCACAGATTCTTTCTCCATTCATGAGTTAATGGATATTTGGGTTGTTTCCACCTTGGTCTGTTATGGATAATACGCTACACATATTCACGTATGAACATTAATCACTTTTGTATTTAGTAGCAAATTCATTTTAGTTTTTTGACTGATTATATAAATTATGTCCCTTGAGTTTGAACCTACTTTATCATCTTTCCGGTTCCTTAATTAATGAATGAATGAAAGAAAATCTTTGACACCTGTTCATTTTATGACCATCACGGTTTTCACGTTGTGAAAATTGTACTTGAACGCCTCACTGAAGGCCACGGGTGCTCTCCTGTAGCCCTTTGCTACAACGAGAGCAAAAACTGGGGTCTGGTAATTGCTCCCTCCCCTAGCCCAGGCAGGATCCACCCATTCCTGGCAGGCTCCCTTAACCCTGTCCACACTGTCAGACATTGCCCTTTGTCTGAACACTGTGAAGGTGCTATTTATTTCCCAGCTGGACCTGACTGATTCTAACACTGCAGGGAGCATTAAGGGGTACAGTTCACACTTGTAGCCCCAGAAGACACATAGTAGTGTATAGCAGGTTCTCGTTAAATATTTGTCGAATGAATAAATCAAAGGGCACATGAAGACGCTCACTTTGCAGATTCCTTTTCTGTCTGCTGCTATGAGTTGGAAAGGTTAAGAAATTCCATTATCATTTGTGTTAATGGAAAACTGCTTACTGCAAGGAACCATTCTCTTTTTTTTTTTTTTTTTAGATTTTTTATTGGGGAATTGGGGGAAGGGAAACAGACAAGTTGCTGTCGTTTTTGTTCTTCAGTCTAGTTGTGGAGGACGTTGCTTCACTGGCCCAAGTTGGCAC
>NW_017731552.1:2855046-2861945 GCF_001890085.2 Hipposideros armiger | reverse complement strand
ATCTGCCTCAGCCAGGAAGAACACAATGATAATACCAATATGGGCCAGTGAAGCAACGTCCTCCACAACTAGACTGAAGAACAAAAGGACAGCAACTTGTCCCCTTCCCTGATCCCCCAACGCTGTTGCCCTCCCCCAATTCCCCAATAAAATCTTTAAAAAATATATATGTTTATTATTAAAGAAATAATTTTAAAAGAAAACGGAAAAAAATATACTGTGTCCCAACAAATCTGGGACAAAGAAGTGCAATGCTTAGGGGTGCACCCACTGAACCCCAAAAAATGTCTCATCAGCATTTTGGGATGGCAGCAGTGGCAAAGTGAGGTTAGTGCAGAGAGTGTCCCCACGGGCCAAAGGCGTCAGACGCTGAGAGGCGACAGCGCAGCTGAAGTAGAAGTTGAGTCTCAGCAGGCTAATGCTTCGGGTGGTGGGGGAGCAGATGCCCACAGCCAGGGTGGCCCTGTGCAGCATGGTGTTCTTCAGGGAGGAGGAGCAGTTGGCTAGTGTCACCTGGATGTGCAGCCTATAGATGCCGTCATGCTGCACACGGAGCTGCCCTTTGTCCAGCTGTGGTCCATGCAGGAAAGAGCGACCCAGTTCTGGGCCCCCCTGCCAGTGCAGCCTGGGGTCCTGCCGAGGTCCTGGAGGCAGAGGGTGAGGGTGGGATGGAAAGATGGAGGTTTAGGGAAACTGAGTGCTATAGACTGAACAGCCAAAATGTTTATGTTGAAACCTAACCCTCAAGGTGATGGTTTTAGGAGGTGGGGCCTTTGGGAGATGATTATGTCAGGAGGGTGGAGCTTTCATGAATGGGATTAGTGCCCGTATAAAAAGAGATCCCATGTCTATCAATGCATGCATGGATACGTAAATTGTATATCTAAATAGAATGGAATATTATTCTGCCATAAAAGGAAGTTCTGCCACTTGATACAACATGGATGGACCTTGAGGGCATTATGCTCAGTGAAAGAAGTCAGACAGAGAAAGACAAGTACCATATGACCTCACTTATATGTAAAATCTAAAAACAAACAAAGAAAAACCCAACGAACTCATAGATACAGAAAACAGATTGGTGGTTGCCAGAGGTGGGGGCTAGGGGTGGAAGGTGCAAAATGGGTGAATGGGGTCAAAAGGTACAAACCTCCAGTTATAATGTACAGCATGGCAACTATATACATATTATTATGTAATAATAGTCTATTGTATATTTGACAATGGCTAAGAGAGTACATCTTAAAAGTTCTCATCACAAGAAAATAATTTGTAACTATATGAGGTGATGGATGTTAATTAGACTTACTGTGGTGAGCATTTCACAATATATACCAATATTGAATTGTTATGTTGTACACCTGAAACTATATGTTATATGTCAATTATATCCCAGTTGAGAGAGAGAGAAAGCGAGCGAGAGAGAGAGAGAGAGAGAGAGAGAGAGAGAGAGAGAGAGAGAGAGAGAGAGAGACCCCAGAGTCCACTAGGTGAGGGAGGACACAGTGAGATCAAACATATGTTCTTTATAAGCAACCCAGTCTGTGGTATGCTGTTATAATAGCCTGGGCTGTAAGTGCAGAGAAAAAAAGAGGAACAGGGGTTCCCGCACTATGAAATGGAATGAACACAGCCCTCAAAACTCAGTTGAGAGGAGTAGGGTTACAGACAGAATGGGAGGGGATCGCCAAATGACTCACTCTCTCACATCTCTGCTCTGACAACCTTCTCAGGGATGCCTTCTTTAAGAACTTCACTTTCGAAGCAAACTCAGGCTGGCATGCTGATCCCCTTCTCTTGCTTAATTTTTCTTCAAAACATACTATATGTGCTTTACTCTACTTGGCATGCTGCATAATTTTCCAGCTCTTTTATGTATTGCCCCCGCAGTAGAAGGAAAATGAGAGGACAGGGCTTTTTGTCTGTTCCCTTCCCCACTGAGGCAGCCAAAGTAGTGCTTGGCTCACAGTAGATGCTCAACTTGTGTTTGTGGAATGAATGAAGGAATGCTAGCAATTGTTATTAGTGTGGTTTTAGTTGTTTTTGGCTCTCCCAAGGCAGAAGATCAAGTGTGAAGGACTGAGGGAAAGGATAAGTTAGCACACCCAGAAATACACTGCCTCAATCTCTTTTGCTCCCCCTCTTTTTCTCATTCTCTCTCTTTCATTCTTTTTCTCCCTCTATGTCTCTTTCTTTCTCTCCCTTTCTCTTTCTCTATTTCTCCTTCCCTCCCCTTCTTTCTCTCTTTTTCTCTTTCTCACTCAGTCTCCCTCCCTCCCTCCCTCCCTTCCTCTTTCTTCCTATCACTCTCTCTGTCCCTCTTTCTCTCGCTTGTCACTCTTTTTCTCTCCCTCCCAGAACTCCCCCCCACCCCACCCCTTCCACATCACCTGTGTGGTTCAGCTGGAGCTCAGCTACGTCCCACTGGAAGAAAAGAGAAAAGGGTAATCAGGACTCTCTTCTGTCCACCCTGCTATGCAGTTTCATCTCCAGGGGCTGACTTGTGAATGTTTTTTAAAATAACTTCTTAAAGAGGAAGTAAGTATGTTTGAACCAGCATGGAGCATAAGAAAATACCTTAAAAGAACTTAGTTTCCTGGACATAATGCGGGGAGGAGGCACGGGCACCTGTCTCTCTCCGCTGTAAAGCCCCCGCGCGCTGTAAAGCCCCCGCGCGCGTTCCCTGTGGTGGGTGTCCAGGGCTCGCAGGCGAACGGCTATGGTTCTCCTGTCCTTGGAGCCCCCGACACCCCCCAACCCCACCAGCTTTGTGAAGCACCCAGCAGCCTCTGAGTCAGCCTGCTGGGGGAACACCAAAGCCGAGTCATCCATTGTCGTTGCCACGTCCGACGCACCTTTCCCAGAGGCAGCCGCCCACCCTGGGATCCCCTCAGGGATTTACCTCCTGGGCAACACTACCCCGGAGCCCCGAACCCCAGGGCAGCCTTGTCTCTGCCTTACCTGCCTGCTTAGTCTCTATCTTTTGCTGTCGCTTCCCAACCAGATTTCTCCTCCTAGCTGATTTTTATCCATCATTCTGATTTTTTTCTTTTCTTCTCTTTTCGTTTTTCTTTTCTTTATCTCTCTCTCTCTCTCTCTCTCTCTCTCTCTCTCTCTCTCTCTCTCTCTCTCTCCCCCCCCCTCTCTCCCTCTCTCTTTCTTTCTTTTTTTGGTTAGTCAGTCAGTCTGCGCTCCAGCTGGACCCTCTAGGGCCTCCAATTTTGTTCTTGGTTGTCCCCCGCCAGGCCAGGTCCCCATCTAGAAGTCCCCAAGCTCCCCAGCAGGCGACAGATGTGCCTCTCTCTTATCCCTGCTTCTCGACTTACCCCAGGAGACTCGAGCCGGTGTTGCTGTGCGGGATGCTGGTTGCAGAGGATAAAGCATACCACCACCGTGCCGAAGAGAAGCAGCGCAAACACAGCCCGCAGGATGAACTCCCAGGGCAGGCGGCGCACCACGTAGGTGCAGGAGCCTTCCTCTGCCATCTCCATCGTGGTCCTCCGCCAGCGCTGCATGAGTTGCAAGCCCACAGTGCAGCGCAAGGGCGCCCGGAGCTCACCCAGGAAATGAACTTCAGCCCGCGGCTTCAGGGCTTGGGCCTGTCTCAACCTGCCAAGGACATGCCCCGCCCTGCTGTGGGGAGGTCCCTGCAAAGGGGGTGGGGGGACTTGAGTTCTTCCCGTGCAGGGAAATCCCCTCTAACTCCTAATGGGCCCCTTGGGCCAGGGAGTTGCCCGTCCCTCAGTCTTCCCATTCCACTCCCTAGTTCAGCTTCCAGGTACTCATTCATTCTTTTTTTTTTTTTAATTTATTTTTTTTATTGTTAGTTTCAGGTTTACAGAACAATTCATTCTTTATCCATCCATCCATCCATGCATCCAACAAAATTTCATTAGAGTATCTACGATAGACCAGACTCTGCTTTGAATAACCAGGTTGCTGTCCCTGGGGGAATTCCACGGATTGATCGTTCTCTAGACTGTGCAATTTCTAAAGACGGTGGAAGTCTGAAACCAGAGCTGGCTGTGCCTTCATTCAAGAGGCTGTAGAGGGGGGACATGGCGTTTCCTTTTCAGCTAAGTCCCTTCATGACTTCTGAGAAGTCAGGGGACTCCTGGCACATTGTGGAGCCGTCCAGCCCCACCTACGCCCCTGAGAAATGAGGACAGCTTGAAGGTGCCAACTCAGGCGTCCTCGTTTTCCAACTTGGCCGCCCCTTCACTGTCCCTTTGCTGTGGATGCCTCCAAGAGCGCTATGCCTCTTGGTGCTCTCCTTGGCTGAGTTCTAAATAGGAAGGAGACAAAGGCCCATTGGCTACAGCTCCCCCTTAACTAATATCATGCCTCCCAATTCTTGGATTTCAGCTAGGAAAGGGGCATCAGGACACCCCTGTGTTAGCACCGATTTCTCCTACTCCATCCCTGTCCCTTTCTCTCTAGGAGTGGAGGATTTGGGATTTCCCCCCATTTTTCCATGGTAAGGGCTTGCATGACTCAGAAGTCGAAAGATCAGATTTTAAGGTCAGCCAGCCTAGCAGAGTGTGGTGAGTGAGGCACTCAGGTGTAGAAGCAAAGGGCATCCCCAGACTCAGTGATCAACTTAAATAATATTCTAGTGTAATATTTTCAAAAGTCAAAATATTATTGCAAAAACTGTGCAATGAGCAGAATGTTCTGGGCCGGCCGAGTGGCTCAGTTTGTTAAGAGCTTGCTCAAGAGTGGGAGCTCTGAGCAACAAGGTGGCCAGTTCGATCCCCACATGGGCCAGTGAGCTGTGCCAGAGCTGAGCTGCCTCTGAGCTGCCAACAGGTGGCAGGATGGCTCAGCTGGTAGGAGCACTTGCTCCTAACAAGAAGGTTGCCTGCTCTAGATGGTGGGCTACGCCCACCCGCAACTAAGACTGAACTCGGCACCTTGAGCTGAACTGCCGCCCAGATGGCTAAGTGGATAGAGCGTGCATTCTTAACAACAAGGCTGCTGGTTCGATTCCGCATGAAATGGTGGGTACGCTCACCCGCAACTAATTGAACACAGCACCTTGAGCTGAGCTGCAAGACTGGACTTGGAGCTGAGCTTACTGCACCCCCCACAATTAAGATTGAAGGACAACAACTTGGCTGTTCCCCTTCCCCAATTTCCCAACACTGTTCCCTTCCCTCAATTCCACAATAAAAATATCTTTTAAAAAAGTCAAAATGTGTTCTTTTTTATTCTTTTTAGTTTTTGACAATTTTTTCTTGTGATGTGAACATTTAAGATCTACTCTCTTAGCAACTTTCAAATATGCAATACATTATTATTACCTATAGTGACCACGTGCATGACATCGCATGATTCAGTTATTTTACTCCTGGAAGTTCGTACCTTTGGACCACCTTTAAATATTTTAAATATTTAAAATAAAGATTGGATCTGACCCTGTACTTACATGACTTACCTCTTTCCTTACCTTAACTCTGACCCTGGAGCCCAAATTTGAATTCTGGCTCCATTACTTACCATATATGTGACCTTGGGCAAGTTACTTAACCTCTCTGTGCCTCAGTTCCCTGGAGGTAATAATATTATCTACTTCATAGACCTGCTATAAAGAGTAAAAGAGTTAACATCCACCAAGTATTTAGCACAAGGCTATCAGGTAGTAAGGAACTGGTGGTGGCTATTATTATTACCACCACTACTTTTGTTATTATTATTATTTTCATTATAACTTCAGCTCTCTATCTGACATATAGTAACCTAGACCCTAGAAATTTTCAGATCTAAATATCAACACATAATTAGAGTTTAAAGAGTTTATAAAATAATTACTTTTTCTGCTGCCAAAGTTAGCTTTCAAGACACTTGATTGCCTTGATAGGAGCTAAAAAGTCTCACATTTCATTGTCATAGCTGATATTTCCTCCTTCCCCTGAAGCTTGTGTACTGGTCAGGGTAGGCTAGGCCAGGTTATGCTATAATGACAAACATCCCTTAATGTCTTTACACAATCAATGTTTATTTCTTGCTCAGGCTACGTGCAGGTCAGTGAGGGGTTCAAATCTGCTCATGGTAGCTTAAATGTCACTATCATTTACTTTCCACTGAACAAGGCATATCATGCTGTTCTGCCTAAGTTCAGAGGATGAAGGGAAGTGGCATGCTTCCATGGGCCTGGGAGAAGGGAAGCCAAAAATAGGTGGAAAACACTAATTACTATCAGAATTAGGTTGCCAAAACTAAGCTCATTCTCCTTCCTGCTCTCAAAATGCTCTCACCACTCCCCGAGAGAGATGGCTCCAAAGTCCTACCTATTACAGCATCAAGCTGTAAAGTCAGGATATCTGAGTGATGTGAAATAACCTCCACTATTCCACTCCACTAAGGAGTGATGTGTGGATCTCAGTAGCAAGTCCATAGAACCAGAGACTCCAGCTATCTGCCTCCTTCCATATCCAACATTGAGTGGTTCATCAGGGACACACTGCACACTCCCATTTGGGGAGGGGAAGAGTAGCAATTCTGAAACCCTGCTGGACAGATACCCCGGGACCCTAGCTGGGAGAGAAGGTGAGCTCTAATCCCAGTGCATATAACAGTGCCTGGCACACAGTAGGTGCTCAAAACTAGTTATTGACCAAATGTCCATTGACCATTAAAGTTACTAAATCAGCAGTTTAGTCACTTCTCTGGGCTTCTATGAGATATTTTCCTTCATATGGTGCAAGAATCTATTTGGTTATTAAATGCATACACATTTTTATTTATTTATTTATTTATTTATTTATCTCTATCAAATTTATTGGGGAGACATTGGATAGTAAAATAATATAGGCTTCAAGTGTACATTTCTATAATACATCATCTATATATTGCATTGTGTGTTCACCACCCAGAGTCAGTTCTCCTTCCATCACCAT
>NW_017731552.1:2838016-2854333 GCF_001890085.2 Hipposideros armiger | reverse complement strand
AATTGTATGAGTTCTTTATATATTTTGGATATTAGCCCCTTATGAGAGGTGTTGTTTGCAAATATCTTCTCCCACTCGGTTGGTTGCCTCTTTGTTTTGTTGATGGTTTCTTTTGCTGTGCAGAAGCTTTTTAGTTTGATGTAGTCCCATACATTTATTTTTGCTTTTACTTCCCTTGCCTTTGAGGTCAAATTCATAAAATCCTCTTTGAACCCAAGGTCCCATAGTTTAGTACCTATGTTTCCTTCTATGCAATTTATTGTTTCAGGTCTTATGTTTAGGTCTTTGATCTATTTTGAGTTCATTTTGGTATATGGTAACAGATAGCAGTCTAGATTCATTCTTTTGCATTTGGCTTTTTAAATTTCCCAGCACCATTTATTAAACAGACTTTCTTTTCTTTCTTTCTTTTTTTAACATAACAATCTTTTATTAACCAAACTACCAAAAATAATGCCATTGCTTTTTCCTATGCCTCGGGCTTACTATGAAAGCAACAGATTCATTATTTTAAAATGAGAAATGCATAAAAATACCAAAATAGTTAGAAAATTATGTCTGATTCTATTATATAGAAATCACCACTTAAATTGTGGTATATATACACACACAGGCATATTTATTTGTATGTTCCAAACTGAGATTATAAAGCATACATATTGTCTTTAATAGTTAATTTCATAATAAATATTGCTATTCAATGTATTATGGACATGTTTCCATGCCAAACACAAATAAAGAAGATTTAACTCCATTACCATTTTAAAAAGTTGCTTAGAATTCCACTGCATTAATGTGTCATGATTTATTGAACATTGCCCTATTTTTTGACATTTAGATTGTTCTCAGTATTTCACTATTACCCTGTGATTAACATACTTTTATATACGTTTTAGATATTTTTTCTTATCACTTATTTCCAAGGGATAAAGTCTAGGAGTGGAATTACTGAATCTTATCAGAGTAGAGAAATAATTTTAACTTACATTACTGAATTCTCCCTGTCCCCAAAATACTATACCTATTTCTTACCTATTTAAAATCTGGGTTTAAAACACTTAATTAAACTCTTTTGGGATATAACCCACTCCCAATTTTGAAGCCATTCCTATGAATATTTTAGTTGTTTAAAATTATGATTTTTAAACTATGTTCTGATTTATTCTTTCAAGGACAAAGGACCTGGAATTTGAGGCTGGTGAGGAGGAGTGAGGTAATATATTTTCATTTTTTAAAATATATTTTTATTAAAATATAGCTAACATACAATATTATATTAGCTTCAGGTGTACATCATAGTTATTCAAGAGTATCCACCTAGCACTATACAGAGTTACTACCACCGTATTGATCATATTCCCTATGTGGAAGAAGTGATCACCATAAGTTCAGCAAGGATCTGACACTGTACCATGCTATTAGAATATTATTGACTTCCCCTCTTTTAAATTTTTCAATTAGAGCTGATATTCAATATTATTTTTTATTAGTTTCAAGTGTATACTATAGTGGTGAGACATTCATAAAATTTAGGAAGTGATTTCCCTGACTAGAACCGTGTGGCACTATATATAGTTATTACTATTTTATTGATTATATTCCCCATACTTTACATCCCCATGACTATTGTATAACTACCAATTTGTATTTCTTAATCCTTTCACCTTTTCACTCTGCCCCCAATCCTCCCCATCTATCATCCTGATAGATCTAGTACTCATCTGACACCATACATAGTTATTACAATATGATTGACTATATTCCTTATGCTATACCCTACATCCCCATGAATACCGTGTACCAACCAATTTGTATTTCTTAATCCCTTCCCCTTTTTCACCCACTCCAAACCCCTCTCCCATCTGGCAACCCTCAAAATGTTCTCTGTATCTATGAGTTTGTTTCTGTTTCATTTGTTTCTTTATTTTGTTCATTTGATTCCAATGGTAAGTGAAATCAAATGACATTTGTCTTTCACTGTCTGACTTATTACACTCAGCACAGTACCCTCTACGTCCATCCATATTTTTGCAAATGGCAAGATTTCATTATTTTTATGGCTGAATAATATTCCATTGCATAAATGTACCACCTTTTCTTTATCCATTAATCCATTCAGGGATACCGAGGTTACCTCCTTATCTTGGCTTATGTAAGTAATGCTGCAATAATTATATGGATGAGCACATAGCCTCGAGGTAGCATTTTGGATTTGTTCCGATAAATACCCAGAAGTGGGATTACTAGGTCATTCTTTATCTCTTGTAATAGTCTTTGTTTTAAAGTCCATTTTGCCTGATTTAAGCATTACTACCCCAGCTTTTTGTTTGTTTGTTTGTTTGTTTGTTTGTTTGTTTGTTTCCATTTTCATGAAATATCTCTTTCCATCCCTTTATTTTCAGTCTGTGGGTGTGTCTTTCTATCTAAACTGTGTCTCCTGTAGGCAGCATATGTAAGCGTCTTGTTTATCCTTTCAGCCACCCTGATTGGAGCTTTTAATCCATTTATATTGAAAGTAATTATTGATAAATATGTAGTTATTGCCATTTTATTATTTTTTTTTCGTCTTAAAGTCCCTCTAAGATTCTTCGTAATACTGATTTGGTGGTGATGAACTCCTTTAGCTTTTTCTTGTCTGGGAAGCTCTTTATCTGGCCTTTGATTCTAAATGATAGCTTTGCTGGGTAGAGTAATCTTGGTTGTAGGTTCTTGCTTAGCATCACTTTGAATATTTCCTGCCAATCTCTTTTCAGGCCAAAGTTTCTGTTGAGAAATCAGCTGACAGTCTCATGGGAGCTCCCTTGTAGGTAACTAACTGCTCTTCTCTTGCTATCTTTCAGATTCTCTCTTTGTCTTTAATCTTTGGCATTTTAATTGTAATGTGTCTTGTTGTTGGCCTCTTTGCGTTCTTCTTGTTTGGGACTCTCTGTACTTCCTGAGCTTGTATATCTATTTCCTTCACCTAAAACTACCAGGTTAGGGTACTTTTCTGTCATTATTTCTTCAAATAGGTTTTCATTTTCTTGCTCTCTCTCTTCTCCTTCTCCTACACCTATAACACAAATGCTGATACAGTTGATGGTATCTCAGAGGTCCCTTAAAGCTCCTCAATTTTCTGGATTCTTTTTTCTTTTTGCTGTTCTGATTGGGTGCCTTCTGCTACCTTATTTTCTACATCACTCGTTTCATCCTCACTTCATCTAATCTACTGTTGATTCCCTGTAATGTATTCTTCATTTCCATTATTGTTTTCTTTATTTATGACGGGTTCTTTTTCATGTTTTTTATCTCCATTTTTATATTTCCTATCTTTTTGTTAATGTTCTCCCTGAGATCATTGAGCATCCTTTTAACCGGTGTTTGGAACTCTGCATAGGATAGATTACTTGTCTCTATTTTGTTTAGTTCTTTTTCTGGAGCTTTGTTCCGTTCTTTCATTTGGGACATGTTTTTTTGTCTCCCTATTTTGGCTGTCTTTCTGTGTTTGTTTCTATGTATTTTATAGGGCTGTTATGTCTTCCGGTCTTAGTAAAGTGGCCTTATGTAGTAGGTGTGCTAAGAGGTTCAGTGGCACAGTCTTCTTGGTCGCTTGAGCCACACACTCCAGGTGTGTCCCTTGTGTGTGTTGTGTGTGCCCTCCTCTTATAGTTGAGCCTTGGTTAGTATTTGCACAGCAATGGGAGGGATTGACCCTCAGGCTCATTGGTTGTGAGGACTGGCCCTAACCACAGTTGTGGAGTTATGGTGCAGGCACTGACCGTAAAGAGCGGGATCTGCCTCAGCAGGGCTCTAGTGTCTGCTTAATCCACCCCTTGGGTGTGTCATAGTTGGAGGCAGCTGGGTGTTGCCTCAGCTCATTTCAAAGCTGGCCACTGGGGGCACCATCCCCAGACTGCCTTGGAGGGGATTCGCCACAACTCAAGTTCAGCTGCAGCCCCACACCCCACTCAGGGCCACCCAGAAGGAACCACAAAGAAATCTGCAGATGACTGCCACCCATGCCATGCTTGGAAGTCCCTCAAAAGGCAAAGCTTTGAACCAAAGCTAGCTCTCACTAGTAGTGGGCTTAGGTCTGCTCAGCCAGAAGTACAGACATGCTCAAGCTAAATGCTACTTGTCTGGGTTCTGCAAGTTTTTGAGAGAGCTTAGGTAAGTCTGCACCATGAGCTAAGACAGGTGGTTTGTATGAAAAAGCAACTGGGGGGCCGGCTGAGTGGCACATTTGTTAAGAGTTGGTTTGGGACGCCAGAGGGCCACGGTTTGGATCCCACATATGAGGGTCAGTGACACTGCCCTCTACAGCTAAGATGCTGAACAACAGCTCAGCCTGGAACTGGACTACCGTGAGTCGCAGGCAACGGCATAGGCTGCAGACCCTGTGGCAGTGGGTTGCCATGGGCCCAATATATGTGTGGCCAGCAGCCAGCGTGAGTTGCCAGCAGCCTATGTGAGCTGCCGTCCAGAAGCTGGCGACTGATCTGCCTCACCTGGGAAGAGCGCAATGATGATGCCAACTGGGGCTAGTGAAGCAACATCCCCCACAACTAGACTGAAGAACAAAAAGACAGCAACTTGTCTGTTCCCCTTCTCCCAATTCCCCAATAAAAATCTTAAAAAAAAAAAAAGCAACTGGTAGCTTTTTGGGTGTGCTCAAAAGTTGGCAGGGCGGGGTCTCAGAATCACCTGGCGTGGTGAGTGAACAGTGGAGACTCATATGTAGAGGCCACCTGGGTCTGCACGCTGGGAGGCAGAAGGGCTCAACAAAGAAAAAATAGCGTTCACCAGCTCTTCTGTCCAGGAGAAAGCTGCTGCTGCAGTCCCCATCCCAAGCGTGACAACTCAGTTCCCCACCATATATCCCTGCCACCTTTCCAGCTGCTGCCCCAGCACTGGAGCTCAGAGTAAGTACTTGCGTGGTCCCTTTAGAGGAGCAGCTGGGACTCCTGCCGCACTCAGTCTCACTCAGTCACAATTTTCAATGGTTTTCACAACCAGAAATTATGGGGACTTCTCTCCCCAGCACTGGACCCTGGGCTGGGATGGGGTGGGACCTCTCACTCCTCTGAGGGGACTTCCACAGCCGAGATAGCCCCCATGATTTTTAATGGTCACACGCTAGTGTGGGACTAGCCCATTCTGAGTCTCTGCCCCTCCTACCAGCCTCGAGATGGCTTCTTACACATATCCTTAGTTGTAGGGCTTCGGTTCAGCAACATTTTAGGCGATTCTCAATGGGTTGTTTTGTAGTTTAGTTGTAATTTTGATGTGGTAATAAGAGAAGGTAAGAACAATGTTTACTCACTGCCCCATCTTGACTGGAACCTGAAGAGGCTTTCTTTACTCCATTGTATGTTTTTTGCGCATTTGTCAAAAATTATCTGTCCATATAGTATATATGGGTTTATTTCTGCATTCTCACTTCTATTCAATTTTATGTCTATTTCTCTGCCAATACCATGCTGCTTTGATTATTGTCTCTTTGTAATATAAATTACAGTCAGGGAGTGTGATACCTTCACCCTTGTTCTTTTTCTTTAGGATTTCTTTGGCTATTCCAGGTCTTTTGTGATACCATACAATTCTGATTATTTTTTTTGTATTTTCTTAAAATATGCCATTTTTTGGTGGGGATTGCATTAAGTCTGTATTTTGCTTTGGGTAATATAATGATTTTAACTATGTTGATTTTTCTACCCATGAACACAAAGTACCTGTCTATTTCTTTGTGTCTCAATTCTTTTTAATAATGTCTTATAGTTTTCAGTGACGAGGTCCTTCATATCTTTGTTAAGTTTCTTCCTATGTAGTTTATTTGTTTGGTTGCAATTGCAAAAGGAACTGCTGGTTTGTGAAATTTTATTGTTAGTATATTGGAATGCAATGGATTTTTGTACACTGATTTTGTATCCTGCAGCTTTACTGTATTTGTTTATTTTTTTATTTTTTGCATAAATGCCTCATTTATTTATTTATTTAAAATTTTTTTATTAGTTTTAGGTGACAAAACAATGCAATAGTTATACTTTTCACCCCTCACAAAGTGACAAACCCCTACCCTAATCCATCCCTCCGACATCAAACATATCTATTACAATTCCATTGACTCCACTCCTCACACTATACTCCACATGCTGTGAATATATATGTGTGTGTGTATATATATATAGATAGATAGATAGATAGATAGATAGATAGATAGATAAATTATAGTTGACATACAATATTATACAATGTCAGCTTCAGATGTACAGTGCAGTGGTCAAGACTCTATACCATCCATGAAGTGGTCTCCCTAACAAGACATGTGACCATCCGACACCCTACAAAATATTACAACATTATTAATGATATTCCCCAAACTGTCTTTCACATCCCTGTGGCAATATTGTAGTTACCAATTTATGCTGTCTAATCCCTTCCCCTTCTCCCTCATACCCACCCCCATCCCACCTAGCAACCATCAGTTTTTCCTCTATATCTCTGAGACTATTTCTGTTTACTTTGCTCATTTATTCAGTTCTTTGTATTCCACATATAAGTGAGATCATATGGTATTTGTCTTTCTCCTACTGACTTATTTCACTTAGCATAACATTCTCTAGGACCATCCATATTGTTGCAAATGGTAAGATTTCATTCTTCTTTATGAATGTAATACTAAGTAATACTCCATTGTATAAATGTACCAGTTTCTTAACCCAGTCGTCTACCGATGGGCATTTTGGTTGTTTCCAAGTCTTGACTATTATAAATAGTGCTGCAGTAAACATAGGGGTGCATATATTTTTTTTAATTAGCGTCTTGGGTTTCTCTGGATACATACCTAAGAGTGGAATTGCTGGGTCATATGGTAGTTCCATTTCCAGTTTTTTGAGATACCTCCATACTGATATCCATAATGGCTGCACCAATCTACAGTCCCACCCAACAGTGCACCAGGGTTCCATTTTCTCCACAACCTTGCCAGCACTTATTTGTTGATATATTGATGATAACCATTCTAACGTGAGTGAGGTGGTATCTCATTTTGTTTTTTATTTGCATTTCTCTAATGATTAGTGAGGTTGAACATTTTTTTCATATGCCTGTTGGCTATCTGTATGTTCTCTTCAGAGAAGTGCCTCTTCATATCCTCTGCCCATTTTTTAGTTGGGTTGCTTGTTTTTTTGGCGTTGAGTTGAATTAGTGTTTTATAAATTTTGGATATTAACCCCTTATCATATATATCGTTGGCAAATATCTTCTCCCATTCAGTAGGCTGCCTTTATGTTTTATTGATGATTTCCTTTTCTGTGAAAAAATTTTTAAGTTTGATATAATCTCATGTGTTTATTTTTTCTTTTATTTGCCTTACCTGAGGGAATATATCAGTAAAAATGTTACTCAGGGTAATGTCTGCAAATTTACTCCCTATGTTTTCTTCTAGAAATTTCACTGTTTCAGGTCTTATATTTAAGTCTTTAATCCATTTCAAATTTGTTCTGGTATATAACGTAAGCAGGTGGTCCATTTTCATTTTATTTCATGTGTCAGTCCAATTTTCCCAGCACCATTTATTAAATAGACTATCTGTACATCCATGTAAATCTTTGCTTCTGTTGTCATACAGTAAATGACTATATACGGAAGGATTTTTTTTTCTGGGCTCTCTATTCTGTTCCATTGGTCTATGTGTCTGTTTTTATACCAGTGCCATACTGTTTTGATTACTATAGCTTTGTAGCATGATTTCACGTTGGGTAGTATGATACCTCCCACTTTGTTCTTATTTCTCAAGATTGCTGTGACTATTCGGGGTCTTTTATGGTTCCATATAACTTTTAGGACTATATGTTTTATTTCTGAGAAAAATGTCATTGGTAGTTTCATTGAATCTATATATTGCCTTAGGTAGTATTGACATTTTAAATATATTAACTCTTCCTATCCATGAACATGGTATGTATTTCCATTTATTTGTACCTTCTTTAATTTCTCCTTTCAGTGTCATAATTTTCTGAACACAGGTCTTTTCCTTCTTTGGTTAAATTTATTCCTAGATATTTTATTGTTTTTGAAGCCATTATAAATGGAATTGATTCTCCATTTCTTAATCTGATAGTTTATTATTGGTGTATACAAATGCACCTGATTTCTGAATATTAATTTTGTATCCTGCTACTTTCCTAAATTCATTTATCAGTTCTAATAGCTTTTTGGTGGAGTCTTTGGGATTCTCTCTATATAGTTGTATCAATAATTAATCTATATCGATAGCTGTGCACAGACTGAGTTCTATTTTGTGGTTCAATACACAAGACATATCACCACAAGTCGGTTTGGGTAGATAAGAGGTTTATTGTGAACAGGGAAAGAGCTAAGGGAAATAGAAAGTAAATAGTCACAAGAGAAATAGAAAAATAGTTACATCATACCATCAGGGCCCCTTTATCCAATTCAGCACTGGAATCAAAGCATCACGGACAGTTCAGCACCAGAATCAGAGCATCACGGCAGTTCAGCACCGGAATCTGAGCATCATGGGCATTTCTCAGAGTAATGACACAGCGGAACCTGTTGAGGAAGGGCTGCTGCTCATCCTTGCCTCCTGGGCTTCTTCAGGGTTTTCTAACAAAGGCAGCTTACAGCCAAATGGCGTATGTGTAAGCAATACACGGGACCAGCCCCGGATCTGGCCAGGAGCAGAGGCTAGCTCATGGTTCTGATTAGGACTAGCCTGTGGAGCTCAGCCCAGTCTCGAAGACCTTGGGCAAGCTCCACATCTCGTTCCTTACATCCCTGGAGGGTAGCCAATCCTCCAGAGAGTAAGTGCATACCTAAGCCATGAATCCAATCATATGACCCTAGGCAGGCCTTTTTCCTTCTAAATTCTCATACAATAGTATCATGTCATCTGCATATAATGACAATTTTACTTTCTCCTTTCTAATTTTGATGCCTTTCATTTCATTTTCTTGTCTGATTGCTGTTGCTAGAACTTCCAGAACAATGTTCAATAAAAGTGTTGAAAGCGGGAAGTCTTGTCTTGTTCCTCATTTAAGGGGAAAGGTTTTACCATTTCCCTGCTGAGTACAATGTTTGCTGTGGGCTTATCATATATGGCCTCTATTATGTTGAGATATTATCCCTGTATTCCCAGTTTGCAGAGTTTTTATCATAAATGGCTGCTGGATTTTCTGAAATGCTTTTTCTGCATCTATTGATATGATCATATGATTTTTATTTTTCATTTTCTTTTTTTTTTAAGATTTTTATTGGGGAATTGGGGGGATGGGAACAGCACTGGGGAATTGGGGGAAGGAGAACAGACAAGTTGCTGTCCTTTTGTTCTTCAGTCTAGTTGTGGAGGATGTTGCTTCACTGGCCCAAGTTGGCACCATCATTGCGCTCTTCCCGGGCGAGGCAGATCAGTCGCTGGCTTCTGGACGGCCGCTCACGGGGGCTGCTGGCTGCTCACATGGGCTGCTGGTTACACATGGTAGCCCATGGCAACCCACTGCATCAGGGGCTGCAGCCTATGTTGTCACCGGCGACTCACAGCAGCCCAGCTCCAGGTTGAGTTGTTGTTCAGTATCTTAGCTGTAGAGGGTAGTGTCACTGGCCCTCATGTTTGATCCAAATCGGGGCCCTCTGGTGTCCCAAGTCAGCTCTTAACCAATGCGCCACTTGGCTAGCCTTATTTTTCATTTTCTTAATGTGATGTATTACATTAATTGATTTGCAGGTATTGAATTAAACTTGCATACCAGGAATGACTCCCACTTGATTGTGGTGTATGATCTGTTTAATGTGTTGCGGAATCCGGTTTGCTAGTATTTTGTTCTGGATTTTTGCTTCTATGTTCATTAGGGATATCGGCCTGCAGTTTACTTTTTTTTGTAATATCTTTGTCAGGTTTTGGGATCAGAGTAATAGTGGCCTCGTAAAATGTGCTTGGGAGCCTTCCCTCCTTCTCTATTTTCTGGAGTACTTTGAGGAGAATAGGTATTAATTCTTTCTTGAATGTTTTGTAAAATTCACCTGTGAAGCCATGTGGTCCACGACTTTTGTTGGTTGGAAGCTAGTTGATTACTGATGCAATTTCTTTGGTAGTAATCAGTCTGTTCAGAGTTGCTGTTTCTTCTTGATTCAGACTTGAAAGATTGCATACGTCTAGAAATTTATCCATTTCTTCTAGATTTGGCATATAGTTGCTTGTAGTATTTTTATTACAATTTTATGTATTTCTGTGATATCTGTTGTCACTTCTCCTTTCATTTCTGATTTAATTAATTTGGGTCCTCTTTCTCTTTTCTTGGTGAGTCTGGCTAAGTGTTTGTTGATTTTGTTTATCTTTTCAGAAAACCAGCTCTTGGTTTCATTGAACTTTGTATTGTTTGGGGGGGGGTTGTCTCTATTTTATTTATTTCTGCTATGATCTTCATTATTTTTTTCCTTCTACTCCCTTTGGCCTTGTTTTGCTGTTCTTCATCCAATTCCCTTAGGTGTAAATATAGCCTGTTGATTTGAAATTTTCTTGTTTCTTTAGACAGGCCTGCATTGCTATGAATTTCCCTTTTAGGACTGCTTTCGCTGCATCCCATAGATTTTGGGTTGTTGTGTTTTCATTTTTGTTTGTCTCGATATTGTTTTTTATTTATTTCTTGATCTCATTTTTGACCAACTCACTATTCTTTTAAAAAAGGTTTTTTTATTGGCACATTGGGGAGGGGAAACAGCCAAGTTGTTTTTCTTCAATGTTAGTTGTGGAGGGCGCAGCTAGCTCAGCTCCAAGTACAGTCACGCATTCATCTCAAAGTGCTGTGTTCAATTAGTTCCAGTGAACTATCCCATGTGGGATATTCCACCATCCCATGCGGGAGTCGAACAAGCAGCTTTGTTGTTAAGAACACACATTCTATACCCTGAGCCACCTAGGAAACACCTCAGCTCAAGGTGCCGAGTTCAGTTTAGTTGCCGACGGGCATAACCCACCACTCGAACAGGCAACCTTGTTGATACGAGCATGTGCTCTCACCAACTTGCCACCCTGCCACCTGTATGACAGAGAAAAAGCTGGATACGATTTCAATCTTCTTAAATTTATTGAGACTTGCTTTGTGGCCTAACATATGGTCTATCTTGAAAAATGTTCCACGTGCACTTGAGAAGAATGTATATTCTGTTGCTTTGGGGTAAAATGCTCTAAAAATAGTGATTAAATCCAAGTGTTATTTAAGGCCATTGTTTCTGTGTTGCTTTTCTGTCTGGAGGATCTGTCCATTGGTGACAATGGAGTGTTGGATGCCCCTACTATGATAGTGCTACTGTTGATCTCTGCCTTTATGTCAGTCATAAAGTATTTTATATATTTAGGAGCTCTGGTCTTCCTCTGCTTAGATGTTTACTACAGTTACGTTCTCTTCTTGGATTGATCCCTTCATTATCATGTAGTGCCCTTCTTTGTATTTTTTTTAATTTTTTTTCCAAAGATTTTTATTGGGGAATTGGGGGGATGGGAACAGCGCTGGGGAATTGGGGAAAGGGGAACAGACAAGTTGCTGTTGTTTTGTTCTTCAATCTAGTTGTGGAGAATGTTGCTTCACTGGCCCAAGTTGGCACCATCATTGCGCTCTTCTCTGGCGAGGCAGATCAGTCACCGGCTTCTGGACGGCTGCTCACTGCGGCTGCTGGCCGCTCACGCTGGCTGCTGGCCACACACGGTAGCCCATGGCAACCCACTGCCACAGGGACTGCAGCCCACGCCGTCGCCGGCGACTCATGGCAGCCCAGCTCCAGGTTGAGCTGTTGTTCAGCATCTTAGCTGTGGAGGGCAGTGTCACTGGCCCTCATATGTGGGATCCGAACCGGGGCCCTCTGGCATCCCAAGCGAGTTCTTAACCATCGTGCCACTCGGCCGGCCCGCCCTTCTTTGTATTTTATTGAGATCTTCATTTTAAAGTCTATTTTATCCAAAATAAGTATTAGTACTCCAGGTTTTTTTAAATTTCCATTTGAATGAAATAGCTTATTGCATCCCTTTACTTTCAGTCTCTGTGTGTGTTTTGATCTGAGATGAGTCTCTTGTAAATAGCATATGCATGGGTCCTGTTTTGTTATCCACTCAGCCACTCTATGTCTTTTGATTGTAGCAATTAGCCCATCCACATTTAAAGTGATTATTCATAGGTGCATATTTATTGCCATTTTTTATCGTATTTCTGGTCTTTCTTGGTTAGCTTGTTTTCCCCTTTCTTCTGTTTAAAAAAGCCCTTTTAACATTGCCTGCAATGCTGGCTTGGTGGTACGAATTTCTTCAGCTTATTCTTTTCTGAGAAGCTCTTTAGCTCTCCTTCAATTTTAAGTGATACCCTTACTGAGTAGAGCAATCTTGGTTGTAGGCCTTTGTTTTGTGTCACTTTGAATATTTCCTGCCACTCACTTCTGGCTTGCAGAGTTTCTGTAGAAAAGTCAGCTGTTAGTCTTATAGGAGTTCCTTTGTATGTAACTCACTATCTTTCTCGCTGTTTTTAGGGTTCTCTCTTTGTCTTTAACCTTTGCCATTTTAACTATGATGTGTGTTGGTGTGGGCCTGTTTGGATTCAGCTTGTTTGGAACTCTCTGCACTTCCTGGGCTTGTATGTCGAATCCTTTACCGTGGTAGGGAAGCTTTCAGTCATTATTTCTTCAAATACGTTCACGATCTTTTGCTCCTTCTCTTCTCCTTCTGGTATTCCCGTCATGCGAATGTTGTTGCGCTTGATTTATCCCACAGGTCTCTTAAACTATTTTCATTGTTTTTTACTCTTATTTCTTTTTGTTGTTCCGACTGGGTGATTTCTGCTATTTTGTCTTCTAAATCACTGATCCGATCCTCTGCTTCATCTAGTTATGGTGATCACTTCAAGTGTGTTTTTTATTTCAGTTATTGTATTCTTTAGTTCTAACTGGTTGTTTTTTATGATTTTTCTATCCTTCTTTATGTCCTCAATAAGTTCCTTAAACATTCTTAACATCAGTGTTCTAAACTCTGTCTCTGAAAGGTTGGATACCTCTGTTTCATTTAGTTCCATTTTTAGAGGTTTCTTCTGATCTTTTACTTAGGATGCTTTTTTGTTTCTTCATACTGGCTGTCATTCTGTGATTGCTTCGATGTGTTAGGTAGATCAGCTATGTCTCTCAGTTGTTGCTGGATGGTCTTATGTAGTATGTGTTCTTTATATTTGGATTGCACATTCTCCCTATTCTCTTGTCCCATGTGTTCTAGTTGAAGTTGAAGTTGCTCTTCAATTGCTTTTGGCTTGTGAGAGGGTGGGATTGACCCTCAGATTTATAAGCTGGGAGAATTAGCCCTGTTCACAGTGTATGAGATGCTGTCTGGAGGTTTACCCCCTCAGAGGAGGTTTGGCCACTGTGGGCTCTTGTGCCTGTGAAAAATGTCCTTTGAGAGTGCCACTTGTAGGTTCAACCAGGTAGTACTCTGGTTTTTTCTAACACTGGCCTCTGGGTGTATTGGTTCTGGTGTCTTTTGGGTGGGGTCCCTGCTCAGAGCCATTTTAGTCCTGTCTGTTACCGGCCCATAGCTACCTGTTAGGTGCTTCAAGGCTGTATGCAATTGGCTGCTGCCGGTGCTGGTCCTGGGGTCATGTGTGGATAGTCTCTGTGTGAACTGAGGCTGCATTCCCCCAATATTTGTCCTGCAGCAGTTTAGCAAAAGGCCCAGGACCCCTAGACCTGCTGCCACCTGTCAGATGCTGGTAAGGCCCACCTATTGAAAAGAGCTCTTTAAGAGCATGTGTCTGGCTATTTAACCCCGTGTTGAGGGTGCCCTTGGCAATGTGGCACTAGTTGGGGGGGATGGAGGTCAAGTGAGTTACGAGACATGAAAGGTGGTTTTAAGACATTAATGCAGATTTAGGTCATACACCAATACCTTGCTTGTGACCCCCTGGTATAGCGCCCCAAGTGCACTACAGCCAGCCTCCACTTCATGCTCACAAATTCACAAAAGCTGCTCTCGAGTGGCTATGGTGCAGGTTTGTGGTAACTGAATACCACCAAGATGACCCCAAGGTTCTGCAGACCACTTTCTGTTTTAAAAAATACTTTCCCACAGTTTGTGGGGGTGGTACCAGTCACCCAGGCACCCAGGTTGCCCCTGGCAATGCAGCTGTAGGTGGGCAATGTGGTGCTACAGGTACGTAAATACTGTGGTCAATGGTTTCTACAAATTCAGTGTAGTCTCAGCCCCTGGACCAGTGCTAGGCCCACGTCCACTTCATAAAACAAAAACAAAGCAAGGGAATCCAACACCAAAAATCAAATACACCCTCACAATGACACAATAAACGATGATAAGACAGGAGAAACACAAATAAATAAAGGAGACAAAAGCACAAACACTAAAACAGGAGAACAAGACAGAAAACAGTAACCAAAGAAATAACCAGATAAATAAGCCTGAGAAACAACAACAAAAAGAAAACAGATGAAAGAAAAGAAGAAAGGCAAAAGTTAAAGACAAAGACAGAACCCTAAAAGCATCAAGAGAAAGACAGCAAGTTACATACAAAGGAACTCCTATAAGACTAACAGCTGACTTTTCTACAGAAATTCTGCAGGCCAGAAGGGAGTGGCAGGAAATATTCAAAGTAACACAAAACAAAGTCCTACAACCAAGATTGCTCTACCCAGCAGGCTATCACTTAAAATTGAAGGAGAGCTAAAGAGCTTTTCAGAAAAGAATAAGCTGAAGGAATTCATACCACCAAGCCAGCATTGCAGGATACATTAAAAGGGCTATTTTAACAGAAAAAAAATGGAAAACAAGCTAACCAAGGAAGACCAGAAATACGATAACAAAATGGCAATAAATATGCACCTATGAATAATCACTTTAAATGTGAATGGGCTAAATGCTACAATCAAAAGACATAGAGTGGCTGAGTGGATAACAAAACAGGACCCATGCATATGCTATTTACAAAAGACTCATCTCAGATCAAAAGACACACACAGACTGAAAGTAAAGGGATGCAATAAGCTATTTCAAGCAAATGGAAATGAGAAAATACTGGAGTAGCAATACTTATTTTGGATAAAATAGACTTTAAAATGAAGACTACAATAAAAGACAAAGAAGGGCACTACATAATAATGAAAAGATTGATTCAACAAGAGGACATAGCCCTAGTAAACACCTGTGCACCAAACATAGGAGCTCCTAAATATATAAAACAGTTTATGACTGACATAAAAGTGGAGATCAACAGTAGCACTATCGTAGTAGGGCACTTCAACACACTGTTGTCACCAATGGACAGATCCTCCAGGCAGAAAATCAACACAGGAACAGTGGCCTTAAATGACACTTTAGACCAGCTGGATTTAGTCAAACTTTTCAGAGCATTTCACCCCAATGCAACAGAATATACATTCTTTTGAAGTGCACATGGATCATTTTCCAAGATAGACCACACGTTATGCCACAAAGCAAGTCTCAATAAATTTAACAACATTGAAATTTATCAAGCATCTTCTCTGACCACAATGCTATGAAACTAGAAATCAATTATAAGAAGAAATCTGGAAAGCACACAAATACATGGAGGCTGAATAACATGCTACTAAACAGCGAGTGGGTCAAAAATGAGATCAAGGAGGAAATCAAAAGTTATCTCGAGACAAATGAAAATGAAAACTCAAGAACCCCATATCTATGGGTTGCAGTGAAAGCAGTCCTAAGAGGAAAATTCATACCAATGCAGGGCTATCTAAAGAAACAAGGAAAATCTCAAATCAAGCTACTCTCTTTACACCCAAGGGAACTGGATGAAGAACAGCAAAACAAGACCAAAGGGAGTACAAGGAAGGAAATAACAAAGACCAGAGCAGAAATAAATGAAATAGAGACCAAAAAAATACAAAAGATCAATGAAACCAAGCGCTGGTTTTTAAAAAACATAAACAAAATAAAAAATTAAAAAAAAACCTTAGCCAGACTCACCAAGAAAAAGAGAGAGAGGACCCAAATTAATTAAATCAGAAGTGAAAGAGGAGAAATGACAACGGATACCACAGAAATACAGAGAATTTTAAGAAAATACTGCAAGCAATCATATGCCAACAAATTTGACAATCTGGAACAAATGAATAAATTTCTAGAAGCATACAATCTACCAAGTCTGAACCAAGAAGAAATAGCAACTCTGAACAGACTGATTACTACCAAAGAAATTGAATCAGTAATCAACAAGCTTCCAACAAACAAAAGTCCTGGACCAGATGGCTTCACAGGTGAATTTTACAAAACATTCAAAAAAGAATTAAAACCTATTC
>NW_017731552.1:2833060-2837376 GCF_001890085.2 Hipposideros armiger | reverse complement strand
GCCACAGCAATCAGACAAGAAAATGAAATAAAAGGCATCCAAATTGGAAAGGAGGAAGTAAAATTGTCACTATATGCAGATGACATGATACTATATATAGAGGATCCCAAAGACTCCACCAAAAAACAGAACTGATAAGTGAATTCAGTAAGGTAGTAGGATACAAAATTAATATTCAGAAATCAGGTGCATTTGTCTACACCAATAATAAACTACCAGAAGAAGAAATGGAGAATCAATCCCATTTACAATTGCTCCAAAAACAATAAAATATCTAGGAATAAATTTAATCAAAGAAGTAAAATACCTCTGTTCAGAAAATTATAAGACACTGAAGAGAGAAATTAAAGAAGATACAAATAAATGGAAATACATACCATGTTCATGGATAGGAAGAATTAATGTAGTTAAAATGGCAATAGTATGTAAGGCAATATATAGATTGAATGCAACTCCTATCAAACTCCCAAGGACATTTTTCTCAGAAATAGAACATATAATCCTAAAACTTATATGGAGCCATAAAAGAACCCAAATAGCCAGAGCAATGTTGAGAAATAAGAACAAAGTGGGAGGTATCAAGCTACCTGACATCAAATCATATTGGGTTGTCAGAAAAGTCATGATGTACTTTCTCTATATTTTTCATTGCAAGAATGCATCATGACTTTTTCGACAAGGCTATAGTAGTCAAAACAGTATGGTACTGGCATAAAAACAGACACATAAATCAATGGAACAGAATAGAGAGCCCAGAAATAAACTTATCCATATATGGTCATTTAATCTATGACAATGGAAGCAAGAATTTACACTGGAGTAAAGATAGTCTATTTAATTAATGGTGCTGTGAAAATTGGACTGACAAGTGCAAAACATGAAAACGGACCACCTACTTATGCCATATACGAGAACAAATTCAAAATGGATTAAAGACTTAAATGTAAGACCTGAAACCATAAAACTCTTAGAAGAAAACATAAGGAGTAAATTTGCAGATATTACCTTCAGTAAGATTTTTACTGATATATCCCCTCGGGCAAGAGAAGTAAAAGAAAAAAAATGAACATATGGGATTACATCAAACTTAAAAGTTTTTTCACAGCAAAGAAAATCATCAATAAAACAAAAAGGCAACCTACTGAATGGGAGAAGATATTTGCCAACGATATACCTGATAAGGGGTTAATATCCAAAATTTATAAAACACTCATTCAACTCAACACCAAGAAAACAAATGATCCAATTAAAAATCATCAGAGGATATGAAGAGACATTTCTCTAAATAGGACAGACACATGGCCAATAGGTATATGAAAAAATGTTCAACTTCATTAATCATTAGAGAAGTGAAAATAAAAACCACAATGAGATACCAGTTCACTCCAGTCAGAATGGTTATCATCAGTAAATCAACAAAGAGGTACTGGCAAGGTTGTAGAGAAAAGGGAACCCTGGTGCACTGTTGGTGGGACTGCAGATGAGTGCAGCCACTATGGAAATCAGTATGGAGGTACTCAAAAAACTGGAAATGAAACTACCGTATGACCCAGAAATTTCACTCTTGGGTATCTATCCAGAGAAACCCAAGATGCTAATTCAAAAAAATATATGCACCCCTATGTTTAGTGCAGTGCTATTTACAATAGCCAAGACTTGGAAACAACCGAAATACCCATTGGTAGACGACTGGATTAAGAAGCTATGTTACATTTGTACAATGGAGTATTACTCAGCTATAAAGAAGAATGAAATCTTACCATTTGCAATGATATGGATGGACCTAGAGGACATTATGTTAAGTGAAATAAGTCAGTCAGAGAAAGACAAATACCGTATGATCACACTTATATGTGGAATCTAAAGAACTGAATAAATGAGCAAAGTAAACAGAAATAGTCTCAGAGATATAGAGAAAAAACTGATGTTTGCAAGATGGGAGGGGGTGGGGATGAGGGATAAGGAGAAGGTGTTAGTATCATAAATTGGTAACTACAATATTGCCACAGGGATATGAAAGACAGTCTGGGGAATATAATTAATAATGTTGTAAATATTTTGTAGGGTGTCAGTTGGTTGCATGTCTTGTTACGGAGACCACTTCATGGATGGTGTAGAGGCTTGATCAGTACATTGTACACCTGAAGCTGACATTGAATAATATTGTATGTCAACTATAATTTAATACATATATTCATATGTAGTCACGGGATGTGGAGTATAAGGTGGGGAATGGAGTCAGTGGAATTGTAATAGATATGTATGATGTCGGGTGGAGGGGTGGGACAGTGGATTGGGAGAGGGGTGTTGTCACTCTGTAGGGGTAAAAAGTATAATGATTGTACTGTTTTGTACACCTGAAACTAATAAAAAAATTAAAAACAAACAAACAGGAGGTGCTCAAAGTGGTTACCATCACTGCCCAGACACTTCTGATTACAGCAAAGTACTGCTTGAGCAATGTTGACAAACTACCCACTTGTATACATTTTTTGGGCACTCCAACTGATTATATATATATCAGTTGTTTCCATATCTTGGCTATTGTGAATAGCACTGCAGGAAAAATAAGGGTGCATGTTTTTTTGAATTGACGTTTTGGATTTCTTTGCATAAATACCCAGAATTTGAATTGCTGGGTAACAAGGTAGTTCTGTTTTTAATTTTTTAGGAACTTTCATACTGTTTTCCATAGTGCTGCACCAATTTGCAATCCCACCAACAGCGCACAAGGGTTTCCTTTCCTCCATCTTCTCGTCAACACTTGTTCATTGATTGATTGATGATGGCCATTCTGACAGGAGTGAGGTATCTCATTGTGGTTTTTATTTGCATTTCTCTGATGATTAGTTACACTGAACATCTTTTTATAAGTCTATTGGCCATCTGCATGTCCTCTTTGGAGAAATGTCTATTCAGGTCCTCTGCCCATTTTTTTAATTGTATTGTTTGTTTTTTGGTGTTGAGTTGTATGAGGCTTTTTTTTTTTTTTTAGCTGACATCCTCTGCCGCCTGTTGACAGCTCAGCAGCAGCACAGCACGGGCCGGGAATTGAACCAGCAACTCTGCTGCTCAGCGCTCGCACTCTTGAGCGAGCTCTTAACCAATTGAGCCACTTGGCCGGCCCTAGGCTTTTTTTTAAAATAATTTTTGGATATTAATCCCTTACCAGGTGTATCATTGGCAAGTATATTCTTCCATTTAGTCGTATGTCTTTTAGTTTTGTTTATGGTTTCTTCTGGTATGTAAAAGCTTTTTAGTTTATGTAGTCCCATTTGTTTATTTTTTCTTTTGTTTCCCTTGCTGAAGAGATATTTCAGTAAAAATACTACTAAAGGTAATGTCTGAGAGTTTACTTCCTATATTTTGTTCTAAGAGTTTTATGGTGTCAGGTCTTAACATTTAATTCTTTAATCATTTTGAGTTTATTCTTGTATATGATCTATGAAGGTGGTCCAGTTTCATTCTTTTGCATGGGTCTGTCCATTTTTCCAGCACCATTTATTGAATAAACTGTCTTTACCCCAGTGTAAATTCTTGCTTCCTTTGTCATAAATTAAATGACCATACAGACATGGATTTATTTCTGGGCTCTTTTCTCTGTTCCATTGATCTATGTGTCTGTTTTTATGGCAATACCATGCTATTTTTTTCGCTTTTTTTTTAATTTTATTGGGGAATTCGGGGAGAGAAACAGCTTTGGAGAATCGGGGAAGGGGAACAGACAAGTAGACAAATTGGTGTTTTGTTCTTCAGTCTAGTTGTGGAGGACGTCGCTTCACTGGCCCATGTTGGTATGATCATTGTGCTCTTCCTGGGTGAGGCAATTGGTCGCCGGTCATTGGTCGTCTGCTCACGGCGGCTCACGGCAGCTTTCCCTGGCTGCCGGCCCGCTCACGCTGGCTGCCAGCCATTTATGAAGCTCACAGCAGCCCACTGCAGCCCCGCTGCAGCCTACGCCGTTGCCAGCGACTCACAGCAGCCCAGCTCCAGGTTGAGCTATTGTTCATCATCTTAACTATAGAGGGTGCAGTTTCACTAGCCTTCAATGTGGGATCTGAACCATGGCCCTGCTGCTCAGAGCTGGCGCTCCCAAGTGAGCTCTTAACCAGCTGAGCCACTTGGCCGGTCCAATACCATGCTGTTTTGATCACTATGGCTTTGTGGTATAATTTTATATCAGGTAACATGATACCTCCAGTGTTCTTCTTTCTCAGGATTACTGTGGCTGTTCAGGGTCTTTTGTGATTCCATATAAATTTTAGGATTATTTTAGTTCTGTGAAAAATGCCATTGGTATTTTGATAAGGATTGCA
>NW_017731552.1:2821110-2831157 GCF_001890085.2 Hipposideros armiger | reverse complement strand
AGGGGAACAGACAAGTTGCTGTCTTTTTGTTCTTCAGTCTAGTTGTGGAGGACATTGCTTCACTGGCCCAAGTTGGCACCATCATTGCGCTCTTCTCAGGCGAGGCAGATCAGTCGGCGGCTTTTCCACGGCTGCTCACGGTGGTTGCTGGCCGCTCATGCTGGCTGCTGGCTACACGCGGTAGCCCATGGCAACCCACTGCAGCAGGGACTGCAGCCTATGCCGTCGCTGGTGACTCACGGCAACCCAGCTCCAGGTTGAGCTGTTGTTCAGCATCTTAGCTGTAGAGGGCAGCGTCACTGGCTCATATGTGGGATCCAAACCGGGGCCCTCTAGCATCCCAAGCCAGCTCTTAACCAATGCACCACTCGGTCGGCCCTCTTTTTCTTTTTTTAACATAACAATCTTTTACTAACAAAAATACCAAAAATAATGCCATTTCTTTTTCCTATGCCACTTGGGATGACTATGAAAGCAACACATTCATTATTTTAAAATGAGAAATGCATAAAGATACCAAAATAATTAGAACATTATCTTTCATTCTATTATATAGAAATCACCACTTAAATTTTGGTAAACATTTGTCCAGATTTTATATTTGTACACACACACACACACACACACACACACACATTTATTTGTATGTCCAAACTGAAATTATAAAGCATATATATTGTCTTTAATATTGCTATTTAATGTATTATGGACATGTTTCCATGCCAAACACAAATAAAGAAGATATAACTATATTATCATTTTAAAAAGTTACTTAGAATTCCACTGCATTAATCAATCATGATTTATTGAACATTGCCCTTTTGTTTGACATTTAGATTGTTCTCAGTATTTCACTACTACCCTGTGATTTACATACTTATATATACACGTTTTTTATATTTTTCTTATATTTATTTTCAAGGGATAAAATCTAGGAGTTGAATTACTGAGTCCTATCAGAGTAGAGAAATGATTTTAACTTACATTACCAAATTCTCCCCTCCCCAGAATACTATATCTATTTCTTACCTAATTAAGTTCTGGGTTTAAAACACTTAATTAAATTCTCTTGGAATATAACCCACTCGCAATTTTGAAACTGTCCCTATGAATATTTTAGTTGTTTTAAATTATGATTTTAAAACTATGTTCTGATTTGTTCTCTCAAGGACCAAGGACCTGGAAGATGAGGCTGGTGAGGATGGGGGAGATCATATATCTTTCTTTTTCAAAAAAAAGATTTTTATTAAAATATAGCTAGCATACAATATTATATTACTTTCAGGTGTACATAATAGTTATTCAACAGTACCCACCTAGCACTATACAGAGGTACTACCACAGTATTGATTATATTCCCTATGCAAAAGAAGTGATCACCATTATAAGTCCAGCAAAGATCTGAAATTGTACCATGCTATTAGAATATTATTGATCTTCCCCCCCTTTTTTAATTTTTCAATTACAGTTCACATTCAATATTATTTTATATTAGTTTCAAGTGTATAGCACAGTAGTTAGACATTATATAATTTAGGAAATGATCCCCTTGACTAGAACCACATGGCACTATATATAGTTATTACCACTTTATTGATTATATTCCCTATACTTTACATCCCCACAACTATTTTGTAACTATCAATTTGTATTTCTTAATCCTTTCACCTTTTTTACCCTGTCTCCAACCCCCCCCATCTATCACCCCGATTGATCTAGTACCCATCTGACACCATACATAGTTATTACAATATTATTGACTATATTCCTTATGCTATATCTTACATCCCCATGACTACTGTGTACCAACCAATTTGTATTTCTTAATCCCTTCACCCACTCCAAACCTCTCTCCCATCTGGCAACCATCAAAATGTTCTCTGTATCTATGAGTTTGTTTCTGTTTCATTTGTTTCTTTATTTTGTTCTTTAGATTTCTACTTATAATTGAAATCACATGACATTTGTCTTTCACTGTCTGACTTATTACACTCAGTACAGTACAATCTAGGTCCCATCCATGTTTTCGTAAATGGCAAGATTTTATTCTTTTTATAGCTGAGTAATATTCCATTGTATATATGTACCACCTCTTCTTTATCCATTCACCCATTCAGAGACACCCAGGTTGCCTTCATATCCTGGCTTATTTAAATAATGCTGCAATGATCATATGGATGAGCACATCCCCTTGAAGTAGCATTTGGGTTTGTTCAAATAAATACCCAGAAGTGGAATTACTGGGTCCTTCTTTGTCTCTTGTTATAGTCTTTGGTTTAAAGTCCATTTTGTTTGATATAAGTTTACTACCCCAACTTCTTGTTTGTTTGTTTGTTTGTTTGTTTCCATTTTCATTAAATATCTTTTTCCACCCCTTTATTGTCAGTTTGTGTGTGTCTTTCAATCTGAAGTGTGTCTCTTGTAGGCAGCATATGTAAGGGTTTGTTTTTCTTATCCATTCAGCCACCCTATGTTTTTTTATTGGAATATTTAACCCACTTACATTGAAAGTAATTGTTGATAGATACGTAGTTATTACCCTTTTGTTATTCATATTTTTTATTTTTTCATCTTAAGGAACTCCCTCTAAGATTCCTTGTAATGCTGGTTTGGTGATGATGAACTCCTTTAGGTTTTTCTTGTCTGAGAAGCTCTTTATCTGGCCTTTGATTCTAAATGATAGCTTTGCTGGGTAGAGTAATCTTGCTTGTAGGTTCTTGCTTAGCATCACTTTAAATATTTCCTGCCAATCTCTTCTGACCTGCAAAGTTTCTGTTGAGAAATCAGCTGACAGTCTTATGGGAGCTCCCTTGTAGGTAACTAACTGCTTTTCTCTTGCTACTTTTAAGATTCTCTCTTTGTCTTTAACCTTTGGCATTTTAATTGTAATGTGTCTTGCTGTTGGCCTCTTTGGGTTATTCTTGTTTGGGACTCTTTGTGCTTCCTGAGCTTGTGTATCTATTTCACTCTCCAGGCTAAGGAAGTTTTCTGTCATTATTTCTTCAAATAAATTTTCAATTCCTTGCTCTCTCTCTTCTCCTTCTTGTACTCCTATTATGCGAATGTTGGTATGCTTGATTTTGTCTCAGAGGCCCCTTAAACTCTCCTCAATTTTTTGGATTCTTTTTTCTTTTTGCTGTTCTGATTGGGTGTTTTCTGCTACTTTATTTTCTACATCACTGGTTTGATCCTCTGCTTCATCTAATCTACTATTGATTCCCTGTAATGTAGTCTTCATTTCCGTTATTTTGCCTGGTTCTTTTCATGCTTTTTCTATTTTTATGTTTTCTATCTATTTGTCGATGTTCTCGCTGAGATCATTGAACATCCTTATAATCAGCGTTTGGAGCTCTGCATCTGGTAGATTACTTGTCTCCATTTTGTTTAGATCTTTTTCTGGAGCTTTGTTCTGTTCTTTCATTTGGGACGTTTCTTTGTCTCCTCATTTTGACTGTCTCTCTGTGTTTGTTTTTATGTATTAGGTAGGGCTGCTATGTCTTCTGGTCTTAGTAGAATGGCCTTATGTAGTAGGTGTGCTATGGGGCTCAGTGGTGCAGTCTTCCTGGTCACTTAAGCCACACACTCCAGGTGTGTCCCTTATGTGTGTCGTGTGTGCCCTCCTCTTGTAGTTGAGCCTTGGTTAGTATTTGCACAGCAATGGGAGGGATTGATCCTCAGGCTCATTGGTTGTGAGGACTGGCCCTGACTACAGTTGAGGAGTTGTGGTGCAGGGGCTGACCCTAAAGAGAAGGATCTGCCTCAGCAGGGCTCTAGTGCCTGCCTAATCCACCCCTTGGGTGTGTCATAGTTGGAGGCAGCTGGGTGATGCTCCAGCTCATTTCAAAACTGGCCACTGGGGGCGCCAGCTCCAGGACTGCCTTGGAGGGGATTCGCTACAGGTTAAGTTCAGCTGCAGCCCCACATCCCACTCGGGGCCATCCAGAAGGAACCACAAAGAAATCTGCAGATGACTGCCACCTGTGGCATGCTTGGAAGTGCCTCAAGAGGCCAAGCTGTGAACCAAGGCTGGCCATCACTAGTGCCGGGCTTAGGGCTGCTCAGCCAGAGGTACAGGACATGCTCAAGCCAGATGCTCCTTGCCTAGGTTCTGCAAATCTTTGAGAGAGCCTAGGAAAGTCTGCAGCATGAGCTAAGGCAGGCAGTTTGTATGAAAAAGCAACTGGAAGCTTGGGTGTGCTCGAAATTTGGGCAGGGTGGAGCAGGGTCTCAGAATCACCAGGGCATGGTGAACGATCAGCGGTGATTCAAATACAGAGGCCGTCTGCATCTGCACACTGGGAGAAGGAAGGGCTCAATAAAGAAACAATAGCCTTCACCAGTTCCTCTGTCCAGGAGAAAGCTGCCCCTCCAGCTTCCATCCCAAGCCTGACAACTCAGTTCCCCACCATATATCCCTGCCACCTTTTCAGCTGCTGCCCCAGCACTGGAGCTTAGAGTAAGCCCTGTGTGGTCCCTTTAAGAGGAGCAGCTGGGACTCCAGCCGCTCTCTGTCTCACTCAGTAACAATCTCCACTGGTTTTCATAACCAGAAATTATGGGGACTTCACTCCCCAGCATTGGAACCCTAGTCTGGGGTAGGGTTGGGACCTCTCACTCCTCTGAGGGGACTTCCACAGCCGAGATAGCCCTCCTTATTTTTAATGGTCACACGCTATGGGACCAGCTCATTCTGAGTCTCTGCCCCTCCTACCAGTCTCGAGATGGCTTTTTATACATATCCTTAGTTGTAGGGCTTTGGTTCTGCAGGATTTTAGGTGATTCTCAAAGATGGTTGTTTTGTAGTTTAGTTGTAATTTTGATGTGGTCATAAGAGAAGAGAAGGTAAGCACAGTGTTTACTCACTGCCCCATCTTGACTGGAACCTGAAGAGGCTTTCTTTTCTCCATTGTATGCTTTTTGCTCCTTTGTTGAAAATTATCTGTTCATATAGTATATGTGAATTTACTTCTCGGTTCTCACTTCTATTCCATTGGTATGTATGTCTATTTTTCTGCCAATACCTGCTGCTCAATATGCTGCTTTGATTATTGTCTCTTTGTAATGTAAATTGAAGTCAGGGAGTGTGATACCTCCAGCCTTGTTCTTTTTTCTCAGGATTGCTTTGGTTATTCAGAGTCTTTTGTGATTCCACACAAATCTGATTTTTTTTTTGTATTTCATTAAAATATTCCATTGGGATTTTGGTGGGGATTGCATTAAGTCTGTATTTTGCTTTGGGTAATATAATGATTTTAGCTATGTTGATTTTTCTACCCATGAACACAAAGTACCTGTCTATTTCTTTGTGTCTCTTTCAATTCTTTTAAATAACATCTTGTAGTTTTCAGTGTATGGGTCCTTCACATCATTTGTTAAGTTTATTCCTATGTATTTTATTTGTTTAGTTGCAATTGCAAAAGGAATTTTTGTTTTCAGAAATTTTATTGTTAGTGTATAAGAATACAGTGGATATTTGTACATTGATTTTGTATCCTGCAGCTTTACTGTATTTGTTTATTGTTTCTAATAGCTGTTTGGTGGAGTCTATGATTTTCTATATAAAGAATTATGTTGTCTGCAAAAAGTGACAATTATACTACTTCACTCCCAATGTGAACACCTTTTGTTACTTTCTGTTGGCTGATTGCTCTGGCTAGGGCTTCCAATACAATGTTGAATAACAGTGGTAAGTGGGGGCATCCATGTGTTGTTTCTGATCTTAGAGGAAAAGCTTTCAGTTTTTCACCATTGAGTATGACACTAGCTGAGGGCTTGTCGTACCTGGCCTTTATTTATTTTTTTTTTAAGATTTTATTGGGATATTGGGGAAGGAGAACAGTGTTGGGCAATTGGGGGAGGGGAACAGCCAAGTTGTTGTCTTTCAATCTTAGTTGTGGAGGGTGCAGTTAGCTCAGCTCCAAGTCCAGTCGCCATCCAGCTTCCCATCGGCAGCTTGCAGACACTTAGCTCAAGGTGCCATGTTCAATCTTAGTTGCGGGTGGGCATAGCCCACCATCCCATGTGGGAGTCAAACCAGAAACCTAGTTGCTAAGAGCTCACACTCTAACTACTGAGCCCTCCGGCCGCCTATTGGCAGCTCAAGGCAGCTCAGCTCAAGGTGCAGTGTTCAATCTTAGTTGTGGGTGGGTATAGCCCACCATCCCATGCAGGAGTCGAACTGGCAACCTTATTGTTAAGAGCATGTGCTCTCACCAGCTGAGTCATCCTGCCACCTGTTGGTAGCTCAGTGGCAGCTGAGCTCAGGTGCACCTCACTGGCCCATGTGGAAATCGAACCGGCGACCCTGTTGGTCAGAGCTTGCGCTCTTAACCAACTGAACCACTTGGCCGGCCCTGTATATGGCCTTTATTATGTTCAGATATTTTTGTCCTATATTCATTTTATTGAGTGTTTTAATCATAAATGGATATCGTATCTTGTCAAATGCTTTTCCTTTTATTCTTTATTTTGTTTATGTGGTGTATCACATTGATTGATTTTCATATGCTTAACCATCCTTGTGCCCCCTGGAAGGAACCCCACTTCATCATAATTTATAATCTTTGTAATGTATTGCTCTATTCAATTTGCTAGTATTTTCTTTAAAATTTTTGTGTCTGTATTCATTAGAGATATTGGTCTATAATTTTCTTTCTTGTGTGTTATCCTTACCAGGTTTTGGTGTCAGAGTAATGTTGGCTTTGTAAAATGAAGTATTGCCTCTGCTTTAACTTTTTGGAAGAGTTTGACGAGGACAGGTATTAAATCATCTTTGAATTTTGGTAGAATTCACTAGTGAAGCCATTTACTCCTGGACTGTTGTTTTGGGGAGGGTTTGGATGATTGTTTCAATTTTCTTACTGTTGATCGGTCTATGTATTTATTTATTTATTTATTTTTATTTATTTATTTTTTAAGATTTTATTGGGGAATTGAGGAAGGGGAACAGCACTGGGGAATCAGGGAAGGGGAACAGACAAGTTGCTGTTCTTTTGTTCTTCAGTCTAGTGTGGAGGACATCGCTTCACTGGCCCATGTTGGTATTATCATTGTGCTCTTCCCGGGTGAGGCAATCACTCGTCAGCAATTGGATGGCGGCTCATGGCAGCTCACAAAAGCGCATGCCAGCTGCCGGCAAGCCCCACTGCAGCCTCTGCCATTGCCGGCAACTCATGGCAGCCCAGCTCCAGGTCGAGCTGTTGCTCATCATCCTAGCTGTAGAGGGCGCAGCATCACTGGCCCTCCTGTGGGATCCGAACTGGGGCCCTGCTGCTCAGAGCTGGCGTCCCAAGCCAACTCCTAACCAACACACCACTCAGCCAGCCCTCTTTTTCATTTCTGACTTCATTTATTTGTATCTTTTCTCTTGTTTCCTTAGTGAGTCTAGCCAGAGGTTTGTCAATTATATTTATCTATTCAAAGAACCAGCTCTTTATTGCATTACTTTTTCCTATTGTCTTTTTGTTCTCTAGTTCACTTAATTCTGCTCTAGTTTTTATTATTTTCTTCTCTTTGCTGACTTTGGGTTTAATTTGTCCTTTTTGTAGTTCTTTAAGATGTAATGTTAGGTTCTTTATTTGGACTTTTTCTTGTTTCTTGAGATAGGCCTGTAATGATATAAATTTCCCTCTTAATACTGCTTTTGCAGTATCCCAATAATTTTGATATGATGTATCAAATATGATGTATTCTCATTTGATCTCTTTTTTATTTCTTCTTTGACCAGTCATTTTTTAGCAGCATGTTATTTAATCTCTACATATTTGTGGGTTTTCCCACTTTCTTTTTCCAGTCGATCTCTGATTTAAAGCATTGTGGTCGGATAATGTGTTTTGTAATATTTCAATCTACTTAAATTTGTTGAGGCTAGCTTTGTGCCCCAACATATGCTCTATCCTGAGACTGTTCTATATGCACTAGAGAAGAATGTATAATCTGGTGTTATGGAATGAAAGGCTCTGTAAATGTCAATTATGTCCATTTGGTCTAATGTGTCATTTAAGGCTGATATTTCCTTATTGCTTTTCTGTTTGGATGATCTATCCATAGCTGTCAATGGCATGTTTAAGACCCCTACTATGATTGTGTTTTTGTCAGTTTCTTTTTTTAGTTCTGTTAATAGTTACCTTACATAGTTTGGTGCTCTCTGATTGAGAACATATACTGGGGGTGCCAAAAAAATGTATACACATGACTTGTATTCATCTTTTGTTATTGATATATATTGAGTATTACTGTATATATATATATATATATACACACACATACATATATATGTATATATATTACTATATATATACACACATATATATGTATATATATATATATTACTATATATACATATACATGTATATGTATGTATATATATTACTATCTATATTACTATATATTACTATATATACATATATGTGTGTATACATATATATTAAATTGGGGAATTGGGGAATGGAACAGTGTTGGGGAATTGGGGAAGGGAACATTGTGTTTTTCCAGTACCCATCAACTCCAAGTTGAGTTGTTGTCCTTCGATCTTACTTGTGGAGGGTGCAGCTCAGCTCCAAGTTCAGTTGCTGCTTTCAATCTAGTTGCGGGGGGCACAGCCCACCATCCCATACAGAAGTCAAACTGGCAAACTTGTTAAGAGCATGCTTTCTAACCACCTGTGCCATCTGGCCGCCCATTGTCAGTTCAGCAGCAGCTCAGGTCAGGCGCAGCTCACTGGGCCATATGGAAATCTAACCGGCGACCCTGTTGCTCAGAGCTCATGCTCTAAACAACTACACCACCTGGCTGGCCCTTAATATATTTTTTTTCCTTTCTTAAAATGTGTATACATTTTTGGGGCACCCTCTGTATATTGGTAAGTGTTGTGTCTTCTTGTTGTATTGTCCCTTTTATCATTATGAAATATCCATCTTTGTCTTTTGTTACCTTTTTTTATTCTGAAGTCTGTTTTATCACATATAAGTATGACTAGACCTGCTTTTCTCTGGATGCCATTTGCTTGAAATATCATTTTCCACCATTTCACTTTGAGTCTATATTTGCCCTTACAGTCAAGATGTGTCTCTTAAAGGCACCATATGGTTGGATTTTGTATTTTGATCCAATCTGCTACTCTGTGCCTTTTTATTGGTGAGTTCAGTCCCCTTACATTTAGGGTGATTATAGATACATGAGGATCCTATAGCCATTTTATCTTTTGTTTTCTGATAGTTTGGTGTCTCCATTATTTCTTTGACTTTGTGCTTCTCTGTGTTATTTTAATTTGGTGGTATTCTATGAGTTTTTCCCCCTCTGTTTTCTCTTTTTTTTAATGTTATGTGTCTCAGTTCTGATTTGTTTGTTTGTTTGTTTGTTTGTTTTTGAGTGATTACCCTCAAATTTATGTAAAAGAAATATATACAGTAGTCCTTTTTCTTCAGCATGCATCTTATCTCCATTGCCCTTTGCAAATTCAAACCTTTACCCCACCCCCTTTTATGTTTTTGTTGTCACAAATTATCCCTATTTATGCTGTGAATTCATTTCTGGGTTGCAGTAGCAAATTGTCTTCTTCTTCTCTTTTTCTTTTTTTATGTCCTTTACTTTTTATGTTATGTTTAAATGTATAGTGCCCTATTCTGTGTAGGGGTTGTCATTTACTGCTTCTGTCTGTCTGTTAGTAATCTTACTCATGGTTTTGTATCCTTTTGTCTTTTGGTTTCAGGTAGTAACCTCCTTCATTGTTTCCTGTAATGCAGGCTGTGTCGCAGAAAATTCTCTCAGCTTCAGTATATCTGGAAAGGCCTTTATTCTTCCTTCATATGTAAAGAATAACTTTGCGGGCCGGCCAAGTGGCGCAATGGTTGAGAGCTGGCTTGGGACGCCAGAGGGCCCCGGTTCGGATCCCACATATGAGGGCCAGTGACACTGCCCTCCACAGCTAAGATTGTTTTTTTTTGTACCACTCTGGTGTTATGAGCACTCTAACCAACTGAGCTAACTGGCCACCCCGGTTACTGCTATTTTTTTCTCTGGCTGCCTTAAAAATTCTTTCTTATTCAT
>NW_017731552.1:2809465-2816917 GCF_001890085.2 Hipposideros armiger | reverse complement strand
GATATATATATATATATATATATATATATATATATATATATATATATATATCAGTTGTTTCCATATCTTGGCTATTGTGACTAGCACTGCAGGAAAAATAGGGGTGCATATATTTTTCCGAATTAGCGTTTTGGATTTCTTTGCGTAAATACCCAGGAGTGGAATTCCTGGGTTACAAGGTAATTCTGTTTTTAATTTTTTAGGAACCTCCGTACTTTTTTCCATAGCAGCTGCCCCAATATGCAATCCCACCAACAGTGCACAAGGATTCCCGTTTCTCCACATTCTCGCCAACACTTGTTGTTCATTGATTTATTGTGGACAGTGCATCTGAAGGGACAAAGTATCTGGACACTCCATGAGCCAAACTCCAGCTTGAGAGACAGAGTACATTACTGTAATGCTAGCTGTTGTAACAGATAAATCCCAAAGTTCCAGTGACTTTTTTTTTTTAGCTGAGCCATCCTGCCACTTGTTGACAGCTCAGCAGCAGCTCAGCTTGGGCCAGGAATCGAACCAGTGATCCTCTTGCTCAGAGCTCACACTCTTGAGTGAGCTCTTAACCAACTGAGCCACTCGGCCGGCTCTCTCCAGTGACTTTTAACACGAGAGAAGTTGACTTCTTGCCCACATGAAGTGTAAAAAGGGTGTTTCCTATTTGTCAGGAAACTCTTCTCCAAGCAGCGACTCGGGGACCTAGGTTTCTTCTGTGCTATATCTCAACCATTCATCAACAGGCTCACCCACGGAAGAGGAAAGGTAATGAAGGATCATTTTTAGGATCTGTTTGTGGGCCAGATATGACAGTGGAATACATAGCTTTCTCTCCAAGCTCATTGACTAGAACTGAACCAACCTACAGCAAAGGTGGCCAGGAAACAGTCGAATAGCTGTGTGTGCCCAAGACAAAAAGGTAACAGTTTGGATGAATGGCTAGTTAAGGTGTAAGCAGCAAACAAATTATTATCAAATGTAAAACATTTTAAATATAAAACATTTTGTGATAAGATTTATAAAAGGAGATCAGAGAGTTACAAGATTATATAACAGAGATCTTGGTTAATTGGGAGACAGGAGTTAAGAAAGCAGTCTCTGAAGAAGTGACATTTAAGGCAAACACTACGGATGAACAAGAGTTGGAATTGGCTAGGAGGAAGGGAGAGAGGTTCAGGAAGCAAGGATCAGCAGTGGGTAATAGCTGAGAACCAGGGAAGAATCAGCCAATTTAGTTGTGGCTGAGCCCCCATTTTTATAGCTTTGCTTGCCCTTCTAAAGGAAAAGATATGGTTTGAGTTTGGTTCTCAAAACACCATCTAAACAAAAATGGTAAATAGCAGCCTCAGCTCTTGTTTCTGGGTCAAGACACATCCCCCAGGTTGGACCCATCAAAGCCAGCCTGGATTGTTTTTGTTTTTAGGATCATAAAGGGGAAAACGTGTCTTGGAAGGATAAAGTTTTATTTTTTAAAGATTTTATTGGGGAATTGGGGGAGGAGAACAGCATTGGGGAATCAGGGAAGAGGAAGAGACAAGTTGTCCTTTTGTTCTTCACTCTAGTTGTGGAGGACACCGCCTCACTGGCCCATGTTGGTATTATGATCATTGCAATCTTTCCAGCTGAGGCAGTCGGTCACCAGCCATTGGACGGCCGCTCACGACAGCCCTCTGCAGCCCCACTGCAGCCTACACTGACGCCTGCAACTCACGGCAGCCCAGCTCCAGCTTGAGCTGTTGTTCACCATCTTAACTGTACAGGGCGCAGCATCACTGGCCCATGTGGGAACTGAACCTGCGGCCCGGCTGCTCAGAGCTCACGCTCCCAAGCCAACTCTTAACCAACTGAGCCACTTGGCAGGCCCAGGATAAAGTATTTTATCATAAGAAGAAAACATTTCATTATATTAAGAATCAAAATACTTACCCAGGTAGACAATGCTGAACAGAACTCTTTCTCTGATACCCAACAAACAATTCTTCCTCCTTCTGATGGGTGAGATGCGGGGACAGGGAAAAACTTTAAAAACCTTCAACAAATATTTGTTGAATAAATAAATGAGCAAATAAAAAAGTATTCTCTAATCACTCTTATTTGTCAATTTCTTTGCACTTTAATGTCTTAGAACATTAATGAGTGATGGTTTTTCATCTTTAAACTTTCATATCTCCCTGAAAGTTTGACAATGGAAGGTGTCACTCAACTTTTATAGATTTTATTATTGGTGTATTTAAATATTATTTAACCTAAAATGAAATCTTTCTAGGAAGAGGACTTAAGTTTGTTCTGGAATCTTTTGTTCTGTTAGCTCTGTTTCTTCAGGTGTTAATTCTTTTCTGTTGTTGTGGAGTTTGAGATGTCCCTTTCATGGTACTGATTTTGGTCACATGCTTCATGATTCTTAGTTACCTGCTCATCTTTGCGTTTGAAAATTCCAGTTCTCCTGCCCCTTCTATTAGCTATAATTTGACTCAGGAAAGGAGTGCTGGCAGTTTGACATTTTATATCCACTGATTTATCCTCAGGGAAAATTATACCATTAAATCTACTTACTACATGGGCCAGAAGAGAGAATAAATCTAACTCAGCTAGCTCCTGTTTTTCTTTTTAAGTAATCACCTTGATAAATGCCACCCAAAACTTCCTCTGGTTTTTTAATCCACTCGCAATACATTTGGAGTTTCCTACAACTGTCCCAGCTTCTGAGTTTGTGGTTTCCTTTGGTTTTATTTCTCAACAATCCTGGTCTTTCTTGTCTGACTCAAACAAATATTTCCAATTTATATGTACATTATAGTGGAGAGAAGGAAGGGCAGAGGGTAAATAATGAAGCAAGTGGGGTAAAATGTTAGCAATTGGTGAATCTAAGTAAAGATCATAGGGGTGTTCTTTGTACTCTTTTTATTCAAATCACTTTTATTTAAAATTGAAATTATTATCCAATACTAACTTTTTTTAAGAAGCTGTNCAACTTGTCTGTTCCCCTTCCCCCAATTCCCCAGCACTGTTCCCATCCCCCCAATTCCCCAATAAAAATCTTAAAAAAAAAAAAAGAATAACTTTGCTGGATATGTTATTCTTGGCTGGTAATTTCTCTTTTTTAATAGTCTGAATATTTGATTCCACTGTCTCCTGGCTTGTAGAGTTTCTTCTGAAAAATCAGATGATCATCTAATGGGCTTTCCTTTGTAGGTTACCATCTCCTTTTCTCTGGCTGCCTTAAAAATTCTTTCTTTGTCATTAATTTTTAACAGCTTCAGTACAATGTGCCTTGAAGAAGGCCTGTGAGGAATAAGGTAATTTAGTGTTTTGTTTGCTTCTTAGATTTGAGGATCATGTTCTTTTCATAGGTTTGGGAAGTTCTCACCAACTATTTGTTTGAATAGGCTCTCTGTGCCCTTCTCCCTCTCTTCTCCTCTTCATATACCCATTATTCTTACATTGTTTTTTCTGATGATGTCAGATAGTTCTTGTAGAGTTCTTTCATTCTTTTAATTCTCAAGTCTCTCTCTTCTTCCATCAGTGCCATTTCCATATTTCTATCTTCAATATCACCAATTCCTTCCTCCATCTGGTCAACTCTAATTCCTAAGCTTGCTATTTCATTCTTCGTCTCTTTTCTTGAGTTTTTCAGCTCCAGAATTTCGATTTGGTACTTTTTTTTTAATTCCAATCTGTTTGGTAAAATATTCATTTTATTCATTGGTTTTATTTCTGAGTTCATTAAGCTGCCTACCTAAGTTTTCTTGCATCTTATTGGTTTTTTCAGAACTATAATCTTGAATTCTCTGTCATTTACATCACATATTTCCGTGTCTTTAAGTTAATTTCCTAGAGATTTTCCATTTTCTTTCTGAGCTGCCTTGTTACCTTGGTTATTCATAGTAATTGATGAATTTTTCTCTACCTGGGCATTTACAGGAATGAATTCTGCAGCACATTGATATAAAGAGGACTTTCTTTTGTTTTCCAGTCAGTAACACTGGAGCATTTTATTTTCTCTGACTCTGTTCCAGCTTTTCGTGGTCGAAGATTTCCTGGGGAGGTGGGCATCTCCTCTGTGACCAAGTCACCCACATGGAAGGATGTGGTCGGTGATGCGGTTCTAGCCCCTGAAATCCCAGTGGTACTCCTGCAGACAGATGCAGAGCCTGTGCACCTCAGCAGCCAGGGGTGCCCCCACTGGGATCAGACGTGAAAAGTGAAGATTGGGTGGGCTGGGAGAGGCAGCTGGTGTGCTTGTGTCTTTGTTCTCCAAGTAATGGTGACTCCCAAACCACAGCTGCTTCACCCCTGTATCTCCTCCCTTGTCACTGGGAATAGTCACAGTATGTGCCTGCTGCTTAGTAACATTCTCTTTAGTTCTTGGGGCTGTAAATATTCTGCTCTTTAATTCGACACTGCTACAGTTTTTTTCTGGAGCCCTGCTGTTAACACTGGGAGGGTGTGGGGGAGGCGGCCAGACTCTGTGGCTTTGTTTTCTTCCTGGCAGTGAGGGCTTTATATCACAGTTGTAGCACTTTTGTATTTGGTCTTTGCCCTAATGTCTCTGCCATGATGCATATTATATGCTGATCACTCAGGCTGGATTTTTTGGCATCACAGAAAGACTTGAAGTCTTAATCCTCCCTTCTCTAAACACCACAGTGAGCTCTGGGCTGTGTTGGGAGCTCCTATCTCTGTACCTCTCCCTTCCCTCTTCCTCAATTCACCCCGATTCGCCCATCTTCAGATGTTTTGATGCACAGATTTCTCAGACACGTTCGTGTGTGGTGTATTGAATCTTTTGTTGAACTATATCTGTTCATCTTGTTGTAATTTAAAGGGGAAATATCAAGAGGGATCTCTCACGCCACCATGTTTCTAATGTCCTCAATTAAAAACAAACCCAGGGCCGGCCAAGTGGTGCGTTGGTTAAGAGCTGACTTGGGACACCAGAGGGCCCCGGTTTGGATCCCACATATGAGTGACACTTCCCTCTACAGCTAAGATGGTGAACAACAGCTCAACCTGGAGCTGGGCTGCCGTCAGTCACTGGCTACAGCGTAGGCTGCAGCCCCTGCTGCAGTGGGTTGACATGGGCTACTGTGTGTAGCCAGCAGCCAGCGTGAGTGGCCAGCAGCCACCGTGAGCAGCCATCCAGAAGCCGGCAACTGATCTGCCTCACCCGGGAAGAGCGCAATGATGGTGCCAACTTGGGCCAGTGAAGCAACGTCCGCCACAACTAGACTGAAGAACAAAAAGACAGCAACTTGTCTGTTCCCCTTCCCCCAATCCCCCAATAAAAATCTTTAAAACAAAAACAAAAAACCGGGCCGGCTGAGTGGCTCAGTTGGTTAAGAGCTCGCTCAAAGGTTTGAGCTCTGAGCAACAGCGGTTCAAGTCCAGCCCGAGCTGAGCTGCCACTGAGCTGCCAACAGGTGGCAGGATGGCTCAGCTAAAAAAACAAACAACAACAACAACAAAAAACCAAAAACTATTCACCCATTTCTCCCATTCCCCATCCTGTGCCTCTTGCAACTACCAATCTCTTTTTTGTATCTATGAGCTTGTGTTTTTTTTAGATTCCTCATATAAAAGAGATCATATGGTATTTGTCTTTCTCCATTATTTTACTTAGCATGTGAATGTGAATGTAAAGCTTTGCATTTTGTCAAAAGCTCTTTATTCGCCAGTTGGGATGATAATGCAAATTTTGGGGTTTATTTTTAAAGATTTTATTGAGGAATTGGGGGAGGAGAACAGCTCTGGGGAATCGAGGGAAGGGGAACAGACAAGTTGCTGTCTTTTTGTTCTTCAGTCTAGTTGTGGAGGACGTCGCTTCACTGGCCCGTGTTGGTATCATCATTGCGCTCCTCCTGGTGAGGCAGATTGGTCACCGGCCTCTGGACGGCTGCTCACAGCGGCTCTTGGCAGCTCACACTAGCTGCCGGCCACTCATGCTGGCTGCCGGCCACACACGATAGCTTATGGCAGCCCACTGCAGCCCTACTGCAGCCTACGCCATCGCAGGCGAATCACAGCAGCCCAGCTCCAGGTCGAGCTGTTATTCACCTTCTTAGCTACAGAGGGCAGTGTCACTGGACCTCATGTGGGATCCAAACAGGGGCTCTGCAGCTCAGAGCTGGTGTCCCAAGCCAGCTCTTACCAACGCACCACTCTGCTGGCCCGATAATGCATTTTTATCCCTTCACTTTATTAATGTGGTGTATCACACAGATTTTTGTATGTTGAACCATCCTTGCGTTGTGGAAATAACTCCCACTTGGTCATAGTGTGTGATTCTTTTAACATGCTGCTGGATTTGGCTTGCTAGTATTTTGTTAGTAGATTTTTGCATCTATATTCATCAGAGATATTGATTTGTAGTTTTCTTTTCTTGTGATGCCATTGTCTAGTTTTGGTAGCAAGGTAATGCTATCCTCAGAATGAGTTAGAAAGTGTTTACTCCTCTTCAATTTTTTGGGGAAGAGTTTGAGAGAGATTGGTGTTAATTCTTTATTAAATGATTGGTAGAATACTCCATCAAAGCCATCCAGTCCTGGGCTTTTCTTTCTTGAAGGTTTTTGATTAGTGGTCTACTCTTCTTACTAGTTATAGACCTATTTAAATTTTTTATTTAATCTTGAGTTAGTTTTGGTAGATTCTTTATTTCTAAGATTCTGTCCATTTCATGTAGGTTATCTAATTTGTTGACATAGAACTCTAAATAGTAGTCTCTTATAGTCTTTTTTTCTTCAGTTTCTTTTTAGTTTCAGGTGTACAAAATAACATAGTGATTAAACATTTACACACTTGACAAAGTGTTAACCCCAAAAAGTCTACTACTCATTTGACCCCATACATAGCTATTACAATACCATTGACTATATTTCTTATTTTGTATCATATATATATATATATATATATATATATATATATGATTATATGCAGAGGAGCCAAAAAATGTATACACATTTTAAGAAAGGAAAAAACTATTAAAATTGTAATACTCACTATATACCAATAACAAAAGATGGATACAAGTCACATTTGACTTCTGCAATTACAAGAGGTGCTCAAAATGGTTACCATCAGTGTACAGGCACTTCTGATTATAGCCAACTACTGCTTGGGCACTTTGACCAAAGTGTCCACTTTTTTTTTTTTTTAGAAATTTTATTTGGGAACAGTGTGTTTTTCCAAGACCCATTAGCTCCAAGTCAAGTAGTTTCCTTTAATCTAGTGTGGAGGGCACAGTTTTGTGGTCCATGTGGGGATCGAACCGGCAACATTGGTGTTATGAACATTGCGCTCTAATAACCTGAGCTAACCGACTGCCCCAAAATGTCCACTTTTATACATTTTTGGCACCCCCAGGGGAATATATATATATATATATATATATATATATATATATATATATCAGTTGTTTCCATCTCTTGGCTATTGTGAATAGCACTGGAGGAAAAATAAGGG